>NW_026652286.1:63528549-63533309 GCF_009828535.3 Hylobates moloch | reverse complement strand
CAACAACAACAAAAAAAGGCTTTAGAACAGGAGAGAAAGGAAAGTACAGTTGAAAGAGACCGCAGCACATGACTTGAAGGACAAGTGCAATGTTTAACCATGATCCTGGGACTTTATAGGCTGGCCTCTTTCCCGTGATTTTTCCCTTAGGGTGGGCCGCCCACATGTGCAGTGCCCTCCTTACTCTTGGGAGGTGAGCATGCGCAGTGTGTTTAGGAAGATGTAGGCATGCCCATCTGAGGCTTTCTTCCTTTGCTGTGGTGTGCCTCCAGAAGGTCATACTCTGCAATTTTGTCTCTTAACGTGTAGGCCCAGGAATTTGCTTTACCTTGGTGTCTGCATGCAATTAACACTTTAGTACCACAGGTGTGCACCATCAGGAAATGGCCCCTCCCTGGCTCAGGCTGTCAATTCATCACTTTTATAGATAATACGATAATTGCCAAACAGTCACCTGACATTCCCAGTGGGTCAGGGGAGAGCCCTCCCCTGTCCCGCTCATGCCTGTCTAAATACCTGTGACAATCATGTCATTTCCATCAATATCATCATTCAGCTTAATTGACTTTATCTTTGGGATATTCAAAATCCTGTCATAACACCACTTAAAAGCAGCCAAGTTATGTTTGGGAGTGATATGGTTTGGATATTTGTCCCCTCCAAATCTCACGTTGAAATGTGACCACCAATATTGGAAGCAGAACCTAGAAGGAGGTTTTGGATCATGGGGGTGGATCCCTCATCACTGGCTTGGTGCTGTCTTCATGGTAACATGTGAGTTCTCACTCTATAAGTAATTTTCAGGACTGTTATTTAAAAGAGTCTGTCATCTCTCTGGCACCATCTCTTTCCGTGTGACATGATGGCTCCCCTTTGCTTTCCATCATGATTTTAAGCTACCTAAGGCCCTCACCAGAAGCAGCCACCAGGACCACACTTCCTGTATAGCCTACAAGTCTGTGAGCCAAAATAAATTACCCATGCTCTGGTATTCCTTTATTACAATGAAACATGCCTGATGCTGGGAGTAAGATATTCTTTCACTGAAAATGTAAATTCAATAACATATAGAAAACAATTATCTTTAAATGGATATTTTAAACTTGAAGGATTTCTTTTGTAAAAGAGAGCTAATGTCTATATTTGAGATTTTATTTCTTAATATAAGAAACATAATAAGGTCTTTGTACCTTTTAAAGAATACAGTTAGATGACAGAAGAAGAAAACAAAACAAAACAATGAGCTATATCTGAGGCTCTGACTCTAGCACTTGGAGTTTAAATCAAAAGGGCAGCCTGAAATGAGAAGCCCAGACAGCTCTGTGCCTTGTCTTACGGCATCAGCCTGACCTCAATGTAAATTGACTTTAGATAGTGGGGTCAAATGAGAAAACTTTTAGAGAAGTAAAGAAAACACAACTTTAACTAGAAGATGGCTGCCCCTGGGGATTCATTTGAATCTTACGAAAGCTTTACTTGTCTACTGTTTAGAAAGCATGAAAAGAGATATGCCTCAACCATTCATGTCTCTGTTCTCAATAGATACTACTCTGCGAAAGAAAGAACATATTTTTGTATTCTGGCTTTAAGAAGGTCAAATTTGAGTTCATTGTAATGTCACTATTACATGCATTGCCTGGCAGAGGAGAAAGGAAAATGTTTAAATGAGGACAAAGTCCTAGGGTACCCCCCTACTTATTGAATAACTCTGTTGCTCACAGGATTGAAAAATGTATTGGGACTCACTTACAAATAGAGTATAGTACAAGTTATATTTTAGTTGAAGAATCACATCATATTGATCACATCACAATTAAAATAAATATCCAATAGGGACAGGACAATAAAAAAAAGTTGGCAAATATTGTTAAGGACTTACAAAAATATCCAAGACTGTCAACATTATGCACCAACAATATTTAGAGAATTTATATGTATTTTCATCACTGATTTGTCAACACTGAGACAGGATTTGACTTGACATTACTAATGTCATCATTAAGATTCATAATCTTTCAACTTGCAAATAACAGCAATATGTAAAGGACTGCTAAAAAAAAAAAAAGTGCTGCCTCTTTCTAGAGTTAAAAAAAAAGTATACAAATCTAAAAAAAAACATGAGATCCTGAAAAGGACCAAATAAGAAATTAGATTAGGCTCCTAACCCTGATTTTGGTCTAACAAGTGACCTTGGGCCATTAACCTCACCTCATGGAACTTTATATATAAAATCGAGGAGAGAAAAGTTTATATGTTCAATACTGTTTTACATGCATTATCTTCTTCTAAGGAAAGTATGATTTTTTCTATTTTATAATTATTAGGAATAAGGCTTAGAAAGTTCACATGCCTAGGAAAGTATACCCAGTGAGTCTCAGAGTTAGGTTTCTAACCCAGTTACATTAGACAACAAAAGACACATTACTTACAATATATTATAGATACTTACCATGGAAGTGAGTTTTTTCCTGATTATTTATGCAACATAGATAATACATAACATATGCATGATTCTGGTAGCCAAGTAGTAAACATAACAGACGTATTTGACTGCAATTTTACATTATTGATGGGAAACAAGCATCCATTAGAGGACTTCCGAGAGCCCGAGTAATGGCCCACATCCTAACATCTCCATAAAATCACTATAAATCAACGTGAAGAACAAATAAAATAATGAAAATCCCACACTTTCAAGGAAATAATGCAAAATGAATTATCTGAGAACATAAAGAGTGAGAACAATCAGGCATATTCAAAAAAGAACTAACTTAGAAGAGGAGCGAAGCAAAGGTTGTTCCCTCACTTTTTCTGGCTTTTATTCTAAGGGCAAACCATAGACACAACTTTTTGGACTTCTAAATTCCCAATGGAAAAACCATGGTATTTAAGACTTAAGACTCCAAAATCAAAACGTGAAGTATCCACAATGGCTAGAAAGTGAAAGGAAAGTTCCAAAAGGGAACTTTTTATTCTCACTGTTATTCTGAGGTTTCAACAGATTTTACACATTTTATAATTTTTGCAAATTATGCATGCATGAGACAGACCAAAAACAGCCCAGCTAAGAATGAAAGAGATGAACTAAAGTCTGAACAGACATCCAAATGAGAGGTTAGATTTGAGTTTAAGCAACTTAATTGCCTACCAAAACAAATTAGAGAAAAATAAAACTTTGGTAGATTTATAATAGAATCCACAGTGTACAGGATACAATCAAAATTATTCAACATATTAAGAATATACTTAAATAAGGTGAACTAGATATTGAAGTTAGCAGCAAGTATTTTAAAGCAGCCACAATAATCATGCAATACTATAAAAGAAAATATGTTCTCAATGTAATAAAAGATAGGAAACTGCAAATAGATAAAAATTATTTAAAAAGAACAAAAAGATTCTGCAAGTAAAAATCAGTATCTGTAATGAAACTTAAATATCTGAAAAGAGTTACAACATAGAAAATATGGGAGAGGAAAAAACCAATGATCTTGAAGGCAGAGCAATAGAAGTTACTCAATTTGAGCCAGAAAGAGAAAAAGAAAGAAAATGAAATGCAGAATCTGTGGAAAAATTTCAAGAGTTTAATATGTATGCAACTGAGAATCCAGAAGAGACACAATAAGATTAAAATTAATAAAAATGATGAAAGAAACATCATAGAACATTAGCCAAATTTTAGTGAAATACATAAATTTATTTATTCATGAAGCTCAGCATACACCAATATTATATATAAAGAAAGAACAGCATACACTGAGAAACAAAGATAAAACAAATTGTTCAACAACAAGAGAATACTAACACCTTACAACAAATTGGCAAACATTAAAAATCTTGATTTTGTTAGTAATGCTTTGGGGAATCAGATACTCTAATATTGTCTTTGTGAGGCTGCAAAGTAGCTGAATTTTTATAGAGGCAAATTTGCCAATATTTGCAATGTACACGTGTATTTACCTTTGGTCTACTAGCAATTCTACTTCAATACACACCTCCAGAAAATATACAAGGTTATTATCTGCAGAATTATTTGTGATAGTAAAATATTGAAACAAAATTTCATTTGCCCATCTAAAAAATAGTTGAATATATTAGAGAAATGTGCATCTGTAAAAAATAAGAAGAATGATCTCTGTGAATTACTACGAAGCTTTCAAAATATAATTTTTAGTGAAAAGTTAAATTATGAAAAATAGAGACATGATAGATGAAGATACATATCTATACATCTGTCTGCATAGTATATCCATAAGATACTAGCTACTAAGGGAAAAATGATAACTATACACTAAAGCAATCTGTCAGAAAAGACATAAACCAAAGGATCCAATACACAACATCACCATTAATTGGTCAATCAACAAAAGTGTTCTTATGCACAGACTACACATCACTAATGTGGTCTCTCTGCAAAAAGTGCATATCATGAATCTTATTATGAGGGAACATCAATCAAAGACAATCTAAGTTCAATTTTACAAAATTAGTAATTTTAATTCTTTATAAATACCAGAAAAAGGAAAGACTGAAGGTTGCTAGATTAAAATACACTGAAGAAACAAGCAATGCATGATCTTGCCTTGTATCAACAACCAGAATTTAAAAAAAGTATAAATAAGAATATTAGAAATGTGATGATAAATATGAACTATGCATTAAATAATAATACTCTATTCATTTTAAATTATGATTTTAACAATTTTACTATTATGTAAAAGAAAACTCTTAAGACATACATAATATATTATATATAATAT
>NW_026652286.1:63509988-63528222 GCF_009828535.3 Hylobates moloch | reverse complement strand
ATATTATATATTATATTATATAATATACATAATATATATTATATATTATATACATAATTACCTTTTCTGATCTGTTGTATTCTCATTGGTGAAATTATATGATAGTTCCTTATCATCTTGCAGATGTAATATCTGAATAATAAGATATATATATATTATATATATGTGGAAAAACTCTAAATTCCACAGGAATGTGAACGTGGGTTCTTTGAGAGTACAGAGAATATGCTTGTGCTTTCCATCTAAGATAAAAAGTCACTGCAGAAAAAATCAAATGACAGAATATGAAATAAGGACAACTGGAGCCAAAATCATTTGGGAATTAGCAGGTCTTGATTACAAGAGGATGTGCTTGGCCCAGTAATGTCATGAAGGGAATGGAAGTGTAAGCTCCTTGCTGACTAAAAGTGTAGGCTGTAAGTCCTAAAGAATATTTGAGATTTGGAAATTGAGTGTTTCCTTCCATTTTCTTCCATGTAGAATGTGCCTCCCATTCATTTTAGTATCTCATCTCAAGATGTAACAGTAGAATGCAGGAGCAAGAGATTCGTAGTCAGGCAGTGTGGACGTGAACCCACCTCATAGTAATTTTGTGAATTTTCTCAAATTCTCTGACTTTTCTGAGCCCCTGATCTGTCAAATGGAGAAAATAGCAATTTCTTCCTACTTGTGAGGCTAAGTTGTAATAATGTATGTAAATTACGTGTATATAAATATTAATAATTTAAACTGTGTACCATGTCCACTCACGTGGACAGCCCCAGGATGCCTACCTGCAATGGTTTGGCTGTGTCCCCACCCAAAATCTCATCTTGAATTATAATCCCTGTAATCTTCATTATTCCCACGTGTCAAGGACAGGACCAGGTGGAGGTATTAATAATTGGATTATGGGAGCAGTTTTCCCCATGCTGTTCTCATGATAGTGAATCTTACTAGATCTGATGGATTTATAAGCTTCTGGCATTTCCCATGATGGCACTCCCTCCATCCTGCTGCCCTGTGAAAAAGGTGCCTGCTTCTCCTTTGCCTTCCGCCAATGATTTTAAGTTTCCTGAAGCCACCCCAGCAATGCAGAACTGTGAGTTTATTGAACGTCTTTCCTTTATAAATTACCCAGAGTTAGGTATTTCTTTATGGCAGAGTGAGAATGCACTAATACACTACCTCTTACCAAATGTTTGAGATGTTAAAGAGGCAAAGTTTTTCTCCTGTCTTTGAATATAAACTTCTAAATATCAATAAATCAGGTAGGTCAAAAAATGAAAGAAAATATTGATACTATATTTATAATTTATATTATTTTTCCTATACAGGGCTTTCCCACACACATATCCCAAATTGTATAAGATTCAGGCTATACAAGCCCTGCATCAGCCTTCTTATAGGATCATAATTTCTATCCTGGGGAGCTGAAACACCTCTTCGGTGTATGCAAAGTTAATTACCTTTTCTGATCTGTTGTATCTTCATTGGTGAAATTGTATGATAGTTCCTTATCATCTTGCAGATGTAATATCTGAATATTTAAAAAACTGCATTAAAACTATATATAATTGTGTACATGTTAACTGTAATTTTTGATGAGGCTTAGCTCCAAATCTCTGGTTCAATTACTTTAGGACATTGGTAGAATGGCATGGAAGTGAGGAAAATGCTTTTTTGCTAGTTAATACAAGTAAGTGTTATTTTAAGATGTTATTAATAGCTCACTTGTTTTGAAACAAGCCATGATAGGGGGTTTTGTTGTACTGGATTTCTTTTAATTGTTCTACACTATCTTGTAATCACTGACATGAACTTGAGAGACAGAGAAAGGAAATATACAGTTCAAGGTCTTCAAGTAGAGCAGAGAATAAGAAAGGGTATGGATTCAGTGTCCTATAAGCTAGATCATTGACCTTGACTAATTGACAAAAAGATTTTGTATATTCAGATAAGACACATTAACAAAAGGAAGCTTAGAAATGTACTTCCCATGCAGAATACGTGGCAATAAAATAACTCCTTAAGACACAAGAGCCAAAATTTTACTAATACCAGATGTACGGCAGATTTAAGAGAGAAAACCAAGTGACAAATATACCCCATATTTGATACATTATTGATAAATACTATAATACCTGCTATGTCACAAAATGTTTAGATAACTGTTCATTAAATGTTTAAAAATCTCTTATCTGCCTGACCTCTCAGACATCCAATGTGACTATGTTAAGTGATAGAAAAATCATGCCACATTGTTTTTACAGAATCCTAGATTTGGAAAGGAAATTTAAACCATTTGTTTACTGCACCTCAGAAATATAATCTATTCTCTATAATTGTGCTCCATTGAACACCAGTATTTGGTAAAATACTGACAGGTGTTTCTACATTATAAAGCAGGCCATCTTGTGGTTGAATGATCAAATTCAGCTATAAAGCACAATTTACTAATATTAATGCAAAATCCCTCTACCATCCAACCAATAAGTTTTTTGTAGTAACTTAAACACTTCTCCTTTATCTAATTTTTTTAATGTAAGCTGTAGTGGACATTGTGATTATTCCCTCAATATCCATTCTGCTCCATCCCATTATATAGCAACTATACTTACTGAATGAGGTTGACTTCAGCAGGACCCTGAGAGTTCTAAGCCATCGCTACTGTCTGTCTCCAATGTCTCATTATAGTCCTTCTCACTCCCATCTCAATTCAAGCCTCCTAAAATCACTTGTCTCCTCCCTAATTCCAATCCCTCCTTCATGGAACCCATTTTCCAGTAGCCCAGATGATCTTCAGTAGCACTAAGATTTGTGCACAAAATTCTACAACTGTTTTGCATTGCTCTTTGAATAAAATCTATTATGTTTTTCATGGCTTGCATATCCACAATGTGACCGAATTTCTTTCTACATTCCTAGACTCATCTCATAACATTTCACAACTAAACCATTATTCCCTGGCCACATCAGCTTCCTTTTCCTTTCAATGAATAACTCAGCTTTTTCCCTACATACAGAATGTAGCAGTTGTCATTCTTTAACCTGGATTTATTTTTCCACAGCAGTTCATGAGTCTCATTCATTCTCATTTTTCAGATGTGAACCAAATGT
The DNA here is from genome assembly GCF_009828535.3 of Hylobates moloch. Taxonomy (NCBI): domain Eukaryota; kingdom Metazoa; phylum Chordata; class Mammalia; order Primates; family Hylobatidae; genus Hylobates; species Hylobates moloch. Next base: position 63,525,123 of record NW_026652286.1, on the reverse strand, counting down.
AGTTCCTTAGAAGAGTTCCATGACACACTAGTATTACCAAAGTACTCCCTCTGGGGTACTGTATTTCTTGTTCACCAGTTTATTTTTTTAATGGAATACTGCATAAGAAATAATAATATTATATGATTCTTAACTTTTAAATTAAATATCTCACCCACTGGAATGTGAGCTGCATGAAAATAGGGGATATATTTGTTCTCTGCACTGCTTTGAAATAAGCACTTGAACGATGACTTTTATATTGTGTTTTACACACCAACAGATAATTGTTAAATGCTGAATAAATGAATGGAACTAGCATATAATATTTTATTATTCCTATCAGTCATATTTACTAAATAGCAAGTATAAATTTGTATAGTAGATAGAGGACAGTAGTAATAGGAGAGAGTGCTTCTAACAGCACATCACAAAATATTAAATTATTTTCACTAACAACATCAGGGTACAGTTTATCATGAAACAGTCAATTAATCACCTGTCCATTTAGCATTCCTGACTACACTAGCCTATAATAATTTCTACCTATGAGCATCCTTAGCCTTTGCTAAATATACAACTCATTTGATATTGGCACACACTGTCCTTTGATATCAAGTATATTAATGCAAATTGCTCTCACATTTATGATTGCTTCATGTTTATGAGAAAATGTCACATATAAATTCTAGCCTATTATGAGCTGTTATTGTTAGGTAACTAGAGCACCCTAATGGCGCTGGTTCCGGGTTCTTCTTCCTCAATGCAAGCCCGCCAAAGGAAAAACCAATCAGAGAGAGGTGTTTTTCCCACCTCGCTCTAAGCCCCACCCCAACCAATCACAAACATCCACGCAGCCCTCCTGGACATAAAAGAAGCAAACCCTCCACCGCTCTCTCTCTCTCTCCTGCCCAGCCCAGCCTGCTGCCTCCAATAAAGATCTCTTGGCTGAGCCGGTGTGCCGTGGTCTTAAGTCTGAGCGTCACTCTTTCAGTTATAACCTTCCAAAGCATTCTGAAATATAGGCAATGCTAATCACTAGTAAACACTAAAGTCAGAGTAGAAGCCAGAGGAATGAAACGAGGGAATAAGGAGAAATTTATTAAACATTTCTTATTAGCCACAATGCTAAGCATGAATGAGTAGAGTAAACACTAGTTTACTAAATAGTAAATAAATATTTTACTAGGCCAGGCGTGGTGGCTCACACCTATAATCCCAGCACTTTGTGAGGCCAAGGTGGGCGGATCACAAGGCCAGGAGGTCAAGACCATCCTGGCCAATATGGTGAAACCTTGTCTCTACTAAAAATACAAAAATTTGATGGGCATGGTGGCGCATGCCTGTAATCCCAGCTACTTGGGAGGCTGAGGCAGGAGAATCACTTGAACCAGGGAGTTGGAGGTAGCAGTGAGCTGAGATCACACCATTGCATTACAGCCTGGTGACAGAGTGACTCTGTCTCAAAACAAACAAAAAAAAAGTATTTTACTTAATATCAATGAATATTTTAGTATTGCTTTGATAAATTAGATGTTTGTACTTTTCTTGGGGACCTTCCCTTACCTTTTTCAATCATAAAGCCTATCCAAAAAAAAAAAAAAAGATTTTCATTTTTAGATGTGTCATTCTATCCTCATTTTCTTCTAAGTGTAGAAACCAAAATTAAACAAAGGAAGAGAACTTAGAGGTTTTCATTTCACAAATATCTTTTCACTCACACTAGGTATTGTGCTAAATTTGGAGATATAGCTGTGAACAAAACAAATGATTTTTTTTATTGAGATATACACTTAAGAAAGTAATAAAAAATACATACATTAGACAGAGTTTTTATGTTTTACTTTTTTTGAGATGGAGTTTCACTCTGTTGCCCAGGCTGGAATGCAATAGTTTGATCTCATCTCACTGCAACATCTGCCTCCTAGGTTCAAGCCATTCTTCTATCTCAGCCTCCCAAGTAGCTGGGGTTACAGGCACACACCGGCATGCTTGGCTAATTTTTTGTGTTTTAGTAGAGACAGGGTTTCACAGTGTTGTCCAGGCTGGTCTCAAACTCCTGAACTCAGACAATCCACCCACCTCGGCCTCTCAAAGTGCTAGGATTTACAGGCATGAGCCACCATGCCTGGCCAGAGTTTTTATTTTTTTTGCTTTTGAAGGCAAATGTGAAATGACCCCTTTTGTTGAACTGATGGGGGAGTCTAGGCTTCAGTCGAATAATCCCACAGGGAAGCTAAGTTGGCCTGTATAATAAGATGGCGCTAGAAGGAAAACCAAAAGAAGCAGCCTATGAGGACTGTTTGTGAGCAAGCTTAAGAGATCTTGGATTTAGGGGGAATGTTTTGATTAGCAGCTGTGTTTGAAATCTGCATTGAGAATAAAAGTTGAAGAATATATATTTCTAAAAAGTTTTGCAGTATAACTAATTTATCATTAAAATATTTATTTGACTTTTTATCGTAAGTGTTCTAGGTTGCAGCAGTGATGTTCTATTGAGCCTAGTAGCACAAAGCCTAAATGGGTTACATTGAGTTAGTTCATACTTAGCATAGTAGCTGATAGGTAATATTTAATAAATTGGTCTTCCACCCTTGTTTCATTCCTCTGGCTTCTACGATTATTTAAAATAATCATGATTCTTTATGGTTAAAAGCTTGTTAATCATGTCATAGAGACCTACCTCTATTTCTCCCTCCTGCCTCCTGGTCTTCTCTCTTTACTGACATCCTCCCTGATATGGTTTGGTTCTGTGTCCCCACCCAAATCTCATCTGGTAGCTCCCATAGTTCCTACATGTTGTGGGAGGGGCCTGGTGTGAGATAACTGAATCATGGGGGCAGGTCTTTCCTGTGCTCTTCTTGTGATAGTGAATAAGTCTCATGAAATCTGACAGTTTTAAAAACACTGGTTTCCCTGTACAAGCCCTCTCTTTGCCTGAGTCCATCCACATAAAACATGACTTGATCCTCTTTGCCTTCTGGCATGATTCTAAGGCCTCCCCAGCCACTTGAAACTGTAAATCCATTAAACAGCTTTTCCTGTATAAATTACTCAGTCTCGGGTATGTCTCTATCCGCAGCATGAAGATGGACTAATACACTCCCTCTTTGCTTCCTAATATTTCTTAAACTCTTATACTGGATCAAGCAACACAAATTCCCCAAAACATCAAAATAATAAATGGAATTTCTTCATAGATATTTTGAATCTCCCAAGGTCTTCAGTGTTTCATTTAACCTGACAGTCCCCTAGTATTTTCTCAGAGTCCTTTTCATACTCATCATAAGTTATGAAGTTTACGTTTGTTTCTCAAAGCAAAGTTGATAACACTTTAATTTCCAAAATTATAATTTTTTTCTTCTTTTAGAAAGATGAATATACTACTAACCTCATTTGTTTCCTGGTTTGACATTTTATGAATGTGTCAATTACCTTCTTTAGAAGATCTCAGGGGGCCTTGCCCTACTCACAACTGAATATTTAGAACTAAATATTAAGACACTGTACTCTCTATATAAATATCTGTACATGGGTGATGTGGGTATATAGGAGAAGGACACAATTTAATAAACTCTGAGAATATCATAGGCACTAGTCTGAAAACTACCTATAGTTATTTGGGTTTAAATACAGTATCTTTTATTTTTTGTTATTATACTTTAAGTTCTAGGGTACATGTGCACAACGTGCAGGCTTGTTACATATGTATACCTGTGCCATGTTGGTGTGCTGCACCCATTAACTTGTCATTTACATTAGGTATATCTCCTAATGTTATCCCTCCCCCTTCCCTCAACCCCACGACAGGCCCCGGTGTGTGATCTTCCCTTCCTCTGTCCAAGTGTTCTCATTGTTCAATTCCCACCTATGGCTGAGAACATGTGGTGTTTGGTTTTCCATCCTTACGATAGTTTGCTGAGAATGATGGTTTCCAGCTTCATTCACGTCCCTACAAAGGACGTGAACTCATCATTTTTTATGGCTGCATAGTATTCCATGGTGTACCTGTGCCACATTTTTTTAATCCAGTCTATCATTGATGGACATATGGGTTGGTTCCAAGTCTTTGCTATTGTGAATAGTGCCGCAATAAACATACGTGTGCATGTGTCTTTATAGCAGCATGGTTTATAATCCTTTGGGTATATACCCCATAATGGGATGGCTGGGTCAAATGGTATTTCTAGTTCTAGATCCCTGAGGAATCGCCACACTGACTTCCACAATGGTTGAACTAGTTTACAGTCCCACCAACAGTGTAAAAGTGTTCCCAGTTCTCCACATCCTCTCCAGCACCTGTTGTTTCCTGACTTTTTAATGAATGCCATTCTTACTGGTGTGAGATGGTATCTCATTGTGGTTTTGATTTGCATTTATCTGATGGCCAGTGATGATGAGCATTTTTTCATGTGTCTGTTGGCTGCATAAATGTCTTCTTTTAAGAAGTGTCTGTTCATATCCTTTGCCCACTTGTTGATGAGGTTGTTTGATTTTTTTCTTGTAAATTTGTTTGAGTTCATTGTTGATTCTGGGTATTAGCCCTTTGTCAGATGGGTAGATTGTAAAAATTGTCTCCCATTCTGTAGGTTGCCTGATCACTCTGATGGTGGTTTCTTTTGCTGTGCAGAAGCTCTTTAGTTTAATTAGATCCCATTTGTCAATTTTGGCTTTTGTTGCCATTGCTTTTGGTGTTTTAGAAATGAAGTCCTTGCCCATGCCTATGTCCTGAATGGTATATCCTAGGTTTTCTTCTAGGGTTTTTAAGGTTTTAGGTATAACGTTTAAGTCTTTAATGCATCTTGAATTAATTTTATATAAGGTGTAAGGAAGGAATCCAGTTTCATCTTTCTCCATGTGGCTAGCCAGTTTTCCCAGCACCATTTATTAAATAGGGAATCCTTTCCCCATTTCTTGTTTTTGTCAGGTTTGTCAAAGATTATATGGTTGTAGATATGTGGTGTTACTTCTGATGGCTCTGTTCTGTTCCATTGGTCTATGTCTCTGTTTTGGTACCAGTACCATGCTGTTTTGGTAGCAGTACCATGCTGTTTTGGTTACTGCAGCCTTGTAGAATAGTTTGAAGTCAGGTAGCATGATGCCTCCAGCTTTGTTCTTTTTTTTTTTTTTTTTTGAGACGGAGTCTCACTCTGTCACCCAGGCTGGAGTGCAGTGGCGCGATCTCGGCTCACTGCAAGCTCTGCCTCCCGGGTTCACGCCATTCTCCTGCCTCAGCCTCTCCAAGTAGCTGGGACTACAGGCGCCCACCACCACGCCTGGCTAATTTTTTGTATTTTTAGTAGAGACGGGGTTTCACCATGTTCTCGATCTCCTGACCTCATGATCCACCCCCCTCGGCCTCCCAAAGTGCTGAGATTACAAATGTGAGCCACCACACCTGGCCAGCTTTGTTCTTTTGGCTTATGATTGTCTTGGCAATGCAGGCTCTTTTTTTGGTTCCATATGAACTTTAAAGTAGTTTTTTCCACTTTTGTGCAGAAAGTCATTGGTAGCTTGATGCAGATGGCATTGAATCTGTAAATTACCTTGGGCAGTATGACCATTTTCACGATGTTGATTCTTCCTATCCATGAGTATGGAATGTTCTTCCATTTGTTTGTGTCCTCTTTTATTTCATTGAGCAGTATAGTTTTGTTGAGTGAGTTGTAGTTCTCCTTGAAGAGGTCCTTCACATCCCTTGTAAGTTGTATTCCTAGGTATTTTATTCTCTTTGAAGCAATTGTAAATGGGAGTTCACTCATGATTTGGCTCTCAGTTTGTCCATTATTGGTGTGTAGGAATGCTTGTGATTTTTGCACACTGATTTTGTATCCTGAGACTTTGCTGAAGTTGCTTATCAGCTTAAGGAGATTCGGAGCTGAGATGTTGCAGTTTTCTAAATACACAATCATGTCATCTGCAAACAGGGACAATTTGACTTCCTCTTTTCTTAATTGAATTCCCTTTATTTCTTTCTCCTGCCTGATAGCCCTGGCCAGAACTTCCAACAGTATGTTGAATTTGAGTGGTGAGAGAGAGCATCTCTGACTTGTGCCAGTTTTCAAAGGGAATGCTTCCAGTTTTTGCCCATTCAGTATGATATTGGCTGTGGGTTTGTCATAAATAGCTCCTATTTTGAGATATGTCCCATCAATACCTAGTTCATTGAGAGTTTTTAGCATAAAGAGCTGTTGAATTTTGTCAAAGGCCTTTTCTGCATCTATTGAGATAATCATGCTCCTGAAGGAAGCACTAAACTTGGAAAGGAACAACCGGTACCAGCCACTGCAAAAACATGCCAAATTGTAGAGACCGTTGATGCTAGGAAAAAACTGCATCAACTAATGAGCAAAATAACCAGCTAACATCATAATGACAGTATTAAATTCACACATAACATTACTAACCTTAAATGTAAATTGGCTAAATGCTCCAATTAAAAGACAAGACCTGCAAATTTGATAAAGAGTGAAGACACATCAGTGTGCTGTATTCAGGAGACCCATCTCACATGCAGAGACACACGAAGTCTCAAAATAAAGGGATGGAGGAAGATGTACCAAGCAAATAGAAAACAACAAAAAAAGCAGGGGTTGCAATCCTAGTCTCTGATAAAACAGACTTTAAACCAATGAAGATCAAAAGAGACAAAGAAGGCCATTATGTAGTGGTAAAGGGATCAATTCAACAAGAAGAGCTAACTGTCCTAAATATATATGCACCCAATACAGGAGCAGCCAGATTCATAAAGCAAGCCCTTAGAGACCTAGAAAGAGACTTAGACTCCCACACAATAATAATGGGAGACTTTAACACCCCACTGTCAACATAAGACAGATCAACGAGACAGAAAGTTAACAAGGATATCTAGGAATTGAACTCAGCTCTGCACCAAGCAGACCTAATAGACATCTACAGAACTCTCCACCCCAAATCAACAGAATATACGGTCTTCTCAGCACCACATTGCACTTATTCCAAAATTGACCATATAGTTGGAAGTAAAGCACTCCTCAGCAAATGTAAAAGAATAGAGATTATAACAAACTGTCTCGCAGACCACAGTGCAATCAAACTAGAACTCAGGATTAAGAAACTCACTCAAAACCACTCACCTACATGGAAGCTGAACAACCTGCTCCTGAATGACTACTGGGTACATAATGAAATGAAGGCAGAAATAAAGATGTTCTTTGAAACCAATGAGAACAAAGACACAACATACCAGAATCTCTGGGACACGTTTAAAGCAGTGTGTAGAGGGAAATGTATAGCACTAAATGCCCACAAGAGAAAGCAGGAAAGATCTAAAATTGACACCCTAACATCACAATTAAAAGAACTAGAGAAGCAAGAGCAAATACATTCAAAAGCTAGCAGAAGGCAAGAAATAACTAAGATCAGAGCAGAACTGAAGGAGATAGAGATAGAAAAAACCCTTCAAAAAATTAATGATTCCAGGAGCTGGTTTTTTGAAAGATCAACAAAATTGATAGACTGCTAGCAAGACTAATAAGAAAAGAGAGAAGAATCAAATAGATGCAATATAAAAGATCCCACAGAAATACAATCTACCATCAGAGAATACTATAAACATCTCTATGCAAATAAACTGGAAAATCTAGAAGAAATGGATAAACTCCTAGACACATACACCCTCCCAAGACAACCAGGAAGAAGTTGAATCCCTGAATAGACCAATAATAGGCTCTGAAGTTGAGGCAATAATTAATAGCCTACCAACCAAAAAAAGTCCAGGACCAGACGGATTCGCAGCTGAATTCTACCAGAGGTGCAAAGAGGAGCTGTTACCATTCCTTCTGAAACTATTCCAATCAATAGAAAAAGAGAGAATCCTCCCTAACTTATTTTATGAGACCAGCCTCATCCTGATACCAAAGCCTGGCAGTGACACAACAAAAAAAAGAGAATTTTAGACCAATATTCCTGATGAACATCAGTGCAAAAATCCTCAATAAAATACTGGCAAACCAAACCCAACAGCACATCAAAAACTTATCTACCACGATCAAGTTGGCTTCATCCATGGGATTCAAGGCTGGTTCAACATACACAAATCAATAAACGTAATCCATCATGTAAACAGAGCCAAAGATAAATACATTATCTTTAAAGTAACCCTATGGAATAGGATCCGTTATACTCTTTCAAAGATGAGGAATAGGCCCAGAGAGGTAAAATACTATCCTTCAGTTGGCATAGTTTGCACTAATTGAGTAGCGGCTTGAATGCAGATCTATAGCCTGGACCAATACACTATCCATAGTAATGAAAGCAATTAGATATTACTAGTGCAAGCAAATGTCAAGCCCAGTAGGCCAGGGAGAATACTTAGTACTTTGTATATATTAAATAATTTAATTCTCAGAATTCTTTTATCAGGTGGACAAAATTATTAATTCATTTTACAGTTGGTAAAGTTGAGGCATGGGAAGATTGGGCAATTTTCAATTATCATTTAAGGATCTAGTAAATCATTCCCCAGTCTCTATTGCAATTTTGTAGAAATAGGTGTTTCTCCATTAATTATATTTAAACAAATATAACGCAACTTAATAGTCTATGATTGTTTTTTTCTCAAAATCAGATATTTGGAGCTTAGTTTGTACTGTATATTTTACTCTATCCCAAGGATAATTGAAAAGGGAATAAAATATATATTCGGCTGCTGGAAGTGTTCTAATTCTTCTGTCTTTAAAGTGAATTGAGATAAAAAATGTTTCAGTGAGTGTCTGTGTTTCACTGTGGTGACTTTGAGAAATGTGGACTCTGTAAATTATTCCAGTGTTTCCTTTAAATGTTTAAAATTGTCTCAATTAATGCATAGACCAATGGCCAGAGTGCTGGATAAGGAGTTGATATAATAGTACTTAAGCAATAGATTTATCCTTATGTATGTGGTATTGAGTAAGCCATTTAAATTCCCCAAGCCTTGTTTTCTTTATCTCTAAAATGAAAACATTTTGACTGGAAGATACTGAAGGTTTCTCTAAGATTCTATTAAATTTTCTGCTATATCTAATTTCATTCTAGGAGCTTCAATTTAGGTCAAGGCTTATTAGTTTCTCAGTGGAAAGATGGGACAGATTATTTTTCTTTCAAAATGATAGCATTTAAGGGAAAGTAATCACATATAATTCTGAGGCCAGGATTCTGGATCTTAAGAGAAAATGTATTAGTGAACATAAACTTTAATCAGTTTGGTCAAGACAATATTCTTTTTCTTAGTGGAACACAATTGTGTTAGTGTAAGCAGTGATTGAGAGTTTTAAGAAGCCAGGGGTAAGTTTTTCAACTGAATATCTAAAAAATCTTTCTCCTAAAACTTGAAATTATAGTAAAAGCAAGGCATTCCTCTGCATTTTCTAGATACAAAAATAGCCTTGTTACACTTCTAATTCTTAAAAGTATGGAACTTAGAGCAAATATAAATTAAGAGCTGAAATTCCTTATACATACAATTCTCCTTGAAATGAGAAAAAGCTTAATCATTGTAATAAGTAAATAGGTAAGACACATCTCAATATAAATTGATCTTGAACTTGCTCTTAAGGTGTTTGTCATAAATATTGTCTTTTTTTGAAACTTGGCACCTTTAGCTCACTATAGTGAACTTAATATTCTCTGTAAAAGTCTTCAGCTAGGCAGGGTATGATGGTTCATGCCTGTAATCCCAGAACTTTGGGAGGCAGAGCTGTGCAGATAGTTTGAGCCCAGGAGTTCGAGACCAGCCTGGGCAATATGGCAATACTCCATTTCTTAAAAAAAAAAAAAAAAAAAAAAAAAAATTAGCTGAGTGTGGTGGTGTGGGTCTGTAGTCCTAACTACTCAAGAGGCTGAGGTGAGAGGATCACTTGAGCCTGGGAGATAGAGGTTGCTCTGAACCAAGATTGTGCCACTGCACTCCAGCCTGGGCAACAGAGAAAGACCCTGTCTCAAAACAACAGCCACAATAACAACAACACAAACACACATACACACTCATTAAAAAAATAAAGTCTTTGACTCTATAGGATAGCAACTTAATAAAAATCGCATTTGAAATTAAAATTGCTTGATGAGTATAAGGATTATTAAAAAGAAATCTGGGCACAAAACAAATATTAAAATCAACAAGGATAAAAAAAGGAAAACTTGGAATAAAAAAATAAAGAAATGAATCTAACTATATTTAACATGAATAATGTAACTACACTGATGGAAATTTAAAAAAAAGGATTCTAGCATTTGAACACAGTATTTTTGTTACAAAACTCTCTGCTATATGCAAAGGAATTGTGAAGCAATGTAAGACTGTTTAGTAAGTTTATTTTTCTCAATGTTATGAATTAGAATTTATGAAACACTCTATATATTTCAGGGATGAGTAGATAAGCACATATAATGTAAATAAAGAAGTCAAGATTCTCACTGTTGGAGAAGAGAGTGCATCATATATATAGGAAAACTAGAATAAACCCTGTGATACTGAAATGGAATTGGAGGAATCAATATAAATTTATGGTTTTCAGTATATATAGGCAGATATTTAAAATATAAATATAGTAAATAATGTTCATATATATCTATTGTATATATATACATATATGTGTGTGTGTGTATATGCTATACATATTTTGTCATCAAACTTTGCCCCCTAAGTTTAACTTCCACTGATGTTTCCTACCTTAATCAAATAATTACTATGAAGGTTGACAAATGGTGATTTTCTAATTCTATAATTCCTTCCACAAGTATTGGTTGGCTAGTGACATTTGACTACAAAAAGAAAAGAGATGCTGTGTTAGTTCTTTCAGGCTGATATAATAAAATATCATAAACTTGGTGTTTTATAAATAACAGATATTGATTTATCAAAGTCCTGGAGCTTGTGATATCTAAGATTAAGGTGCCAACAAATTGGATATCTTGTGAGGGTGTATTTCCTGTTTCATAGATGGCTCCTTCTTTCTGTGTCCTCACATGGTGGAAGGTGGAAGGCAGCTCTCTGGGGCCTCTTTTGTAAGGGCACTAATGCCATCTACAAAGGCTCTGCCTTCATTGACTTAGTCAGATTCCAATGATTCCCATTTTCTAACACCATAACATGTGTTAGATTAGGTTTCAACAAATGAATTTGGGTGCTGGGGAGGCAGACACAAACATTAAGATCATAACAGATTTTATGTAGGTAGATCTTATGTCTACCTAAAGGGCTGAGAATTAATGACACCCTAGTAACAATGAGTATGCCTGGTCCCAAGATCTTGTTTTCTGTATATCATACTCCACTAAATGGAACCAGGGCTCATTGAAGAAATGGATGATTCCAGGGATGTGGCAAAGTAATATAAGATGAAGCTGGAACATCTTGCTGAACAATAAAGAAACAAAGGTGCTAAAAATTGTACCGGGAATGTCAGACACAGGAGCAGGACTTTCATTACATAGGATAATTTTCACATGTATATGAATAATGATGCCAGTGATTCTAACCCATGAAATACAACAGAAGGCCATGAGTCTGTACTGACATATGTAAATATATTAATTAATAAATGAGAATAACTTGTGAAAACATATGTCAAGTCATCAACAAATGTCAAAGGAATGATGGAATTATAAAATCAAAACTTGTCAACCTACATGGTAATAACAAATTGAGGCAAGGCTCAATACATATTTGAATTGAGAGTAAAAGTTTAGTGAGAAATACGGTACATACGTAACCACAGACTTCTTCCCCAGTAATGACTCTTACTGGAGAAATCTTAGCACAAACTAGCTAAATGAAATGATCACAGTTAACATGACCAGTGATGAACACTGTTCACTTTTTTCACCAAAAAAGCCCCAGGTTTGTTTTGAGTATTCCCCTTCTCAGTACTTGAATCAGCCATTTCTTTAATGAGCTGGGTTTTTTACATTAGATAATAATAGACATTGACATTTTTGAAGAGTCCAGTAAACCTATTGTGTAGTGTCTCAATTTGAATTTGTGTGGTGCTTTCCTATAATTATGCTCAGATCATGCATTTTTGGCAAGAACACCAACCTTAGAGATGATGTTTTGTTCTTCTCACTTCATTCTCTCAGAAAGCACATAATGTGGCCTGTTCTGGGATTTCTTTTGATGAAAAGAAAAAAGGTGAAACGTACTGAAAAAAAATAAAAACCACAAACACACACACACACACACACACACACACGATAATGAAGGTATATCAAAGGGACATAGAATTCAACCAAAAGGGCATGTCAAACTTCAGTAAAGCCACAGAAAAGCATCAGAGAAAAAGCATTTGAAGAAATTTACAAAAATACTTGGCCAATATTCTTCCAAACTATCAAGACCATAAAAACATGGGAAAGCTGAGAAACTGTCATAGTTCAGAAGACTCTTACCAAACATGATGATGAAGTATAATATGGTATACTGGAAGATATCCTGAGATGAGAAAACGAACATTAATTACAAATTTAGAAACTCTATGGACTTTTATATAAAAATAATATATCAATACTTGTTCACTAGGTGTGACAAATGTATCATCCTAATGTAAAATCTTAAGGAAAACTGGGTACAGGGTACCCAGAAATCTCTGTCCTATCTTTGCAACTTCTAGAAATCTCAAACTATATGAAAATGAAAAGTTCCTAAAGAAATACATATCAAGGTCATGAAAGGCAAGGAAAAGCTGAACAACATTTTAGATTGAGGGAGAGTGAAAGAGACATGCAAAGCATGATTCTTATTTCGATTCTGTACTATTTTTTCCTTTTGCAATGAAAGTCATTATTGGGACAAATGGAAATATAAATAATTTCCACAAAGTAGTTGATTCCCCTATGACTATTTTAATATTTGAGGCTTTAAACATAGGAGGTAAATCCAGGAGCAGGTTCCATGTGGCAATCCCTCACCTCCACTGCAATCATTGTGAATAAAATAAAAGTAGGCTTAATTTGCTTTGTAAATGATTATTTCTAAGTCAATACTTGAACATCTTGCTTACTAAATCCTTGCCAGTTCATTTATGTAGATCAGATTCCAGAGAACAAAAGTTTTTTAACTCCATTGAATTGCTGGAGACCTTACCAAACTGAGAATAGGCTTTTCCCTATGAAATTATTTTGTGTCCACAGGACTTTTGCTGAGAGGCGGTGGAGGAGTGAGAGGACCTTCTTCACAAGGTGGAAGTCTCCATAACTGAGGATCCAGCCTTAGAGCTGTGAAACTAGATGAGAAACAGAACTAGCATTGGTAATTTAATAATTCTTATATTTTTTTCTGAAGCCTATTCCCACAGATCAGGATGTGCAGACATTAAAAAACAAACAACTTTGATGAGGCAGTGGCAGGATAAAAGTTGAGAAAAATTAAAAGATTACATGATCCATACCCCATGCACATTGGCCAGCTCAAAAATAGGCTCACTTTAAAAATATGCAGTAGAAAATTAGGCTTCATTTATATGTGATCAGTTTAATTCCTGCCTCTATTGTTCCCCACTGGTATAATTCTAAGAGCTAAATATGAAAAGGAAATTGTCTTAGAGGAAACTAAATTGAAAAGAATAGGTTTTCTAAGAGAAAGTAGATTAGACATATTAGTTTTTTCCATCGTGGGTGTTCAGAAATGTTTGAAATGTTAGGCAGTATTAGCCACTAAATATATTTCTCAAAATCGAAGAGTTCTTTAATTCCATTTCTAATCTTTGTAATTGCTACTTACAGGGTTGCCTTCAGCAATACAGAAGTATTGCTCTGATGGAATGAATGCACATAATTATTCCAGAGCCTCACTCAGAAAGAGGTATCATTATTTGCCCGAACAGAGAGTACTTGAAATTTTTGACCTTTAATGGAAACAAAAGGAAAGCCATCCTCCAGGCAAGCCCTAGAGTGGACTCACCTCTGAATCCAGCGCTTTTCTAGCTTGCATTGAGGAATGTACCTCTCAGCAGATTCTCTCAGAATTTCATAATTAGAGATATTTTGATGTTTTTAGCTAGTAATACCCTATTTCATCAGAACTCCCTTCTCCACTCAGTGATGAAATTAGGAGTTATGCTTTAAAAGAAAAAATGAACTTTAAATTTATGCATTTTATATGTATAGGAGATTAAAACTGCATAGCAAGAATGTTGTGCTAAACTGGATCACAATTAAATAAGGAAATCTCTCCTTTGAGTGACTTTGGAGAGTTTTCAGGAGATTTCAAGACCAACCCTTTTTAGAAGGCCCATTCTTTGTTACTTCCATCCCCAGCCACCAAAACCAGAACATTTAACATTAGTATAGCAGTTAAAAGGAAGCATGAATGTTCAGAATAAAAATGTTACTTCTGCACCTAAGTAAAAAAAATAGACAGTAACACATAGAATAGAGTGAAAGTAAATAAAGCCTACTACAATAAGCTATTAATAAATTTCGGAGTAAACTTTGTGCAAGGGTCTCAAGGCAATGAAGACTATAGATTGGTCGGTAACAATAGTCCTGAGCAAGCAGTCGGCAGATTATAGTTTATACTTAAATTGTTGTTGATAAAAAATGAACATGAGGATATAGAAGTACAACTTTTCATTTAGCAACACTGACAGGACATATATTAGAAGCCCTTTTGTAGCCTTGTTTCTTTCATGCACTGCTCCTCAACTTACCTGATCCATGATACTAAATGGACACCTTAGATTGGCTCTCACTGCCTGCATTCCTCTTCCTTTGTAATTGGAAAGGTAAACCAAACACACACGACATTGTTTCCCAGACTGTTGTGAGACAAAGTGGAAGCTGGTTTTCAATTCCTGTTGCTGTGATAGATACAGATTTCTAGAGACAATTGAAGCATCGAGACTCAGTGTTCCATGTTTTCATCCCTAGCTTCATGGGTATAAAAAAATAGCTGCGGAGGACACAGCAGAAGCAGCTGCAGCCTCCTAGTCTCTGAATGTAACTGTGGTAGTTATAGTTGAGTTCTCTTGACCATAATAGGGTAGGCATAGCCCCTTAACTTCTGCCCCACCAGGTGATTCAGTGATTTGGCAGGACCCTAATTCCTTCTGTTATTTCCCTTCCCTCTAGGAATACTTTAATTATTCCTTCTAGAATGGGCATTAAGTTCTGACTGATTACCAGATTGCAATATATATATAT
>NW_026652286.1:63499492-63509609 GCF_009828535.3 Hylobates moloch | reverse complement strand
TATATATATATAAAATTTCCAGGTAGATTTCTATGTAACATTCATTTTGCATAATGAGGTTCAGTAATTCTTACAAAAGTCCATCTATTATTTTCACAAAGCCCTGAGTTAAAGGAATTCTTCTAATTATTGAACTTCGTAAATATTCCCTTTTTGGAGATTTTTAACTGATTATTACAGTGGTATGGAAAGTAGGAAAAAATAAATAAACAGTTCTCTTAGACAATCCTGTGTTAATTATACTTAACATTATATGGATAAACTCTCTATTACAAAAACTCTCTTGGAAGATACACAGTGCTAAGTTCCCAGGCTTTGTAAACAGATTCAGAAAAGAGAATCATCTACGGAATGTCACAACAATATTTATATTGGAATCAAACATTAATTGGCTCATATTAAATAGTGTCATTATTAGTACATTGGATGTATTTGTGTGAATAAGAAAAGGAGACACTTTCAGGAACCCCCCCCCCCCAAAAAAAAACCCAACTTTAAAATAGATCCAGTCAGGGTATAGAAATAATAAAAGACAATGCCTCTTCCTCCTAGTGGACAAAAGTTATGCCGAGGATTTCAGCTACAATTAACCATTGCATTGGCTGACCTCGTACATGACATGGAATGCACACTGTTTATGACGGCCCTTTCCAAATGCTTGTCACACTGCGTGGAATATGGTAGATGGCTAAAATAAGTATTGGATTAATTAAATTTGTCTTCTAGGAGCCCAGCCAGTGAAGTATGGCAAAAGGAAGATAGTATTAATATGTGCCTTCACCTCTTTATCTTCGGCACATAATCTGAGGTCTGATGCATATATGTGGATACCTTACCAAGTCTCTCTCATGATTATGATAACTACAATTAAAGATGAGATTTGGGTGGGGATACAGCCAAACAATTTCAGGCTTATTTGCTGTTGTTTATATTTGTTTTGTTGTTGCTGTATCTTCAAAGTCATTGATATTCCCTTCTGTAGTATCTGTTCTTCTCTCAAGCCCTTCCAGTAATTTTTTTTTTAACTTGGGATATTTATTTTTCATCTCTTGAAGTTCTGTTTACTTATATTTATAGCTGCAGTTTACACATTGAGTTTTTGTTTTCCTTTAAATCTACTATCACATTTATAAAAGGTTTTTAAGGATTCATTCTCTAATTCCAATAGCTCTGATATATCTGTATGTTTTTCTTCATATTTACTTTTTGCTTTAGAGACAAGGTCTCTCTCTGTCACCCAGGTGGGAGTGCAGTGGCATGATCATAGTTCACTGCTGCATTGAACTCTTGAGATCGAGCAATCTTTCCACTTCAGCCTCCCAAATAGCTGGTACTACAGGTGCATACAACCATGCCTGGCTATTTTTTTTTTTTCTGTAGAAACAGGGTCTTGCTGTGTTGTCCAGGCTAGTCTTGAACTCCTGGGTTCAAGTGATGCTTTTCCTTCAGCTTCCTGAATAGCTGGGACTACAGGCACACACCACCATGCCCAGATACTTCTTCCAAAAAAAATTTTTGTAGATATAGGGTCTCGCTATGTTGCCCAGGCTGGTCTTCAATTCCTGGGCTCAAGTGACCCTTCCTCTTCAGACATCCAAAGTGCTGGGATTTCAAGCATGAGCCACTGTGGCCAGCTTGTGTGTCCTACTTTTGATTTGAATTTCTTCCATTTATAATTCTCATGTTTTTGTTTGTTTGTTTGTTTTGCTTTTTTCTCTGTCTAGTAAAATTTGTATTGAATACCAGACACTGTTAATGTCATACATTTAGACTTTGAACATTGCTATCTTCATTTAAATTGAATGTTGTTTGGGAAGTTTGTTACTTGCAGATCATCTTTAGATGCTCTTTCAGCTTGTTTTTCTGTTTGTTTGTTTGTTTTTGTTTTTAATGGGAGGTTTAGAAAACCTTTGTTGTAGGTCAAATTTAGCCTTACTATTAAGATCTTAACACTACAGGATTTCTCCTGGACTTCTCGAATGTGTAACAAGAACAAAGTCTCTCCATTTTTATGGATAATAACTTGAACAATTCCCAACCCTTTGTGAGCTCTTTGAATTGTTCAGCTACATCTCTCTGGTAGTATTTTTTTTTCCCCCCGTATGTTGATGTTTTACCCTACACAGGTACAATTTAGTATTCAACAGACTCATGTTATTTCTTAAGCAGATTGCTCAAGTTCCTCCCTTTCAGTAATTTGCCCTCTACATTGCAGCAGTGACAACTTCCCTAGACTGTAGTCTTTGCCTTGCCAACTCAGCCAGATCACTGTGTCCTTATATTTCTTCTCTCTCTACTACTCAGGAAAGTGAATCATGGCATAAAACGGAAGAATTTTAGCTCTTTTTAGAGCTATTTTAAAACTCACAGTTATCTCTGGGCATTATATGGTTGTATCCTTCAATAGGAAAAAATAAATAGGTAAACGTAGCCTTAATTTATTGCTACCGGGTTTTTTGAATACTAATGGAAATTGAGTGGTTTTAGAAGACCATATCCTACTTTGTATACAATTATAAAAAGACTGTTGGAATTTTGATTCATGCATTCATAACAATGGACACCAATGATTATACCTGGCTTTCTGTCACTAATAATCAACAACAGATTGCCCAAGATGTGCAGCTGCTAGGCTGCTGAGCTGGAATCTATCCAAGCACCACAGCTCTTTTAATCAGGCTCTCCAACTCAGTGGCCCATTTCCCAAGCAATTACATCAATACTCTTCAGTTTTTCTTGGCAAATCTTACATTTTCCTTTTATTGCAGGCATAATTTTTCCCTTGGGATTGATGGATATATATTAACCATTTATATTTAAGATATGAAACTTTTTTCAAAACCAATTCATTGTCTTGATCCACTTCCTTTCCTGTCCTATTTTGAACTATGACAAGTAAAACATTTTAAGCGCAGATGGAGGTGACCACCTGCCAACATCTGTGGCAAAAAAGTTAAAATACGTTTATAACACAATTTCAAATCTTAGACTGCAAGAGTTTATAAAAGTAATAATTGTTTTTTTATAAGTAAAAGAAATGTTTTCCAATTTGAAATGTTTTAAAAATTGATTTCACACTGCCAATAATTCTATCTCTAACATTATCACAACAAATATGAAATAGTCCAATTGTTTTATACAGTTATGACATAAAATTTGGAACTCTTCCAAGTAGTTCTCAAAATTTTATTTTATTTGTAATATTCTGAAATTTATTGAATGTCTCTGAAATTTACGCGAGTGTACATGTAGCCATGTAATGACATGACCTTTCAGGAATATACATATATTATGTAACCATAAAATGATGTAATAACAAATGCAGTGTTATTTTAAATGGTATTATAGAAATATTTATCAAGAAAATAGGTGAATGACATTACAGTGGCAAAAAGGACTACTGGGTATCCTGTCTAGCATGTTCTTCCAGGTTATTACTACCTTTTATTATCTTTATGCTACAACTCTGTAAATTATAGAAAACATAACACTGCAAGGGATTTTTGTTCCTAGCAATGCAAACTGTGTCCCATAAAATACTGTTGATTATTCTTCGGTGGTTATTCACTAATTTTGCATCTATTATGTAAATTATTCTCAGTATTCCTGATTGCCTAAGTATGTATCCATCCTTTGTATTTGCCTTTGATCCAGTTGTAGCAGTTTACTGGTTTTCTTGTTCATTAATAAAATTAAATCAAATTCTTGACGTGTATATTTACATTTGTATGTGAATAGAGATTTTGCTTTTAATAATTATTCCTTAACAAATTTATTATAATTTAAATGTTTAGTTTATTAAATATGGTTTACTAAATGTTTAGCAAAATGTTTATTTTATTAACATTTGGTTATAGTGTTTTGTTTGAATAATTTCAGAATTTTTATATTAATTTTTCTATTGCTTTTGGCATTTTTCTGTTATCTGCAGACATGCTCTGTCATAATTATTTAATAAGATTGAAAACTAGAACTACCAGAAGAATATTTTTATTGGCATTTTTAGCCAATTAATAAATAATAAACTGAATCAACCATAAATGTGAGAGCACACTTATATGAATACTTGTAGAACTGGAAAAGTTGGAATAACCAACCATGTAGGAAGAGGTGCTTGGGATTCATTCACTTCTTTTCTGACTCAGTTTTAGAAACTACTATTTATAAATGCTTTAATATCATATGAAGTCATATTTGCATTTAGTTTAAGACATAAAAATATTTAACTGAGTGTCTACTATCAGTAATAACCCTGCTAAATGCTGAAGATGCAAAATAAGATATGTTGCCTGCTTTCAGGAAAAAATGAAATTTAAATCTGAAAATGAACAAAGATACTTTTCTTGGGTTTAGTACTGCATACAAACTAGCTTATCTAATGTTAATAGTTATCTACTAAACAGTTTACATTAAATAAGTGATAAGCATCACCTCTATTGTGTAGAAGGCTACCTACCCCATTAACTGTGTATACTGGCAACTAATGACTCCAAATATCAAAACATTTTCCATAACTTTGATAATAGATTTAGTCTAAGTGCTCACAGCATGTTTGTTCAGTTTAATTAGTGTAATATCTTATTCAGTGCCTCCGTATGTTCCACTGTGCTATATCGTAGGATTAAATGATTAATATATGACATAGATTTTCCCTTAGTTGAGCAAATATAAGTGTTATTGAAGAGGCAAAAGGAAGAAACACACATAATTAAATATATAAAAATGCTGCAGGAGTTACAACAGAATTATGAACAAAGAGTTAATGGACCAAAGATAGAGCAAATTAAGCCACAAAAGTGTATAAAGGTTCCACTCAGCAGGCAACTTTTGAACTATTGTTTAAGGAGGAGTCAGTTGTACTTAGAAAAAAAAAAAAGAGAGCATTTTGGAGGGAAGACTCAGTGTGTGCTGTCTCAAGGATCACAACAAGTAAGTAGTATCCAGACATGCAGAGAAACATGGCAAGCGAGACAGTGATGAGTCTAGATTGTAGAGAGATAGAAAACAAAGTGGAAAGGGCTGAAAGCAAGAAACACACCTAAGAAATTAAGTTAAGATCCATTTCTAAAAAATCATGTATTCTGTTTTAAACAGTCTTCCTATAGGTCTTCTATAGAGAATTATGTATGAAGCAACAGTTTAATCAGGAATTTATAAAATTAAATATAGTGGAAATGAATAGAACCTAATGGAAGGGGAGATTAAAAGCAGGGAGTTTAAGATGTCTGATGATTTTTAATATGTACATTTATCTTGTCATTTGTTGAGATATCAATGTTATGTTATTTTATAAAAGGACCTCCTATGTACAATATTAAAATAGGTAGTGTGTCTTTAGAAACCTTTGAGACCCCAGTAGCTGAGACTTGCATACTTCATCATGACCAGCTTCCCTAGCAGCTCCCTGTAGACTTCTGCTTTGTAATCATTCTGTCTAAAAGCCTGTTCTCAGGGGGTAAAAAAAAAAATCTATAGTAACTTACATCTATGTGTGAATTCAAAAAAACATTATTTCTCCCATGGCATTTTGCATTTGAAATTTAGTCTCCAAGCCTAGAGCTAATATTTCATTTATGTGACATCCAGGATATTCATAAATGAGTTGTTTTTTATTCTGTGATATTTGCTGTTGCATAACTATTGTTAATTAATTATGCTACTATTGCAATGAGCAGTGTCTCTATCAGAAGATAAGGTTGAGATGGGAAGCACTTGTAGAGCTGTTGGTCAAAGAATACAAATTTCACTTAGATAAGAGAAATAGTTTCATGAGGTATACTTTACAACATGACTATATTTAATAACAATGTATTGTACTCTTGAAAATTGCTAAGGGAGTGGATATTAAGCCTTCTCACCACAAAGAATAAGTATGTGAGGTAACGTGTGTTAATTAACTCAATTTAGCCATTTTACAGTCTGTACGCATTTAAAATATGTACACAATAAATATGTACAATTTGTATTTGTTAATAAATGCAATTTGTAAAAAGAACTTCTTTCATTTTTTGCTATGTTAACAACCATGATGACTAAAATCTACAATATCAACTTTGAAGTTTTTTATTCTCACTCTCTATGTTTTTATGTAATTACATTTATCTCCTTAATAGTGAATCTACAGATTGCATTTGCATGACAGTAAAAGGCTCTCTTAAAATCCTTGAATTAAAAAGCTAGCTCTTGCTTAATAGAAACATGTATATTTTTCTTATTTAAGAAAATTTGTAGATCAGATATGGGCCTCATGTGTTCAGTTTCCACGTAGTTGTGTGGTTTTGAGTGAGTTTCTTAACCCATAGTTCTAATTTGATTGCACTGTGGTCTGAGAGACTGTTTGTTATGATTTCCGTTCTTTTGCATTTGCTGAGGAATGTTTTACTTCCAATTATGTGGAAAAAACAGAGCAAAAAGACTGAGAATTCCAAAAACCAGAACACCTCTTCTCCTCCAAAGGATCACAACTCCTCGCCAGCAAGGGAAGAAAACTGGCCAGAGAATGATTTTGTTGAACTGACAGAAGTAGGCTTCAGAAGGTGGATAATAACAAACTCTTCCAAGCTAAAGAAGCATGTTCTAACCCAATGCAATGAAGCTAAGAACCTTGAAAAATAGTTAAAGGAATTGCTAACTACAATAACCAGTTTAGAGAAGGACATAAATGACCTAATAGAACTGAAAAACACAGCACAAGAACTTTTTGAAGCATACACAAGTATCAAATAGCTGAATCGATCAAGCAAAAGAAAGGATATCAGAGATTGAGGTGGATGGATCACCTGAGGTCAGGAGTTCGAGACCAGCCTGACCAATATGATGAAACCCAACCTCTACTAAAAATACAAAAACTAGCTGGGTGTGGTGGCATGTGCCTGTAATCCCAGCTACTCAGGAGGCTGAGACAGGAGAATCTCTTGAACCTGGGAGGTAGAGGTTGCAGTGAGCCGAGATAGTGTCATTGCACTCCAGCCTGGGAAACAAGAGTGAAACTCCATCTCAAAAAGAAAAAAAAGATGATAAAGGGAATATCACCACCGATCTCACAGAAATACAAACTACCATCGAGAATACTATAAACACCTCTATGCAAATAAACTAGAAAATATAGAAGAAATGGATAAATTCCTGGACACATACACCCTCCCAAGACTAAACCAGGAAGAAGTTGAATCCATGAATAGACCAAGACTAAACCAGGAGGAAGTCGAATCCCTGAACAGACCAATAAAAGTTCTGAAATTGAGGCAGGAATTAATAGCCGACCAACCAAAAGCACTCCAGGACCAGACGGATTCACAGCCAAATTCTACCAGAGGTACAAAGAGGAGCTGGTAACATTCCTTCTGATACCATTCCAAACAATTGAAAAAGAGGGACTCCTCCCGAACTCGTTTTATGAGGCCAGCATCATCCTGATACAGAAACCTGGCAGAGACACAACAAAAAAAGAAAATTTCAGGCCAATATCCCTGATGAATATCAATGCAAAAGTCCTCAATAAAATACTGGCAAACCTAATCCAGCAGCACATCAAAAAGCTTATACATCATGATCAAGTTGGCTTCATCCCTGGGATGCCAGGATGGTTCAACATATGCAAACCAATAAATGTAATCCATCACATAAACAGGACCAATGACAAAAACCAGATGATTATTTCAATAGATGCAGAAAAGGCTTTCGATAAATTCAACACCCCTTCATGCTAAAAGCTCTCAATAAACTAGGTATTGATGGATCATATCTCAAAATAATAACAGCTATTTATGACAAACCTGCAACCAATATGATACGGAATGGGCAAAAAACTGGAAGCATTCCCTTTGAAAACCAACACAAGACGAGGATGCCCCCTCTCACCACTCCTATTCAACATAATATTGGACGTTCTGGCCTGGGCAATCAGGCAAGAAAAAGATATAAAGCGTATTCAGATTGGAAGAGAGGAAGTCAAATTTTCTCTGCTTGCAGATGATATGATTGTATATCTAGAAAACCCCATCGTCTCAGCCCCAAATCTCATTAAACTGATAAGCAACTTCACCAAAGTCTCAGGATACAAAATCGATGTGCAAAAATCATGAGCATTCCTATACACCAATAAGAGACAAATAAAGAGCCAAATCATGAATGAACTCCCATTCACAATTGCTACAAAGAGAATAAAATACCTAGGAATACAACTTACAAGGGATGTGAAGGAACTCTTCAAGAAGACCTATAAACCACTGCTCCAGGAAATAAGAGAGGACACAAACAAATGGAAAAACATTCCATGCTCATAGGTAGGAAGAATCAGTATCATGAAAACGGACATATTGCCGAAAGTAATTTATAGATTCCATGCTATCTCCTTCAAGCTACCATTGACTTCACAAAATTAGAAAAAACTACTTTAAATTTCATATGAAATCAAAAAATATCCCATGTTGCCAAGACAATCCTAAGCAAAAAGAACAAAGCTGGAGGCATCACAATACCTGACTTCAAACTATTCTACAAGGCTACAGTAACCAAAACTGCATGGTACTGGTATCAAAACAGATATATAGACCAATGGAACAGAACAGAGGCCTGAGAAATAACACCACACATTGGTAACCATCTAACCTTCAACAAATCTGACAAAAACAAGCAATGGGAAAATGATCCCCTATTTAATACATGATGTTAGGAAAACTGGCTAGCCATATGCAGAAAACTGAAACTGGACCCCCTTCCCTACACCTTATACAAAAATTAAACTCGAGATGGATTAAAGACTTAAACCTAAAACCTAAAACCATAAAAACCATAGAAGAAAACCTAGGCAATACTATTCAGGACATAGGGATGAGCAAAGACTTCATGACTAAAACACCAAAAGTAATGGCAACAAAAGCCAAAATTAACAAATGGGATCTAATTAAACTAAAGAGCTTCTGCACAGCAAAAGAAACGATCATCAGAGTAAACAGGAAACCTAAAGAATGGGAGAAAATTTTTGCAATCTACTCATCTGACAAAGGGTTAATATCCAGAATCTACAATGAACTCAAACAAATTTACAAGAAAAAAACAACCCCATCAACAAGTGGGCAAAGGATATGAAGAGACACTTCTCAAAAGAAGACATTTATGCAGCCAACAGACACATGAGAAAATGCTCATCATCACTGGCCATCAGAGAAATGCAAATCAAAACTGCAATGAGATACCATCTCATGCCAGTTAGAATGGTGATCATTAAAAAGAGAAAACAACAGATGCTGGAGAGTATGTGGAGAAATAGGAATGCTTTTACACGTTGGTGGGAGTGTAAATTAGTTCAATCATTGTGCAAGACAGTGTGGCTATTCCTCAAGGGCCTAGAACCAGAAATACCATTTGACCCAGCCATCCCATTACTGGGTATATACCTAAAGGATTATAAATCATTGTACTATAAAGACACATGCACACATATGTTTCTTGCAGCACTATTCACAATAGCAAAGACTTGGAACTAACCCAAATGCCCATCAGTGATAGACTGGATAGAGAAAATGTGGCACATATACATCACGGGATACTATGCAGCCATAAAAAAGGATGAGTTCATGTTCTTTGCAAAGACATGAATGAAGTTGGAAACCATCATTCTCAGCAAACGAACACAGGAACAGAAAACCAAACACCGCATCTTCTCACTCGTAAGTGGAAGTTGAATAATGAGAACACATGGACGCACCGAGGGGAACATCACACAGTGGGGTCTGTCAGGGAGTGGGGAGCTGGGGGAAGGATAGCATTTGGAGAAATACCTAATGTAGATGACGGGTTGATGGGTGCAGCAAACCCCCATAGCACGTGTATACCTATGTAACAAATCTGCACATTCTGCACATGTATCCCAGAACTTAAAGAAGAAAAATGAATTGTGAAAAGTAATTAATTTTATTTTGTAAATTGTTATTTCAATTCTTATTAAAATATCCAAATTACAAGTCTAATAATGGTAACAAAAAGTACACAATGTTGAGATTAACAGATAATTGTTTAATTTCTATTAATACTTTGAGAATATGGGTTTCCTAAAGTCAAAATTCTATACTAATATCTAACTTTTCATCATTCTTTTTTTTTTTTTTTTTTTTTT
>NW_026652286.1:63498048-63499092 GCF_009828535.3 Hylobates moloch | reverse complement strand
GTGGGCAAAGGATATGAACAGACACTTCTCAAAAGAAGACATTTATGCAGCCAACAGACACATGAGAAAATGCTCATCATCACTGGCCATCAGAGAAATGCAAATCAAAACTGCAATGAGATACCATCTCATGCCAGTTAGAATGGTGATCATTAAAAAGAGAAAACAACAGATGCTGGAGAGTATGTGGAGAAATAGGAATGCTTTTACACGTTGGTGGGAGTGTAAATTAGTTCAATCATTGTGCAAGACAGTGTGGCTATTCCTCAAGGGCCTAGAACCAGAAATACCATTTGACCCAGCCATCCCATTACTGGGTATATACCTAAAGGATTATAAATCATTGTACTATAAAGACACATGCACACGTATGTTTCTTGCAGCACTATTCACAATAGCAAAGACTTGGAACTAACCCAAATGCCCATCAGTGATAGACTGGATAGAGAAAATGTGGCACATATACATCACGGGATACTATGCAGCCATAAAAAAGGATGAGTTCATGTTCTTTGCAAAGACATGAATGAAGTTGGAAACCATCATTCTCAGCAAACGAACACAGGAACAGAAAACCAAACACCGCATCTTCTCACTCGTAAGTGGAAGTTGAATAATGAGAACACATGGACGCACTGAGGGGAACATCACACAGTGGGGTCTGTCAGGGAGTGGGGAGCTGGGGGAAGGATAGCATTTGGAGAAATATCTAATGTAGATGACGGGTTGATGGGTGCAGCAAACCCCCATAGCACGTGTATACCTATGTAACAAATCTGCACATTCTGCACATGTATCCCAGAACTTAAAGAAGAAAAATGAATTGTGAAAAGTAATTAATTTTATTTTGTAAATTGTTATTTCAATTCTTATTAAAATATCCAAATTACAAGTCTAATAATGGTAACAAAAAGTACACAATGTTGAGATTAACAGATAATTGTTTAATTTCTATTAATACTTTGAGAATATGGGTTTCCTAAAGTCAAAATTCTATACTAATATCTAACTTTTCATCATTCTTTTTTTTTTTTTTTTTTTTTT
>NW_026652286.1:63357820-63497948 GCF_009828535.3 Hylobates moloch | reverse complement strand
CTCAGCCTCCCAAAGTGCTGGGATTACAGGTGTGAGCCACCGTGCCCGGCCTCATCATTCTTTTTACAGTGTACTGGTGAAAAACTACTGAAGACCTGCAGTGTTCTTCTCTACTAGAGGTAAAAGACCCTGTGAATATAAGTATGCTAGTAAAAGTGAAAAGACTGGATATGACCATCATGCTCCATAAATTCCATCAGATTTTGATCTTGTGATTTTTAACTTGATTTATAGTTGCATAGAATGAAAGTGTTCATTTAGAAAGTGGTAGTTTCAAAAATACAATTTTAGCTTCCTGTCACCAGAATTACCTACTGTACCACAAATCATTTAGCCTGTATTTAAAAGTATACTGCTTTCCTGGCCTCAGTATAGCCAATAATTCCCATTCTATAATATTTACTCAATAATTATTTTTTAAATATCTGATTGAGTTATAATTTTTAGACTACTAGTTTCATCTCTTTTTAGATGTTCACTTCTACATGCTCTAAAAAACATACATAGTCATGTGAACACTACTAAAGTTAAGAGAAAGGACTTTCCATCGCCACCCCACTAACACACAAAATTCTCTCATGTCTCTTTACATTAAATCCTTTCTCTCCACCTACAACCCCTGGCAACCGTGGATCTGTTTTAGCTTTGTAGCTATAGTTTGTAGCTATAGTTTTACCTTTTCCAGAATAGCCGATACATGGTATATTCAAACATGCATTCATTATAACATGGTTTCTTTCCTTTAGCATATTGGCCATTCGTTCATGTTATTATTGTGCTTAGGAAAATTCTACTACATATCTGCACCACATTCTGTCCATTCACCTGGTGTGGACATTTTGCTTGCCTTGAGTTTTTGGAGATTATAAATAAAACCATTATAAACATTTGTGAACCTGGCTTTGTCTGGACATGTTTTCATTTATCTTGAATAAATATATCTAGGAGTTATATTTCTGCATCATATGGTAACTTTATAAGAAAATGCCAATATATTATCCAAAGTAGCTGTACCATTCTGTATACTAGCAATTTATGAGACTTGCAACTGCCTTACACCCTCACTCGCTCTTGATATTGCCAGGTGTCAATATAACCTGGCAATATCACTGCTTTAGAAAATGCCTCTTCAAATCTTTTGTTGTTTTCTTAATAGTTTGTTTCCTTATTATTGAGTTTGAGAAGTCTTTAAATTTTATGGATGAGTCTTTTTTAGATACATGTTTTGCAAATATCTTCTCCCAGTAATATAGTTGTCTTTCACTTTTTTTGAAAAGTGTCTTTGCATAAGGAGACATTTTAATGTTGATGAAGTCTAATTTTTTGTGTGATTTGTGCCTTTTTCCTGTCCTTTGACAAAATATTTGCATAAGTAAAGAGTACATTATCTCCTATGTTACCTTCTAGATGTTTATATTCATACTTTTGTTGATTTTGATTTTTTTGTGTGTAGCACATAGTATAGGTTTGTTTTTTTTTTTTTTTTTTTTTTTGCATATAGATGCTGAATGTTACCAGTATCATTTGCCGAAAAGACTTTCATTTTTCAATAATTACCTTGGCAATTTTGCTGAAAATCATTTCACCATATTTGTTTGGGTCTTTTTCTTATCTTTCTCCTTTGTTCTATTGATCTATGGGCCTATTTTTTCACCAATGCCACAGTTTCTTGATTGTTATATCTTTGTAGTATGTCTTGAAATCTTGTAATATGAATCTCACAACTTTTGTCTTACTCGAAAATACTATGGCTATTCTTACTCCTTTGAATTTTCACCTAAATTTTAAAATTAGCTTTTCCATTTTTATAGAAAAAAACATGCAATAATTTTGGCTGGAGTTGTGCTGAATATGTAGATCAGAGTCTACATTTATGTAGCTCTTTTTATCTCTCAACAATGTGTTATATTTTGCAGCATACAAATGTGCACGTATTTTTGAGAATGTGCATGTTAACTATTTCATGGTTTTGATTCTGTTTTAAATGCTAATTTAAATATTTCTAGCTTTTCATTGACTTCATATAAAGCTATTATTGATTGTTATATATTGATCTTGTATCCTGCATTCATGCAAAAATTGCTTTTAGGTCTATTACCTTTTTTATAGACTTTGGGAAATTCTATGTAAAGAAGTCATCTTATATATTCCTTTCTAATCTATATAAATTTATTTTTTATCCTTTTCATTGGTTAAGACATCATGATTTTTAAAAATTGTTTATTTTATTTAATTAATTAAATGATTTATTTATTTATGAGACAGGATATCACTCTATCACCCAGGCTGGAGTGCAGTGGTGCCATCTCTGCTTACTGCAACCCCCGCCTTCCGGTTTCAAGCGATGCTCTGGCTGTAGCCTCCCAAGTAACTGGGACTACCGTCACCTGCCACAACGCCCAACTAATTTTTTGCATTTTTTATTAGAGACGGGGTTTCACCGTGTTACCCAGGATGGTCTCGATCACCTGCGCTCATGATTCGCAAATGTCCTCTTTACTGAGCTTCAGAATTTTGTGTTTTTTAAGGAATTTATCCATTTCATCCTAGTTGTTGGATTTGTGGACATGAAGTTGTTCATAATATTTCTGTATTATACTTTAATGCCAGGAAAATCTTTAGTAACATCTACTCTCTCTTTTCTCATATTGGTTATTTGTATATATTATCTTTCTTTCATTTTTATCCTTCAGTGTGGCTAGATTTATCAATTTATTGATCTTAGAAAAATGTTTCCTTGTGATTTTTATTGTTTTATTGTTTATAATTTTAATTTTATTGATTTCTGCTATTTTCATTTTTTTGTTTGATTTGCATTTAAATTTGTTTTCTTTTGTAGTTTCTCAAATTGAAATCTTAGGTAATTTAATTGAGACTTTTGGTCTTTTCTAACGTAAGTATTTAGTGTTATAGGTTTCACCATAAGCAATGCTTTTGTTGAATCCCACAAAAGTTGATATGCTGTCATTTAATTTTTATTTAATTCAAAAGATTTTTAAATTTATGTTTCTCTTTGGGAGTGGGTTATTTATAGTGTGTTTATATGAAATTTTCAAATATTTGGAGATTTTCTTGATATCTTTTTGTTATTAATTTTTAGTTAATTTTATTATGGTCAGACACATAGATTTTATATAAATTTAGGGGGTATAAGTGATATTTTGTTACAAGAATATGTTATGTAGTGGTAAAATCTGGGATTTTAATGTAACCCTGTCCCCAATAACATACACTGTACCCATTAAGTAATTTCTCATCTTCACTCCCCTCCCAACACCCCACTTTTCCAAATATTCAGTATCTATTATCCTACACTCTGTGTCCACATGTGTACATTATTTAGCTCCTACTTATAAGTGAGAACATGCAATATTTGACTTTCTGATACTGAGTTATTTTACTTAAAATAATGGCCTCCAGTTACATCCACGTTGTTGCATGATAAATGAGATACATGATACATCATGCAAGATACATGATTTCATTCCTTTGTATGCCTGAGTAGTATTTAATTATGTTTGTGTGTGTATATATACATATATAATATTACATATTTATTATATATGATATATATTTATTATTCGTTTATACTTCTTTTATTTATATACTATATTTATTTATTTATTATAAATATAATATACACATATATACATACCTATATACATACATTATATATACACACATATAAATACATATGCATACATCATATGTGTATGTATATGGTCACACATATTCATTATATGTATATGTATGTATATATACACATATATTCATTATATATGTATGTATGTACATACATTCTTTTTATGGCTGAGTTGTATTTCATTGTTTGTGTGTGTATATATACATATATACATTTACATATAATGAATGTATATGTATTAATATATGTGTATATATAATATATGTATATGTGTGTGTATATATACGCTCACACACAGAAACACATATATAATTTTATATACCACACCCCACATTTTTAATTTAATCACCCATTGATGGACACTCAGGTTGATTCCATATCTTTGCTATTGTGAATAGTGTTTTGATAAACATATAACTGCAGGTATCTTTTTGATAAAATAATGTATTTTCTTTTGGGTAGATATCCAGTAGTTGGATTACTGAATCATATGGTAGTTCTATGTTTAGTTCTTTGAGACATCTCCAAAGAATATCTCCATATGTTTTCTACAAAGGTTGTACAAATTTACATCCCCACCAACAGTGTAAAAGTGTTCCCTTTTCTTTGCATCCTTGCTAACATTTGTGATTTTTTGTCTTTTTAATAATAGCCACTCTAATTGGTATAAAATAATATCCATTGTGGTTTTAATTTGCATCTCTTTGATAATTATTCATGTTTAGCATTTTTAGTATGATTTTTTGTCATTTATATATTTTCCTTTGAAAATTATCTGTTCATATCCTTTTCCCACTTTTTAATGGGGTTATTTGTTTTGTTGTTGTTGTTGGGTTGTTTGAGATCTATTAGATTCTGGATATTAGTCCCTTGTTGGATACATAGTATAAAAATATTTTCTCCCATTCTGCAGGTTGTCTGTTCACACTGATGACTATTTATTTTGCTGTGCAGAAGGTTTTTGTAGTCTTATCAAGTTTCATTTGTCAATTGCTTTTTTTGTTGCATTTGCTTTTGAGGTCTTAGTCATGAATTATTCGCCTAGGCCAATGTCTGGAAGAGTTTTTCCTAGTTTTTCTTCAAGTATTTTTACAGTTTCAGTTCTTACATATAAGTTTTTAATCCATCTTCAGTTTATTTTCACATATAGTGAGAGATAAGGATCAATTTTCATTCTTCTGTATATGGCAATTCATTTTTTCCAGCACCTTATATTGAAAAATGTACTTTTTTGTTAACTTTCTCAAAGGTCAGTTGGCTCTAGGTATGTGGCTTTATTTCTGGCTTTATAATTGTGTTCCACTGATCTATGTATCTATTTTTATACCAGTGTCATGCTATTTTGTTTACTATAGCCTTGTAACATAATTTGAAGTCAGGTGATGTGATGCCTCCAGCTTTGTTCTTTTTGTTCAGGATTGTTTGATCTGTTTGAGCTATTTTTGGTTCTACATGAATTTTAGGATTACTTTTTCTAATTCTCTGAAATAATAACATTGGCATTTTGACAGGAAGTGCATTGAATGTGTAGATTGCTTTCAGAAGTATAGTCATTTAAATGCTATCGATTATTCCAATCCATGACATGAGATGTTTTCCCGTTTGTCTGTCTGTTGTATTAGTCTGTTCTCATGCTGCTAATAGAGACATACCTGAGATTGCATAATTTATAAAGGAAAGAGGTTTAATTGACTCACAGTTCAGCATGGCTGGGCAGTCCTCACAATCATAATGGAAGGCAAAGGAGAAGCAAAGGCATGTCTTACATGGCAGTAGACCATAGAGGTTGTGCAGGGAAATTCCTATATATAAAACCATCAGGCCGGGCATGGTGTGGCTTATGCCTATAATCCCAGCACTTTGGGAGTCCACAGCGGGTAGATTACTTGAGGTTAGGAGTTCGAGACTAGCCTAGGCAACATGGTGAAACCCCATATCTACTAAAAATACAAAAAAATTAGCTGACCGTGGGGGCGTGCATTTGTAATCCCTGCTATTCAGGAGGCTGAGGCAGGAGAATCACTTGAACCCAGGAGGTTGCAGTGAGCTGAGATGGTGCCACTGCCCTCCATCTCACAAAAACAAAACAAAACGAAACAAAACAAAACAAACAAACAAAAAGCCCTTCAGATCTTATGAGACATTCACTACCACAAGAACAGTATGAGGGAAACTGATGCCTAGTTCCTTTGATGCCTAGTCTGTTGAGGATTTTTATTATGAAAAGATGCTGACTTATATTGAATGATTTTTCTCCATCTATGATTTTATGATTTTATTTATATTCAGTGTTTGAAGGTTTGTTTATATCCCATAATATGGTCTATCTTAGTGAGTTTTCCATGTACCCTTGAAAAGACTGTATTTTTCTTTCCTTGGCATCTATAAATGTCTGGTCAAGTTATTTCATAAGGATTTTCAGGTCTTTAATATGCTTATTGACTTTCTATTTATTTGATAAATTACTAAGAAAGAAGGATGAAATACCCAACTATAGTAAATTTGTCTATTTCTTCTTTGATTTATATGTTTTGGTTTATATATTGTTAAGTAAATATTGTTAGTTGCATACACATTATATTCCTTTTTATTTTTTAAAATGTTATAATAATATTTCATTGTTTCTAGTCATTTCTGCAGAGATTTTATAAATTTTACTTGGGGTTAGTTATGAATCACACTGAAAATCAATTTTCTTATTAATCATATCTATTTTTTTTTATTATACTTTAGGTTTTAGGGTACATGTGCACAATGTGCAGGTTTGTTACATACGTATCCATGTGCCATGTTGATTTCCTGCACCCATTAGCTCGTCATTTAGCATTAGGTATATCTCCTAATGCTGTCCCCGCCCCCCCCACCCCCCACCCCACAACAGTACCCGGAATGTGATGTTCCCCTTCCTGTGTCCATGAGTTCTCATTGTTCAATTCCCACCTATGAGTGAGAACATGCAGTGTTTGGTTTTTTGTCCTTGTGATAGTTTACTGAGAATGATGTTTTCCAGTTTCTTCCATGTCCCTACAAAGGACACGAACTCATCATTTTTTATGGCTGCATAGTATTCCATGGTGTATATGTGCCACATTTTCTTAATCCAGTCTATTGTTGTTGGACATTTGGGTTGGTTCCAAGTCTTTGCTATTGTGAATAGTGCCGCAATAAACATACGTGTGCATGTGTCTTTATAGCAGCATGATTTATACTCCTTTGGGTATATACCCAGTAATGGGATGGCTGGGTCAAATGGTATTTCTAGATCTAGATCCCTGAGGAATCGCCACACTGACCTCCACAATGGTTGAACTAGTTTACAGTCCCACCAATGGATTAAAGACTTAAATGTTAGACCTAAAACCATTAAAATCCTACAAGAAAACCTAGGCAATACCATTCAGGCCATAGGCGTGGGCAAGGACTTCATGTCTAAAACACCAAAAGCAATGGCAACAAAAGCCAAAATTGACAAATGGGATCTCATTAAACTAAAGAGCTTCTGCACAGCAAAAGAAACTACCATCAGAGTGAACAGGCAACCTACAGAATGGGAGAAAATTTTTGCAACCTACTCATCTGACAAAGGGCTAATATCCAGAATCTACAATGAACTCAAACAAATTTACAAGAAAAAAACAAACAACCCCATCAAAAAGTGGGCAAAGGACATGAACAGACACTTCTCAAAAGAAGACATTTATGCAGCCAGAAAACACATGAAGAAATGCTCATCATCACTGGCCATCAGAGAAATGCAAATCAAAACCACAGTGAGGTACCATCTCACACCAGTTAGAATGGCCATCATTAAAAAATCAGGAAACAACAGGTGCTGGAGAGGATGTGGAGAAATAGGAACACTTTTACACTGTTGGTGAATCATATCTATTTATGTGTGTTTAATGTATGTTTATGTATATATTTCATTATATGTATACCACACAATCCAATTTATTTGGCTTCTAAATGTCTACAGTGAGCATTCAATAGCAATGGATACAAAATTATTTTAAAATATTTTATTTCTGGCTTTTGAAAAATGAGATCTGGGATATAAGAAATTAGAATAGCAAGAGATATCCATATATAATAAAGGAAATACGATGTACAGATGAAGGGATAGAAGATTTTTGAATAGAACTTCAGGGTAAAGTAATAGGTAGTTTTAAGCAAATTTAAATACACTTTAAATATGTAGTATACCACACATCAAATGAATTATAGACAAATTGTAATAGCTCATAGATTACAGTCCCATCAATTGAGTGGATCATGTGAAGCCTCCTAATACTTTGAGCCTTTAGATGATTACAGACCTAGACACCACATAACCACAATCACATTTGAAACTTCAAGCTATAACTGTATGTGAGACTCCAATCTTATTTTGTCACACAAGCCAAATCAACTTATAAAACGTTGAGATTCTGGTATTTTAAATGGCTCAAGGTTGGAGCATTTTCTAATCACCATTAGATAACCAGAATAGGCTGAAGAGAGCTACTCAGTTGGAATTATAGGATATATACCTAAGACAATAATATCGGGCAAAACAAAAAGCCCAGAAGAGCCAACAGGTGTGTGGAAAATTTTCCAGGATATAGAAATGGATGGCAAATGCCCAGCTGGACTTGAGAATTGCTTTTACTTCATATCCTCTTCCTTTTGGAATAAGAGTATTTATTGAGGTTATCCTATCTACGTCTGTAGTGGGATGGGTCTCCCACAAGGTGACTGAAGGGTGTACGCCTGCTGCTCGAACCCTGAAGGCCAGGCTGAGAGCCAAGGCCATGGTGCCCAGCTGAGGAGCAGGTGTCCCTGAGAGCCTAAATGTATCAGAGCAACAGATAATGTATCAAGGAAAACAGTCCCATCACACACACACACACACACACACACACACACGCACACACACACACACACACGCACACACACACACACAGTGGGCAAAGAAGCAGAAAGTTACCTTAAAAGCAGCTTAGAAATGGGAGGCAGGGCAGATCTCTAAAGCTATCCTGCTGCCAACCTGGAGTGCCTCCTATGTAAGTTCTGATAGACACATCTACTCACCAAGCTAGACTTGTTTGAGTCATTCTTTGGTCCCTCTGCTCCCTCCCAGTTTGGGGGAAGGGCTTTTAAAAATATGATTATAGGTTTTCTTCTTTACAATATCTCTCCACTGTATGTTGTATGTATTAATATAAGCATCAGGTAACTAGTCTGTATAGTTCAAAGAACTTCAGGTTGAGAAGTGCCAAACTCAAGAACTGCACATAGGGGCCTCATTCAGACCAAGATATGATTCAGATAACAAGACCCTGAACTTTGGGTCTGAGCCTGATGCTATAATAAGATGAGACTTTGGGGAGTGTTTTAGAAGGAGGTCAGTGCATTTTGCATGTAAGAATATAAAAAAATAACCTTTTGACCATAGGGCTAGATTAAATAAATTAAAATTATTTGAAACTCCTCCCTTTGAGACTTTTAATTGCTCCCCTTTGAAACTACACTGCCCTTAGTGACTTGTTTGACCAATAAAATGCAGTAGATGTGATGTTTAAAGGCCTCAGAAGCTGAGTCATATGAAGCCTTAAAACTTCTGCCAGGGTCTCTAAGAATGTTAACTCTCGAAATATTCCTCTTCAAATTTAGCTGCCTTACTGTGAAAACCCCAAGGCACTTGGAGAGGTCGCATAAAGATGCTCTAGTTGACAGCCTCACCTAAGCATCGAGCCAGCAATTATCATTTAATGCCAACCATGTGAGTAAGCCGATTTGGTTTTAAAATATAGTCAAGGTTTGAATGACTGCAGCCTCAATGAACATTTAACTGCAATCACATGAGAGACCCTCAGTGTGAACTGCCCATCTGAGGCCAGGTAACCCACAGAACCAAGAAAGATAATAATAAATTGTTGTTTTAAGCCACTAAGTATTAGAGTTACTTGTTACACAGAAATAGATAACCCAGATAACTACTGATATAACATTTTAAAATAATATTAGTTGTATTCTGTACTTTATAATCTATTCTCTATTTTGCTATCTGGAGCCTACAATGCTGCTTTCCCAATTTTCTCATTTTGAATATTATTTTATTATAGCATATTTTCTTTCCAAGTCAACATGAGATTTTTAGTAATGTTTCCTGATAATTGATTATGGTTTTAGTTTTTATTGAGCCTTTCAAAAATTTAGCTGCCATTATATTTTTTCAAATTCTAGCTCCAAACTCTTAGAACTGCTAAGTGATAAAAAATGGATTCATTTGAGAATGAAAATCTAGAGTAGAAATTATGTTTTTACATGTGCCTACCATTTTTATCAACTTTAGATAAACATTTTATTCAGACTTTTGGAATATTTAGAACATTTAATGGCGTAAACATGAGCATTGGCAACTAAATACCATTTGATCTTTCTTGCATTTGTAAGTATTTTAGTTTCATTCAACTTATGTTAATTTTCAGCTTTGCTGAATCTCCTTTACAGGTGGTCTATTTTTGCATAATCATCAATATTTAATTGGCAAAGATAACCTTGGAAAAAATGATGAACTTTGCTAAACAATTCCTCTGTCATATATGTTCTAAGAGCCATATCATTATTTCTGAAATTCTTTATTTACATTGACCTTGAATACATTACTTAGTGTTTTCTCTGAAAGTGATGTTTAAGAAAGAAAATAATACTTAACTCTTTATTCATCTCCAAAACAATTAACATGGCCACTCATTAAAAAAATAAAAACAACCTTATAGTAGATCATTGCTATAACAATAATCACATTTACTAGAGTAGAAATCCGTATCAGAAATCCTTATTATACCACACAGAGCTTCCCAGTATGGAATAGTTTTAACAAAGGACAAATGATCATAAAATCTTCAATAGTTTTAACATCAAATTACGAAAGCATGGAATCTTATAAGTCAGAAATCAAAAACCTCTTTTCAGTATTATCTCTGTCATTCAGTTTCCAGTCTCCCATTACCTCTTACTTGGTTCTTCTGGTTAATTTGACCTACTGTCGGTTCTTAGAAGGCACTCTGCTGAGTCTTGCATTCATGTATATTATCTACAATTCTTCCACTGCCTAGAATATTCTTCCCAAGCTACCACCAGGTCTATCCCCACCTACTCAGCTCTTCCTCTTCTTACAAATTATTTTGACCTTATCACACTTTTTCTGATGCTCTTCTTGCTATGAACAAAATTGGAACTGCCCTCATTTGTGTCTCATACATCCGTATCTAATTGCCTGTAACAGATTGTTTCATGTGACTTTATAAGTATGAATCACTCCAACAATATGTGATTCTTAAATATAGAGACTGTAACTTATTTGTCCTTGTGTTCACTAGACTGGCAAAAGTGATTATACACAGCAGGCCATATATTTATTTATTGAGTCAGTGAATGAATAAATGAATGAATGAATACATAAAATGATCTTAAACTAATCTCATCTTGAACCCAGGTACTGTAGTGGTATCTATTACATAAATTTTTATAGAATTGAAGACAAATAGTAATTTCAGTGTTGTGACAGGAAGATAATTTTTCATCTTCCTTTACAGATCCAGCATGAAGGTTACATTCCATTCTCATACTCCATCATCACATCTATAATCTATTTTCTCTTGGCTTCAAAATTACTTCTCGGTATTAAGGTCTTTGCTTTAAATGAAAAAAAAGTATATGTGTATTTTCCCATTTTATAAAATGGGATTTAAAAACAGTAAATAAACCATTTTGACCTTTTTTCATATTGCTGTTTTATACTTTTGAAATAGAAATCCTACTTATTCCAGTCATTTTTATAACATAAACTTATATTTCTAGGATTACAATTACATGAATATATAGTCATGTCCACCCCCCTAACATTCTCCTAATAAATAATGCCAAAATCAGGAGTATGTATTTGTCAGAAGTATAACAAATAATTATACAAATGATTGTTACTGAATACATTATGCAGGAATAGAATTGAGAGTTTCAGAAGAGAAAGTGGCTCCTTATACTGATCTATCTTTTCAATTAAAAAAAAAGTAGTCTGTGTTTTTAAATATTAGATTTTAGGAAAAGTCTGACAGCGGAGGAAGTTTATTCTTCATTTCTCCTTTTGCTTTTTTGGTTATTTGTTTTTTCAGTATCTTTCAAATAAAACTAGTGAGACCTACCTGGTCAATGACTATTGAATATTTTTGTATTCTTTGTGTGCACAGCTTCAACCAGTATTTTTGATTACCTGTTCTGGCATGATCACAATTTCCTGTAATATTTCTTTTCTCTCCCAGGGGAAATTAATGTCTGTTTCTAGCATTTGTCCATTATTTTCTTTGTGAAAACTGAGACAAGAAAGCAAGGGATTAATTTAATATTTTAGCAATATCTATTTCATTTGTCGATAATTTATTCTTATAATTTTTACTCTGCAAGCTTCTTAAGGGTGACCTCTTGTCCTTTATATGCCCAAAACACATTTTGTATAGTGTTTTGACCTCCTGTGATATTTTTCATTCATTCTTCACTTAGGCATTCCCTTTCATTTTGCTCTCATGACTGTGCCCTTTGTCTCTTTCCTGCAATTCCAGATAACCAATATTTTATACCTCATATCTGAGCTGCTCATATACTTGATTACTTTTTACAAATCATTTTTCATTCATATTGGATCTTTTTAAAATTGTGTGATATTTTCTTTTAGGTTACACATAAACACACTCCTTTGGGAACACTGAGTGTTAATTTACCTTGGAACGTGCTCCATTTTCTCTTCTCTTTTTTATTTGAGTCCACAGGAAAAAAAAAAGGGGGGGGCTTTTCTTTTTTTTTTTTTTTTTTTTTTTTTTTGAGACGGAGTCTTGCTCTGTTGCCAGGCTAGAGTACAGTGGCGCGATCTCGGCTCACTGCAATATCCGTCTCCCAGGTTCAAGCGATTCTCCTGCCTCAGCCTACCTAGTATCTAGGACTACAGGCACGCACTACCACGCCAAGCTAATTTTTGTATTTTTAGTAGAGACAGGGTTTCATCACGTTGTCCAGGATGGTCTCGATCTGTTGACCTTGTGATCCACCTGCCTCGGCCTCCCAGAGTGCTGGGATTACAGGTGTGAGCTACTGCACCCAGACAAAAAATAACATTTTTTTTTTCACAAATATAGTACTGCAGGTTACCAATTCCTTATTTTTCCTTTATTTTTCCTGTGTTGAATCTTTTACTCCCTTATTAATCTCAGATGTTTCCTAACATTTCTTTATTTCCTGTTATTTTATACTTGTATGGAGGCATCTTAAAACATGGCTCTCTCGTATGTGTTAATAAAAGTTAACACAGTAAATATGTTCCTACATTTGAACTTCCCCTTTAACCATAACCATTCCTGGTCAAACATGCAAAGAACATGTCAGAATAGCAATAATCTGTTCCCAATTTGGTTTTCTTGTTTTAGATATTTTATAGTTCCTTTCTGTCTTCAATGTTCCTGAAATAAATTCCTTGGACATAGTTATTTTTTATCTCTTTAAAATTATGCTCTATACTCTTTAACCTTTGTATCCGATGCTGTGTCTTTTTTCCCATCCAGTTGATTTATTTACTTATGCATTTATTTAATAAAGATGGTGGCTGGTCGTGCTGCCCAGAGTGATCTCAAACTTCCGGGCTTAAGCCATTCTACAGCCTCGGCCTCCCAGAGTGCAAGGATTACAGGTGTGAGCCACTGGTTCCCAGCCCATTCAATTTTGGATTCACATGCAGTTATAAGAAATAATACAGAGAAAACCTGTGCACCCTTTACCCAGTTTCCTCTCGATGGTAAAAACTACAATACAATATCGGAATAAGGATATCACGGTAAAGATACAGAATATTGGCATCATCACAAAGATCCCTCATGTTCCCATGTTTTGGCCGTACCCAATTCTCATTTCTAGAATTTTGCATAAATTGCATCATATATTTGTGACCTTTTCAGATTGGCTTTCTTTTCACTCAGCATCAATCTTTGGAGCCTCATCCAAGTTATTACAGGCTTCCATAGCTTATTCCTTTTCCTTTTATTACTGAGTAGCATTTCATGGTATGGATGTATTACAGCATGTTTAACCATCCACCTGTTGCAGGAAATCTAGGTTGCTTCCAGTTTGGGGCCCCTATGAATAAAGATGCTGTAAATATTCATGTGCAGTGTTCTGTATGAACCAAACTTTTCATTTCTGTGGAATAGATATCAAGGAATCCAATCGCTGGGTGGCTGGGTAGTTGAATATTGAGTTTTTTAAATAAACTGCAAAAATATTTTCTAGAGAGGCTGTACAATTTTATATTTCCACCAGCAATGTGTGAGTCAGTTTCTCTTCATCCTTCCCAGCAATGTGATATCCAAATTTTTACATTTAGCCACTCTGACAGGTGTTGTAGTGATATGTCATGCGGTTTTAATTTGTATTTTCTTAATGCCTAATAATGTTGAACATATTTTATATGTGTATTTTCCATCTGCATGGCTTCTTTGATTTACGTCTTTTCATTGTTTACTCATTGAATTGTTTTTTACTATTGTCTGTGAGAGTTTTTTATGTATCCTAGATACTGTTCTGTTGTCAGTTATGTAGTTTGCAAATAATTTCCTCTAGGGTGTAGCTTGTGATTTCAATTTCTTAAAAGGATCTTTCACAGAGCAGAAGTTTTTAATTGCTCTCTTTTTGAATCTTGGCCAACATTGATGACTGGCTTAACCAATACACTAGAGTGAAAGTGAAATTGCAGGACTTAACAGGTTAGATCATAAGAAGCCATAAAACTTCACGTTTCTCTTACACATGACGGTGAGATTTGCCTTGGTTTCGGTAACTTTGATGACTTTGAGGAATATTGACCAGATGTTTGGTAGACTGTCACTCAGTTGGGATTTATCTGATGATTGTCATTTAATCACTTGATGATGATTGTGTGGCATGTAAAATAACTGGAATACTGATAATTAATGTCAAGTTGTGGAAAAATTGATGCAATAGGGAAATGGTACTTCCTAAACCTATGCAGTGCAACTTGTACAAATGTGGTGTTTCCATAATTGCAAGATCAAGGACACAGGATTTTTGTGAAAAAAGGAAAATGAATTAGTGAGTTAAAAAATTATGAGTGCAAAAACAGTATACCCTTAAGTATACTTAGGATTGTGCTTCTTGCTGTTATTTCTTCCCATTTCTAGAAGAGAGATGAGCTAATGCACAGGTATATGTACATTACCAAATATATCAACAAGTAATAATGTACCAAGCAGCTGCATCCCTATTAAACCTAGGGTTTGCTTTTCTGTGTAAGCACTGTAAGCAGGAACATATATGCCATCCATTTACCAGCCTGTTGTAGACTCTTTTGTGTGTCTTCCTAACCACATAAAATAAAATTAAGTGATGATGATAAGCGTCACTTCTTTTAAAAAATGGAAAAAAAGAACTTCATATTTAAAGGAGGTTGTTGTAGAAAATATATAGTTGTAATTTTTGTCTATTCCAGCAATATCTGCATTTTATTTGGTGTATTTAGACCTTTCACACTTATAGTGATTATTCATATACCGGAATTAATACTGACCATGTTTGCAAATGTTTTCTATTTGTTAAATATTTCTTCGTTTTTGTTCCTACTCTGCTACCTTCTCTAGTTTTCACTGAGCATTTAGATGATTCTATTGTATCTCCTCTCTAAGAATATCAATTATATTTATATTTAATAGTTTTCAAAGATTGTCAAAGAGTTCACAATATATTGTTTTAACTAATCTAAAATCTAAGTCTACTTTTAAATAACACTATATTCCTTCAGTTATATTGCAGTAGTCTGATAACAAGAGTATTCCAAATTCTACTTCTCCAGTTCTTATGACACTGCTGTCATTCATTTCACTTATAAATATGCTACAATCACTCAACATAGTGTTATTACTATTACTTTTTTAAATAGTTATCTTTTAGATCGATTAAAAAAATAGGCTGGACATGGTGTCTCATGCTTGTAATCGCTGCACTTTGGGAGGCTGAGGAGGGAATATCACATAAGCCCAAGAGGGCAACATAGTAAGCCCTTATCTCTACTACAAATTTAAAAAAACATCAGATGTTGTGGCACATACATGTGATCTTAGCTACTTAGGAGGCTGAGCCAGGACCATCACTTCAGCCCAAGAGGTCAAAGCTGTAGTGAGCTGTTGATTGTTCTACTGCATCTCAGTCTGGGCAACACAGTGAGACCCTGTCTCAAAAAATAGTAATAATGAATAAAAATTTAAACATAAAATATTATGTTTTACCTACATATATTCCTTCTTTAATGATTTTTCTTTCTTTGTAGATCCACATGTTTGGCCTATGTAATTTTCCTTCTGCCTGGATAAAATCTTTTCAGATTTTTCATAGAGGCAATCTGCCCGTGATGAATTTCCTCAGTTTTTGTTTGTCTGAAAAAGTCTTTATTTCTTCATCACTCTTAAATATAGTTTCACTTCACAGAGATTTCTAGATTTTTTTCTTTCAAATACTTAACTATTTACATGACTATTTCTTGCTTTCACAGTTTCTAATAAGACTTTTATAATTCTTATCCTTGTTTGTCTATGGATAAGGCTACCACATACTCTTGGTTTCTTTAAGATTTTTCCCTTTGTTTTTATCCATTGGTATAGGCCATGATTTTGTATAATTCTTATTTTATTTCATTAGTGTTTACCCTAGTTGGTATTCCTGAGTTTTTGGATTCCGTGGCTTAGTGTCTGTCATTAATTTTGAAAATGTCTTGGCCATTATGACTTCAAGCACTTACCCTTTCCCCTTCTCTCTGTATTTTCATTTTAGTATTTCAATTATGTCTATATTCTACTGTTTAAAATTATCCCACAGTTTTTCAGCATTGTGTAATTTTTAAATATTTTTCTGTATGCATTTGAATTTGTAACGTTTCTATTGACCCATCTTTAAACTTACTGATCTTGCCTCAACCATGCCTAGATTACTGATGAATTCATTAATGGCTTCTTCACTTTTGTTACGGTGTTTTTGTTTTTTAACATTTTTCCCTTGGAATTATCTTTTCTCATTGCCCATATTTTGTCAAAATCTAATTTTTGTCATTAGAGTTTCTAACACAGTGATAGATATTTTAACTTCCCTATCTGATAATTCTGAAAATCTGTGTCCCATCTCTGTCCTTCTGAGTCTTGTTCTGAAACCTGCATTTTTCTCTTCCATTTTCCCTTCTCATTTAGAATGCTTGTAGATTTTTGTTTAAAACTGAATAAAAATGAATTCTTACATAGCCAGAGAAAAGGTGAGGAGTGTAGACACCTAACTTTCTTTAGAATTACTGTTTGTTTGTTTTTTTTTTCTTTTCTGGTGCTCTTGCAGCAACTAAGAAATAATTATTAGTTTTAATTTAACTTCTAAATTTATAAATACAAAATTTACATAATATTGAGTATGTATTCAAAACGACTATTAACCAATACCTCTTTCCCTTAAATCCCAACAGATCTATATTCACAGTGAAAATCACCATATATACATTTGTGTTCACAGACAACATCCAGAAAATGGTGGAAAAGAAGGAAACTATAATTTATTGAAAACCTATAGCCTGGCCTAGGCTAACTTGTATTTATAGTTATTTGTTTACTTAACTGTCAAGTAGCTCTATTAGGAGGTCATTATTACTGTTTTAAACATGAGAAATCAAAGGTTTATAACAAAAAACACTTTGCCAAATTCATGAACTAAACTTTGTTACAGTAAATACTTATAACTAGACAGCTTATTTATCCCAAACCTAGTGACAATATGAAACAGATGAGATTGCTTCTTTGCTTTAAAATGATGCCAAGCACTTTGCATATACCTGATCATTATTATAGTCAGTAGGGAGCCATATTTGTTCTGCCATTTTTTTTCCCATTCTGCACCCCATAAGTTCTTTACCGTATTGTAAAACCTATACATGTTATATTCTAATCACCCCTTAAAATACGTCCTACTTCAACATTTTCTTGTTCGAAATGCATTAAGACATCGTATAGACACTCTTTTGCTAAAACTATAAATGCAGCTTCCTAGGAGCTCAACAAGTCAGCACCAAATATTCATATAATTCTCCAAAGCTATATAGATCCACAAAAATACTGCATTTTGCACTTTGTGGAAACAGATGTGTTTTGTATGAAGTGTTTCTTCTTGTGTTAGCTGCTAATCTCT
Source organism: Hylobates moloch (assembly GCF_009828535.3). Classification (NCBI taxonomy): domain Eukaryota; kingdom Metazoa; phylum Chordata; class Mammalia; order Primates; family Hylobatidae; genus Hylobates; species Hylobates moloch. The sequence goes on along the minus strand of NW_026652286.1, from coordinate 63,480,052 downwards.
TAGCCTAGCAAACCATAATCCTGCCTTTTCTTAAATCCTATCCTGGAAAAGAAACCTTGTCAAGAAAAAAAAAAAAAAAAAAAAAGGAGGAAACTTAATACAACTTAAGGTGAATCAGTAAGCCTTAACTATGTCTACACGAAATCAGCTCCAGCTGTAACACAGTTATGGTCAGAGCTTTAATTCAAAAGAATTACATGTTTTGTCATGACAAATCCAACATCCTGAGAAAATTGTATTTTGAAAATTCTTTTCCTTAGATGGTAATTTAACAAAAATTCTTAAACAAAAATAAATATATAGTTGAATTGTAATTAAGTAGGATTAATAGAAAAGTTTCTACGAAAATATCATGTTACTAAAGTTCTTTAGAAATAGTCACATTAAAATGTTCATTCTATAGGAGTTTTCACTCAGTAGGAAATGACCTTAACATCGCAGTAGGAAGTAAACTACTCTTATCACAGAGAACTTAATTAGTAATCTTACCTTTAGAACTGTGAGGCCTTTATGTTTATTCTTTTCTAGTGTATTTTACAGAGTCAAGGATTTCTGAGTTGTGTGATTTACATGAAGGATCAGTGGTTTTTTCACGATTTTCCTCCTGGGAGCAGTGGACTTAATCTGCATAGTCAGTAAACTTAAGATTTCACAGCTTTAAAGTTAAGTGTTTGATTACAAGAATGGTTATCTTGTACTTCACCAAAAGTTAAACAAAAATACAACAAACAAAATAACAAGATCAAACTAAATTTTGTTTCCCCAAAAAACTCACTTTTTTCTGGGAAGCTAATTTTCTGAGCTGCTATGCAATAGCATGGTGGAAAGAAAATCAGATAAAAGATCTATTTTCAATATTTGAGATAGGGAGCAAAAGTCAGGAATGCAGTTAATATTTCCATAAACATATTTTCTTTTTTGACTAAATATCAAAATGTTTCAGACATTTGTGAAGGAATTTGGCCAAGATAAAGGAAATAAAACTGTGAGGAATAATACCAGGCCATTTTTTTTTTTTAGTATCTCAGTAATCTGTTTAATAGTAATAAAATGCTATTGCTTAATAGGAAGATTGTCCTTGAGAGTGTTTGATAATACAACAGAAATAGAAAAGACTGTATTTCCATTGTCTGTACTTTAGAGATATCCATATAAATACATATTAAAAATAAAAATATATGACCTTAAAAGAATATCTGACTTCAAACTATACTACAAGGCTACAGTAACCAAAACAACATGGTACTGGTACCAAAACAGAGATATAGACCAATGGAACAGAACAGAGCCCTCAGAAATAGTGCTGCATATCTACAACTATCTGATCTTTGACAAACCTGGTGAAAACAAGAAATGGGAAAAGGATTCCCTATTTAATAAATGGTGCTGGGAAAACTGGGTAGCCATATGTAGAAAGCTGAAATTGGATCCCTTCCTTTCACCTTATACAAAAATTAATTCAAGATGGATTAAAGACTTAAATGTTAGACCTAAAACCATAAAAACCCTAGAAGAAAGCCTAGGCAATACCATTCAGGCCATAGGCATAGGCAAGGACTTCATGTCTGAAACACCAAAAGCAATGGCAACAAAAGCCAAAATTGACAAATGGGATCTAATTAAACTAAAGAGCTTCTGCACAGCAAAAGAAACTACCATCAGAGTGAACAGGCAACCTACAGAATGGGAGAAAATTTTTGCAATCTACTCATCTGATAAAGGGTTAATATCCAGAATCTACAATGGACTCAAACAAAATTACAAGAAAAAAACAACCCCATCAACAAGTGGGCAAAGCATATCAACAGACACTTCTCAAAAGAAGACATTTATGCAGCCAGAAAACACATGAAGAAATGCTCATCATCACTGGCCATCAGAGAAATGCAAATCAAAACCACAGTGAGATACCATCTCACACCAGTTAGAATGGCCATCATTAAAAAATCAGGAAACAACAGGTGCTGGAGAGGATGTGGAGAAATAGGAACACTTTTACACTGTTGGTGGGACTGTAAACTAGTTCAACCATTGTGGAAGTCAGTGTGGCGATTCCTCAGGGATCTAGATCTAGAAATACCATTTGACCCAGCCATCCCATTACTGGGTATATACCCAAAGGAGTATAAATCATGCTGCTATAAAGACACATGCACACATATGTTTATTGCGGCACTATTCACAATAGCAAAGACTTGGAACCAACCCAAATGTCCAACAACAATAGACTGGATTAAGAAAATGTGGCACATATACACCATGGAATACTATGCAGCCATAAAAAATGATGAGTTCGTGTCCTTTGTAGGGACATGGATGAAACTGGAAAACATCATTCTCAGTAAACTATCGCAAGGACAAAAAACCAAACACCGCATGTTCTCACTCATAGGTGGGAATTGAACAATGAGAACTCATGGACACAGGAAGGGGAACATCACATTCCGGGTACTGTTGTGGGGTGGGGGGTGGTGGGGGCGGGGACAGCATTAGGAGATATACCTAATGCTAAATGATGAGCTAATGGGTGCAGGAAATCAACATGGCACATGGATACATATGTAACAAACCTGCACATTGTGCACATGTACCCTAAAACCTAAAGTATAATAAAAAAAAAAAAAAAAGAAAAATTACCCGGGTGTGGTAGTGCATGCCAGTAATCCCAGCTACTCAGGAAGCTGAGGCAGGAGAATCGCTTGAACCCAGGAGGCAGAGGTGGCAGTGAGCCAAGATGGCACCACTGCACGTCAGTGTGGGTGACACAGCAAGACTGTTTCACAAAAACAAACAAAAAATTTTAGAGTCAATTGGACAATTAAGGTTATTCATACATGGAGAGTACAAAATAAATAAAACTTTCTAATGCAGCTTTTGGTGGCACTAATATTATAGAGTGGTAACAAACACAGAAAAATAATGCATATAAAGTATTTTATTTCTTGAGAGACAATAATTCATCTGGGATTTTGGCAAAAGCTAGTGTAGTGTTTCATGTTGTTAGTTTAATATTTAAAAATATGTACATTTGACATATTGCTATACATATATATATTTAAATAGGTAAGTAGAGTATGGAGTTAATTTTTAGATGACAAATCACTAAAATGCAATGCTATACTCATTATATGGATCATAATAAGATACATAAAGCAGTCATTATTCTACTTTGTGTCCATTATTCACTAGCATATTTTTTTATTCCTTAACTCCCAGATTCTCAATATAAGTGATATCACAACTTAATTAATGTGAATTTAAATGAAAACATAGTAAAGAGATTTGGGTTGTAACTTTATGCTTGGGCATAATTTTTGTCACATTTATGTGACAAAATGCTTGGACATATTCATTGCTATAATTATTAAACACATGGCACATTATATGCATGTATTTAATTCTGTAATAAAAGGATTCCCTGATGTGGAAGAGGAGATGAAAAGAAACAAAGAAGTGACAGAGGTTTATTTTGAACCAGGTCTATGTGCTACCAATATCGGCAGCAACCTCCATGTCCTGCTCTATCTTATAAGACCCATATAGGTCGTTAAACTGATAATAATAAATCTTCAAGCAAATATATGATTTCTGTAATGTAAGATGAGAAAAGTTGGCCTTCTGATTTTATAAGTTTGATTCTACTGCTTTGCACAAAATAGTACTCATATAAAAACGGGAACCCTTCCATTTTATAATTAGAGAAAATAAAAAATCGGTTTTGAAGCTGTTTTTCCCATGAAGAAAGAGTATATCCAGCATTATTAGAAGCACCCATGAGAAAGGGCACCATAATCCCAAAGGCTCCTGTCTTTCTGTTTTATAAATATTAAAATAATAATGCAAATTTCCCTACAGAAATGCATAACAAAGTGTCCACCTACATTTCTAGGATCCAATAGAGGATGTGTTTTATTTTACTTTCAGAAGAAGACATTTTTGGTGGTAGTTTTAAAATTGATATTGTATTCCCAAGTAGTGGATGACTATTTAATCATGGAATTTAATTATATCAAGCTTTTAAAGAACTTTAGACATCATGTTGATATACAGCTTTTCTGGTCCTTAAACTTTTTTCTTTATTATTTTCTTTCTTGTCTTCTTTTCCTTCTTTGTATCTCTGTTCTTCCTCCTATTTCCCCATAAACTGTTTCTTATTGTGAAAAATGGTGTTAAAAAAATCTTACAACCATTACTTTAATGTGGCTTTCTCCTTGAGTGCAGGGCACCATTACCATGTGGCTTAACTATAGATAGACAGCTGTTCTGAATTAGGTAGAATGTTACTTTTTTCAGTTCAGTTAAGTCAAAGTTGTAGAAATCAATTACAGATGTTTGAGATCCTGGACATCATAACTCTTTAACACTTTTTGTTTATACCACTCATTTGGAATAAAGCATATGCTACTTTATATTTTAAATAATTTTATAAGTCTTTTTTGTCTGTATTTTATTATAAACTTCAATGCAAACATAATTCAAATTTCCAAACAGAATGTTATATTTAGCCCCATACACAATATATTTTCTATACATATTTGTTGTTTCAACACAATTTAAAACAACCCAGATGTATTGAGTGGTCTACTGTAGGTGACTCAAATAAGAGAAAATAGTTGTTTTTACATAAAATAAACATAGAACAAATGTTCAGTGGGGTTTTAGATGTATTGGGAGGAAAAGCTTGTACTATAAATGTGATGCAATGTCGCCTAGAGAGAGTATTTACTTTACCAAGATTGATAAATCATTAATAAAGTATTACCATTTTTGAATTTTCTCAGAAGAATGACATTTCATTGATAGTCATTGAAGGTAATACTTGGTAGATGATCAATAAATTTTGACTAGCAGTAGTGTTTTTAAACAGGTGAACAAAATGAAAGGGCCGTAATGAGACTCAAGGTTAAAGATAAACTGGGCAAATTATCTGATTCAATTAGAACACAAGTTGCATGATGTTGAAGGGAGATAAATTTGCCTATAGTTTTAATTATTATTATATGATCAAAGACTGTGTAGAAAGCAGTAAAATTGTCCCCAGAGATGTCCACACTTTAATTTCTTAGAGACTGTGAGTAGGGAAGAAGGGACTTTGCAGGTATGATTAAAAGTATAAGCCTTGAGACAGGGAGATTAACTTGAATTATCTGGATGAGTACAGTTAAATCACATGAGTTCTTAATAACAGAGAACCCTTCCTATCTATGGTTGATGAGCGATGTGACTGTGGAAGAAGAGTCAGAGGGATGTGCTGTTCTTGAGTTCAAAAATGAAGAAAGTAAGTCATAAGCCAAGTAACACAGGCAGCCTCTCGAAATAGAAAAGGCAAGGAAACTGATCCTCCTTTAGAGCTCCTAGGAAGGACACAGTCCTGTCCAACTCCTGTTGGACTCCTAATCCAAAAAATATATATAATAAATTTATGGTATTTTAAGCATGCTAACTTCGTAGTAATTTGTTACAGCAGCAATGGGAAACTATACAGTATTATGTGACATTCGATGTGGTTAAAATTAATTTATTAGACTGTAGAGAGCTAATAAAGCTTTTCAATCAAGGCAGTGATTTTACTTAATTTCATATGCATTAGGAAAATGACATTACTTTGTCTTTAAAATGTAATACAAATAAAACTAGAGTTAGAAAAATCAGATTTCCAGCAGAAATAGGAAATAATTATTATATAAATAAAATATATTTTGCCTTTAAATATAAATTAGAAACTCCAGTATAACATTTGCAAGACAAGAAAATACATTTGATATAAATTATAACTGCTTAAAATAAATTATTAGAGAAGGAAGCTATTTTTTCATCTGATATTTTGTTATATTTCTAAACAGGTTGCAGAGTTGAAAGAAGTATAGGGTGAAAACTTACATCATCACATTCTAGATTCTATTATTGATGTTATTATACAGGCTTTATCACAATCTGTTCATCCACCTTTTTATCAACTCTTTGTTATTTAATACATTTCAAAGAAAATGTCAGACATCAGTAGTACCCCCCTTAAATATTTTGGATTTTTGTATCATTAGCTACAGTTCTATAAGTTATTTTGTGGAAAATTTACAAAAAGTGAAATGTACCATTGTAACTGCATATTTGCTGAGACTTTTCAAATGCTAACTATTGTTAAAATTCTATCATGATACAGAATATTACCATCTTCTAAAAAGCTCCCTCACACTCTACTGTGTGAGGAATCAGCTTAAATCAGCTCATAAGAGCTAATTATGCATACGTTTTCCAAAATTCTGTTTGCTGACATCAAGTCGGTAGCTTGTAATTTATCATGGTGATGGTAGTATTATTCACACCAGGGCAATAGGGAAATACGTCAATAAGTTTCCTCCTCATCCCCCACTTAATCCTCCTGAAAGCTGAAGACAATAACTCTTGCAATTTTTCCCCCAACTCAAATTAACTTTGCCTGGGCCATTTTATTTTATTTGCCATTTTATTTCATTAAAATGGCACCATATAGTATGACTGCTTTGAATAAATTAACGTTAACTCATCTCAATAATTTTTAGATCTGTGTTACTGAATGTATCTGTAGTTTGTTCCCTTTTATTGATGATTAGATCTCTAGTGTACGAATAAACCAGTTTGTTAAGTCATTCTCCTGTTGATGGACACTTGGACTACTTCTAGTTATTGGTTATTATGAATAAGGCTTCTATGAATACAAATGTTTGTAAATATATTTTAATACTCAGATAAATATTTAGGATTGCTGGGTCATGTGGTAGGTGTATGTTTAATTCGATAGGAAAATGCCAGACCTTTGCCAAAGTGGTTGCACCATGTTACAATCTCATTGACAAATCATGGTAGTTACAGTTGCTCCGTGTCATCTCTCATATTTGATGCTGTCAGTCTTTTAATTTTAGACATTTTAATTGGGTGTATATTGTTGCCATTTTTTAGTGAAAAATTTGGTTTTGCTCATGACTAATGTTGTGAAATAGCATTTTATTTGTTCACTTTGTATATCATCTTTTGTGAGGTTTCTGCTCAAAATATTTGTGTATTTTTATGGGATTAGGTATCCTAATTATTATTGCTGAGTTGTAGGAGTTCATTTTATATGCCTGACAACAATCCTTTACATGCCTTTTGTTTTCTTCTATTGCCTTCTTCATTGTCAAAAACCTCTAGTACAATATTGATCAGAGTGGACATCCTTACCTTGTTCTCAATCTTGGAAAAATGCAATTACTATTTCCACATTAATTATGAGGTTAGCCAGAGGTTTTCCATGGTAGCAATTTAACAGATGGAGAAAATTTCTGTTTCCAGTTTGATAAGAAGTTTAATCATAGTGTTTTTTATTAAAAAAATTTTTTTTTGCAAATGTTGTTAAGATCTCATGATTTTTCTTCTTTTTTATGGTAAACTTAAAAATTATACTTCTCCATGTTTATGGGGTATAAACTGATACTATGTTTTAAGAATATAATGTAGATTAATTAAATAAAAATAATGAACATAGGCATTAGCTCAAATATTTATATTTTTGTGGTGGGAACTTTTGAAATTTACTACCAGCAATTTTGAAATGTGCAGTACACTATTATTAACTGTATTCACTATGCTGTGTAATAGATATTTTAAAAAACCCTACTAATTTAGTATTTTTGTCTAAGGCTTTGTATTCTTTGGCCATCATCTTCAATTCTCTCCACCCACAAACCTCTGGTAACCACCATTGTATTCTCTGCTGCTATGATTTCAATTGTTTTAGAGTCCACATATAAATGATAATATTCAGTATTTATCTTTCTGTGACTAGGTTATTTCACTTAGCATAATGTTCCAGAATATTGTTGCAAATGACAAATTGCTTTCTTTTGTAAGACTGAATAGTTTTCCATTGTGTATATACACCACATTTCTTTATGCATCTGTCGATGAACTCTTAGTTTTACTCCTTAACTTGGCTACTGTGAATAGTGCTGCAATGAACATGGAAGTACAGGTATCTCTTTGACATACTGATTTCGAAAATTTTTAGATAAATACCTGTAAGTGGAATTGCTGGATCATATGGTAATTCATTTTTAGTTTTTTGAGGAACCTCCATACAGTTTTCTATGATAGCTGTAGTAATTTACATTCCCACCAACCACAAACAAAGCTTCTGTTTTCTAGATAATGATAACTAGATAAATGATAATGATTAGTGTTCTAGATAATAGTAATGATAACTAGATAAAAACTCTAGTTATAATTAGTCTTTTTGGTACTAGCCATTCTGACAGGTATAAGGTGGTATCTCACAGTGGTTTTAATCTGAATTTCCCTAATGACTAGTGATATTCAACATTTTTTTTGTTTAACTGTTCTCTGTTCACTGTCTACAGTAGACATTGAGAAATGTCTATTCAGGTCCCTTGCCAATTTTTTATAGGATTATTTGTTTTCTTTCTATACCGTTGTTTGAGTTCCTTATATATTGTGGACATTAACCCCTTATCAGATTATGCCTTGCAAATATTTTCTCCCAACCCACAGATTGTCTCTTCACTCTGTTAATTGTTTTCCTTATTGTGCAGAACCATTTTATTTTGAGGTAATCTCATTTGTTTATTTTTGCTTTTGTTGCCTGCACTTTTGGGGTAAAATCTAGAAAATCATTGTCCAAATCCAAGTCATATAATTTTTCTCTTGTACTTTCTTCGAATAGTTTTGAAGTTTCAAGTCTTTTATTTAAGTCTTTAGTCCATTTTAAGATGATTTTTGTATATTGCATGAGGTAAGGGTCCAATTTTGTTCTTTCATATATGAATATCGAGTTTTCCAAAGAAATATTTATTGAAGAGACCATCTTTTTTCTATTTTGTATTCTTTCTCTTAGAAATGTAATGAATTATACTGTTTAATTTTTTTAAATGTTAAGCCAACCTTACTTTTCTGAAATTAACCCTACTTGATCTCAATATATTATTCCTTTTACATATTCCTAGATTGTATTTGCTAACATGTTTTGAACTATTTTTACATATATATGTATATATATATATATATCTCCTTTCTCCCCTCTGTTTTAGCCACATCATTTGCATATTATGTGTATGTAAGAATATTTTATTTCTGATTATTTTGGACTTATGATTCAGTAGTATCCTTTCCCTGTATATTTTCTGAAATGGTTTGAGTAGGATTGGTATTATTTCTTTTTTAAGTGTTTGATGAAATTTACCAATAAAACTATCTATTCCTGGGCAGTTTCTTTCTGGCAGTTTATTTTTTATATGTAACAAATGTAATAGATATCAGGCTATGCATATTTTCTATTTCTTCAGTGATTTTCAGGCATTTTACTAGGTTGTATTTTTATGGTTACTTATGCATTTCATCTTTATTGTCAAATTTGTTGGCATAAAATTATCCACAGTATTATTGTATTATACTTGTAAACATCTCCCAGATCTGAACTCATAACTTTCCTTTATCCCTAACTTTTCAGTCTTCTTGGAGTTAGTATTAACCTTGCAACCATAAATTCCCATACCTAATTCTCAATTTTTACTCGAGTTCTAGTATATCTACATATACTATAAATAATAAGAGATGATATTTTACTTTTTGCCTTAAATGATCTACGTTTTTTAAATAAATAGAAAAGATAAAAATGTTTACCCAAATATTTACAATTTTTATATGTTCCTTATTTCTGGCTGGAATAATTTCCTTCAAAATCTCCAGTTCAAGTCCAATAGAAAGAACTCTCTCAGGTAGCTTTTATATGAAGATTAATCTGTTACAATGTCAGTCTCAGTAGATATATTTGCTTGGTATGTAATTCCTGTTTGAAAGTTCATCCCTGCCATTATATTAGTGATGTTTTCCCAATGTCTTTTGGACTTGATATTTTCTGTTGAAGTTGGCTTTCATTCAGAGGTTGTTTCCCTATGTGAAATGTCCGACTTCTATGGCCTTTTTCAAAATTTTCTGTTACTGTTTGTTTTGCAGCAGCTTGATTATGATGTTTCCAGGAATTACATTATTTGGATTAACCTGCTTGTTCAATTTTATTTTATCTGAAATTTGTTCACACATGACTGATTTAGGTGGTCAGAGACTCAGAGAAACCAATAATTTGGTGATACCTCCTTGAGCATTTCCTTTCCGGGATTCTCCCCTCTTTTTTTTAGCCACATCATTTGCTCTGAACTTTTGCCACTGGAGTTTCATCTCCCCGGAGTAGCATCTATTGCAGGCTGACCTCAGACTCAGAGATACAGGAATTGATAACGTACCCTTCTTATTCCCTTTATCTAAGTGTCATCTCCTGGATGTATTTGCTCACATTTCTGAGTGTTTAGGTAACTGCCCCTTCATCTGCTCCTAGATATTACAGTTGTCTGGTAGAGGAATGGGTATAATAGCAACCACTCAATCATACTGCAGCAGAAATTCAATGCTAGGAATTTTTAATAAAGAAATCATCAAAATCTGTAACTTTGGTTGTGAATAAAATTCAAACTAACTAAATTTATTTTGTACTTCTGCTGGGCTCACTGATCTGGAAATACAACCAATTTCATACTCAATATAAAAGGAATGATAATATAAAGAAACTATAGTGATTTCCTTTGAGAGGTTTTACTTTTTATAAAGGCAGTTTGAAGACCATCCTAGATAATGATAATAGTTCCATTTCATTGTAATGAACAAATTTGACCACTCTTTTTCTTTTAAACTTCCTTACACCTTACCACTTCTCTCATTTTACAAAGAGGAAACTATAAAATGTAAAAATGATTGGACTATCAGAATATGGTGATTATGGAATAGCCTGCAAACCATCCCAGTACAACTAGGTCAGATAGATTCAAGAAACATTTACTATGCATGTTTGCTAAGATCAGTACTAAAAAATTATTTTTTAAGAGAATTACATTTTAGTAGATAAAGGATGACAGACATATACAGGGATATTTTTAATTTACCAGGCGAGTGCTATGAGAATGATAAACACATAATTCTATAAAAACACATACATAGGGCATCAAATTCAAGGTTGTCAGGAGGGAAACAGGTATCTCCTTTATGTCTTACATTTGCATATGTCTTACATTTGCATATGATAAAATAACTGAATCCTAACAGACTTTTAAAGTTTAGAATTGGGGTTTTCTGACTTCTACAATGTCATTGCTCCAGTGTCGCAGACAATATTTTCCCTGACCACAATAAAATTGCATTTCCCTTCCTGATACTCACTGTCTCTCCTTAGTTTTGTTTCTTTTCCATGAAATGCATACTATTCTCTAATATACTATGTATTTCCTTCATTTTCTCCTCACCCTGCCATCCAGAATACATGTTGCATGACCATAGGACATTTTTACCTGTTTTATTCTCTGCTCTGTCTACAATCTTAAAAACAGTGCCTGAAACATAGCAGGTTCTCAATAGATACTTGCCGTATGAATCAATTTGATAAATGTTGTGAGTAATAAATAGTGGGCAATAACACTTGAAAAATTTTCAAGTGCTACTTAATATAGCACCAGAATGCTGTACTAAGATATTTGGAACTTGTGCTATATGTGATGGGAAATCATCAGAAAGAGGAAAACCACTTGTTTGCATGAATTACTGTCATAAATGTAGAAATAATAGATCTAAGGGGGAAAAAATGCAGTTATTTCTATTGATTGAGAAAAACTTCAAATTCACAGCATAATTATAAAATTTATTTTCAATAGAGAATGTAGAGTTTTGCGAAAGAGTAGTACAAACTTAAAAAGCTAATCCTGGAAGATTCACCTTTTGTAAGTAATGAAAATTCTGCCTTTTGTAAATTCTGCCATAATAGTTAAGAAATTAGGAGTGTCCTGAATCTTTAAATTATGTGAGAATCTTCTGGAATCTGAGGGAGCAAAAATAAAGAGAAAATGAGAGGAATGTGCAGTTGACAGGGCAGAGGACAATGTATTTAGAAGGGTTAATATCTGCAGAAGCACAGAGGTACATAAGTACATGCACGCTTAGTGAACCAAACTTGTTTCTATTTATAAATAATAGATCCATATGGAAAAAAATGCAGATGTATTAGATTATTAAGCACGTATCCACTTATGTACCTCTTTATTTGTATCCAGCAAATGTTTATCAAGCATAAATTTGTCACTATGCTTCATTTCAAGGATACAATAATGAGTAAATAGTTTGACACAGACTCTGACTTTAGGAGATTTATATTTTAGACATTTCCACAATTATCAATGCTAATATTTCCAAGCTATAATAAGTGTACTGTAATCTAATATAAAATAAAATGGATACAAAACCTAACATTGATGTTTAGAAAATAAGTGCCTGAGGAAGTAAAATATCAACTAACCTAGAAAATATTAAGAGAAATTAAGAGGGTAAAGGAAATACAGGGAGGGTACTTGAATGAAGAAGACAAACTATTTGTAATTTCTATGTTTGGAATATTTAAATAACTTGAGAGTGGTAGGCGATTAATGCCTAGAGAGTGGCAGAAAAACAGACATATGAAATGCAGCAGTTTGAAAGGCCTGGACTATATAAAAGCCTCAGAGTCCATACAGTGATATGAGCTATAGCCTAAACAGAATGAGAAATGTTAATACTTCAGATGCCAAGCTAAGGAGTTGAACACCATCCTTATCATAATGATGACTACCAAAGTATTAAAAGCTGCGAGTCAGACAGTTCTCAAGCATAATCCTGGCCTTACCTCACTAATTTAGCTTATATTTATTAAGCACCTATGATATAGGACACTAAGCTTAGAGTAATGGACAAAGCAGATGAGGATCTTGCCCTCTTGAAACCCATATTCTCTTTGGAGAGATGCATTTGAAGGGAAAAATTTGAACACTGCTTGTTTTAATCTTAAAACCTATATTATCATTGTTTCATGTTCCAAAGAAACATAATACACTCAGAGAAACTAATACAACAGAAATATAGTACTCAAAAAAGCAAAAAACAGTATGGCTCTTAACTAAGTATTGCTTCAGGAGTGAAAATTTAAGGGAAAGAGCGTAGGCAGTGGAAAATGTCACACAACACAAAAATTGCTTAAAATTCATCTTTAGAAATCTCTACGTATAATATACAGTCAAACTTTACAAGTTGGAATTTAAGGGAAAGAATATATAGTCATAAAATGAACATTTAACAATGTAAAATAAAATAGTATTTATCTTATGTAGCCAAAAGCAGACATGGTTAAAGATCAGACCGAAGACCAATAGAATGAGTGATTATAAAGTTCCGGAGAAACAAAGACTTTTTTTTTTTTTTTTTGAGAGGGAGTCTTTCCTCTTCTGTCACACAGACTGGAGTGCGGTGGTGTGATCTTGGCTCACTGCAACCATTGCCTTCCGGGCTCAGGCAATTCTTATGGTTCAGCCTCCTAAGGAGCTGCAGTTACAGGTGTGTGCCACCATGCCTGGCTAATTTTTTGGTAGAAACAGAGTTTCACCATGTTTTTCAGGCTGGTCTCAAACTCCTGAGATCAAGTGATCTGCCGACCTCAGCCTCCCAAAGTGCTGGGATTACATGTGTGAGCCACCGTGCCTAGTTTACAAAGACATTTTAAATAAACATGTGAATGTGTGCTGCTTTGTCCATTTGTCAGCTTACCTATAAGGCTGCCTGCTTTGTTGGAGCAATAGACAATTCTGTATCACATTCAAGTTCTAATAAAATGCCACATGTCATTTGGACCTTATAGCCCATCAGATACAATTGTGCTTTAAGTGCCTGTGGTAAATGTGAATTTTTCTTCTAATAAGGCTAGATAGAAGAATTGCAATGTTTGAAACAAGGACATGCTATATTTTGCTAACAATATTCTTCATTTAAAAAGAAGCTCCTGGCTTGCTACTGCTAGTGGGTTGCTACTTCTAGTGCATAGAGACTGAATGCTGAAGAAAAAGGAACCAAGTATATATGCAACTTGAGCTATTCATCACAAATTAAGTGTTGTCTGATATACTGAATCATGAAGCTGGACATGAAAGAAAACTTTTGAACGCAAATAAGCATTTTATTTTTACACAGAAATGGTATAATAGACCTTGATATGGTATGACTAATCCTAGGAAGTTCAGCAAGACACAATTGAATTAATAGGTATCTCATGTCTATGTATATCTATAGTTTCAAGGAGAATTTTCTATGATGAGTTGATGGAGAAAGAAGAATGCATAATCCTGGTTTATGAAAGAAAAAGGTAGAATTACTCAAACTGACAATGAACTCCTACAACAGAGTTCTACTAATTTATCTGCAATAATCAACAGCATAGAATTTTCCTCACTGAAGATTGTTCTAGTCATGGAGCCTTACATAAAGTTTTACCTGGCCCCTAAGCCCAGCCCATGACCCTGCCCAATTGCTGAACATAGCATGTGGCCACACCTAAGCAAGAAGCCCAGCCAGTGGCCCTGACCAATCATGGAGCATAGTCTGTGGTCCTACTAAACTAGGGAGCCAAGCTGGTGACCCTAACTCACAGCAGAAAATAGTGTGAAGCCACACCCAACTGTGGAGCACATGCAACCTGAGACCTCATTTGATAGCAGAACCCAGCCTACAGTCCTACCTGAAAGTGGAGTCCAGCCAGAAACACCAAGCAGCTAAAAATGGCATCCCACTTGACCAGGAGTGATTGCAGAGCTTACCTGTGTCTCCACCCAACCATGGAGGTAAACCAATGACACTTCTAGAAAAGGGAATAGCCTGTAAACTTGCATGACCAGAGGTGATTGAAAAGCTCAGCTACTTGCCCCACTGAACCAGAAAGCTCAGGAAGCGGTCCTATCACAATACAGAGCTCGGTCAGAAGACACCTAAATACAAAATCCAGACAGCAACCCTACTAAACCGTAAAGCATGTGCAGCAGACCTGAACGACTACAAGCTCTGAGATCAGGCCCCTCCACCTCACAGAATTTACCAGCTGGCCTATCCAGAACTCCAGGCTGGACAGAATGGTGCAGGTCTTTCCCCACTAAGCAAACCAGCCAAGGCTGAAAGAAGTGAGCACTTTCTCAAATACACAGACATCACAACAAATACATAACTTTCATAAATAACCAAGGAAGCAAAAAACCTCAAAAGAAAACTAATAGATTTCCAATAACTGACACTAAAGAAATGAAGATCTGGGCCGAGTGCAATGGCTTATGCCTATAATCCTAGCATTTTGGGAGGCTGAGGCATGTGGATCACTTGAGGTTAGGCATTTGAGACCAGACTGGCCAACATAGCGAAACCCCATCTCTACTAAGAATACAAAAATTAGCCAGGTGTGATGGTGTGCACCTGTAATCCCAGCTACTCAGGAGGCTGAGGCACGAGAATTGCTTGAGCCCAGGAGGCAGAGGTTGCAGTGATCCGAGACCATGCTATTGCACTCCAGCCCAGGTGACAGAGTGAGACCCTGTCTCAAAAATAAATAAATAAATAAAATGAAATAAATGAAGATCTGTGAACTGACTGACAGATAATTTAGAATAATCCTCTTAAGTTTAGTGTGCTACAAGAAAACAGAGATAGACAATTTAATAAAATTAAGGAAACAATTTGTGAACAAAATGAGAAATTCAGCAAAAATAGAAAACATTGAATTTTTTAAAAATCACGCAAAAATACTAAAGTTGAAGAATACAATGCCTGAATTAAAAAATTTAATAGACAGATTTAGAAGAAGACTCAAGCAGAAGAAATAACTGTTAAAGTTGAAAAGAGGTTATTTAAAATTATCCTGTCAGAGGAGCTAAAAGAAGAAAAGAATGAAAAAGAGTGAATAAGGCATATGTATGGGACATTATTAAGCAAAATAATTTGTGCATTATGAAAATCTCAAATGAATAACAGAAAGGGACCAAAAATCTATATAAATAGTAGCCAAAAACTTCTCAAATTTGGGGAGAGAAATGTACATCTAAATTTATGAGGTTTCAAGATTCTCAAATAACTGTCCCTGTTCACTGATGCTATGATCCAATATCTAGAAAACCCCATCTCAACCCAAAAGCTTCTTAAGCTGATAAGCAACTTCAGCAAAGACTCAGGATACAATATCAATGTGCAACAATCACAAGCATTCCTATACATCAGTAATAAGTGATGAGCAAAATCATGAATAAAGTCCAATTCACAGTGGCTACAAAGAGAAAAAAAAAATACCTAGGAATAAAGCTAACAAGGAAATAAAGGACCTCTTCAAGGAGAACTACAAACCACTGCTCAAGGAAATATGAGAGGACACAAACTAATGGATAAACATTTCATGCTTATGGATATGAAGAATCGATATTGTGAAAATGGCCATACTGCCAAAAGTAATTTATAAATTCAGTGAAATTTCCATTAAACTCCCATTGACATTCTTCACAGAATTTGAAAAACTACTTTAAAATTCATATGGAACCAAAGATGAGCCCATATAGCCAAGACAATCCTAAGTAAAAATAACAAACCTGAAGGCATTACACTACCCGACTTCAAACTATACTACAAGGCTGAGGTAACCCAAACAGCATGGTACTGGTATAACAACAGAGGCATAGACAAATGGAACATAATAGAAATCTCACAAATAAGACTGTATATCTACAACTATCTGATCTTCAACAAACCTGACAAAAGCAAGCAATGAGGAAAGGATTCTCTAATAAGTAGTGCTAGGAAAGTTGGCTAGCCATATGCAGAAAATTGAAACTGGACCACTTCCTTATACCTCATATGAAAATTAACTCAAGATGGATTAAAAACTTAAATGTAAAACCCAAGACTGTAAAAACCCTGGAAGAAAATCTAGGCAATACCATTCAGGACATAGGCGCAGGCAAAGATTTCATGAAGAAAAGTGTTAAAAGCAATTGCAACAAAAGCCAAAATTGACAAATGGAATCTAATTAAACTAAAGAGCTTCTGCACAACAAAAGAAACTGTCATCCGCTGGGCATGGTGGCTCACACCTGTAATCCCAGCACTTTGGAAGGCCGAGGTAGGTGGATCGGTTGAGTTCAGGAGTTTGACTCCAGTCTGGCTAAAATGGTGAAACCCTGTCTCTACCAAAAATACAAAAATTAGCCTGGAGTTGGTGACATGCACCTGTAATCTCAGCTACTCAGGAGTCTGAGGCAGGAGAATTGCTGGAACCCGGGAGGCAGAGGTTGCAGTGAGCCAAGATCGCACAACTCTGCACTCCAGTCTGGAAAACAGGGTGAGACTCCATCTCAAAATAAACAAAAACAAAAAAAAAGAAAGAAAAATGAACTGTCATCAGAGTGAACAGGCAACTTACAGAATGTGAGAAAATTTTTGCAATCTATGCATCTGACAAAGGTCTAATATCTAGAATCTACAAAGAACTTAAATCTACAAGAGAAAATCAAACATCCCAATTAAAAAGTGGGCAAAAAATTAGCCGGGTGTGGTGGCGGGTTCTTGTAGTCCCAGCTACTCAGGAGGCTGAGGCAGGAGAATGGCGTGAACCCGGGAGGCGAAGCTTGCAGTGAGCCGAGATTGCACCACTGCACTCCAGCCTGAGCGACAGAGCAAGACTCCATCTAAAAAAAAAAAAAAAAAAAAGTGGGCTAAGGACATGAACAGACACTTCTCAAAAGAAGACATTTATGTGGCCAACAAACACATTGAAATAAAGCTCAACATCACTGATTATTAAAGAAATGCAAATCAAAACCACAATGGGATACCATTGCATGCCAGTCAGAGTAGTGATTATTCAAAAGTCAAGAAAACAACAGATGCTTGTGAGGCTGCGGAGAAATAGAAACACTTTTAGACTGTTGGTAGAAATGTAAATTAGATCAACAATTGTGAAAGACAGTGTGGCAATTACTCAAAGACCTAGAACCAGAAATACCATTTGACCCAGCAATCCCATTACTGGGCATATACCCAAAGGAATATAAATCATTCTGTTACAAAGATATATGCCCGCATATGTTCATTGCAGCATTATTCATGATAGCAAAGACATGAAATTAACCCTAATGTCTATCAATAATAGACTGGATAAAGAGAATGTGGTACATATACACCATGGAGTGCTATACAGCCATTGAAAGGTACAAGATCATGTCCTTTGCAGGGACATCAATGGAGCTGGGAGCCATTATCCTCAGCAAACTAACATAGAAACATAAAACCAAATACCACATGTTCTCATTTATAAGTGAGAGCTGAACAATGAGAACACACGGACACAGAGAGGGGAATAACACACACTGGGGCCTGTCGGAGAAGCAGAAGGAGGGAGACCATCAGGCTAAATAGCTAATGCATGCAGGGCTTAATACCTAGGTGATGGGTTGATAGGTGCAGCAAACCACCATGGCACATGTTTACCTATGTAAGCAACCTGCACATCTTGCACATGTATCTCGAGACTTAAAATAAGTAAATAAATAAAATAAAATAGAAGATTTCCAAGTAATTTGAACCTGAAAATATCTCAACCAGGACAACGTCAAAAGGCTTATTCCCGATATTTATTCTACAAATTTCATGGATCAGAACCTACATTAATTATTTACTCCACTTGGAGTTAATTTTTGTGAATGGTTTAAGATAGGATACAATTTCAGTTCTTCGGTTTGTTTGTTTCTGGATATCCAGTTTTCCCAACACCACTTATTGAAGAGAGTATATTTTTCTCATTATGTATTCTTGGCACCTTCTTCAAATATTAGCTGAGTGTATATGCAAAGATTTTTATGCCAGTACCATAGAGTTTGATTTTGATAGCTTTGTATGTATTTGGAGATCAGATAACGTGATGCTCCCAGCTTTGTTCTTTCTCAAGATTGCTTTGGCTATTTGAAGTCTTTTGTGTTATCATACAAATTTTTAGGATTCTTTTTCTATTTCTGTAAAAAATGCCACTGTAACTTTTATAGGAATTGTATTGCATCTGTTTAAGACTTTGGGTGATTCAGGCATTTTAGCAATATTAATTCTTCTAGTCCATAAAGAGATATCTTTCAATTTATTTGTTTCTTCTTCCATTTATTTTATTAATATTGTTTAGATTTCACTTACAACTCTTTTGTCTTTCATTAACTTTATTCCTAAGTATTTTATTATTTTGATGCTATTATAAATAGTAATATTTTCTTAATTGCTTTTTCAAACAGTTAATTGTTATTGTATAAAAATGTAACATTTTATATCTTGCAACTTTACTAAATTTGTTAGTTTGAACAGATTTTAAATGTATTCTTTAGAATCATTTAAATATGTAAGATTATATCATCTGCAAACAAGCAATTTTGCTCCTTTCCTTGCAATATGGATCCTTTAATTTTTTTTTTTTGATTGCCTGTTAGTTTTGGCTAGGACTTCCAGTACTCTGTAGATTATAAGGGTGAGAGTGAGCATCCTTGCCTTGTTCTGGATTTTACAGGCAAAGTGTTCAGCTTTTCACAAGTCTGCATGGGAAGAAATATTTGCAAATCATATATCTAATACACTCTAAATATCCCAAATACATAAAGAACTTATCCAACTCAACTGCAGAAAAACAAATGATCCAGTTAAAAGAAGAGCAAAGTATCTGAATAGGCATTTTTTTCTAAAAAATACCTACAAATAGCAGACAGGTCAAAGAAAATTTGCTTATTATTGTGACTTATCAAGGAATTGTGAGTTAAAACAACAGTGAATTATTACTTCACGCCTGCTTGTATGCCAATTATTAAAAAGTCAAGGGATAAATGTTAGTGAGGATGTGAAGAAAAAGGAACCGTTGTCCACCATTGGTGAAAATGTAATTTGATGCAGCTATTATAGAAAACAGTATGATGATTTCTCAAAAAATTAAAAAAATAGAACTACCATATTATCTACCAATTCCACTTGTAAGTATATATCTAAGTGAAATAAATAACAATTTTGAAGAGATATCTGCACTTTCGTGTGCATTACAGCATTGTTAAGTATAGTCAAAACATGAAAACAATGTAGGTGTCTATCAATGGATGAGTGAATAAATAGAATTTGTGTGTGTGTGTATATATATATATGTACATATGCATGTGTGTGTGTGACTATTATTCATTAAGAAAAATAAATCCAGTCATTTGCAAAAACATGGATAAATGTGGAGATTCACTGAGAACATTTTTTTTTTTTTTTTTTTTTTTTGAGACGAAGTCTCGCTCTTTCACCCAGACTGGAGTGCAGTGGCGTGATCTCGGCTCATTGCAGGCTCCGCTCCCCCAGGGTTCACACCATTCTCCTGCCTCAGCCTCCCACATAGCTGGGACTACAGGTGCCTGCCACCTCGTCCGGCTAATTTTTTGTATTTTTAGTAGAGACGGGGTGTCACCGTGTTAGCCAGGATGGTCTCGATCTCCTGACCACGTGATCCGCCCACCTCGGCCTCCCAAAGTGCTGGGATTACAGGCGTGAGCCACCGCGCCTGGCCTCACCGAGCACATTTTTCTAAGTGAAATTAGTTAGAGAAATAAAAATACTACATGATCTCACATGTGGACTCTAAAAAAGTCTAACTCACAGAAGCAGAGTAGAATGTTTCTCACCAGTGGCTGGAGGTTGGGAAAAACAGTTATATTTTCGTCAAAGGATATAAATTTTCACTTGTAAGATGAATAATGTCTGAGTATCTATTATACATCATGATAACTAAAGAATACTGTATCATATACTTTAAAGTTGCTAAAATGGTAGACTTTTAAATGTTCTCATCACAAAGGAATGATAATAATGTGAAGTTATGGATGTGTTTACTAACTTAATTGTAATCATTTTACACTATATAGGAATATAAAAATCATCATGGTGTATACCATAAACTTACAAAATTTTATTTGTAAATGATACCTCAGTAAAGCTGGAGGAAATAAAGCTGGAGGAAAAAAATAAGAAATTCCACAAATACTTCCAACATTATGTTGAATAGGAGTGGTGAAAGAGGGCATCCCTGTCTTGTGCCAGTTTTCAAAGGGAATGCTTCCAGTTTTTGACCATTCAGTGTGATATTGGCTGTGGGTTTGTCATAAATAGCTCTTATTATTTTGAGATATGTCCCATCAATACCTAATTTATTGAGAGTTTTTAGCATGAAGGGCTGTTGAATTTTGTCCGAGGCCTTTTCTGCATCTATTGAGAGAATCATGTGCTTTTTGTCTTTGGTTCTGTTTATATGCTGGATTATGTTTATTGAATTGCATATGTTAAACCAGCCTTGCATCCCAGGGATGAAGCCAACTTGACATGGTGGATAAGCTTTTTGATGTGCTGCTGGATTTGGTTTGCCAGTATTTTATTGAGGATTATTGCATGTATGTTCATCAGGAATATTGGTCTAAAATTCTCTTTTTCTGTGGTGTCTCTGCCAGGCTTTGGTATCAGGATGATGCTGGCCTCATAAAATGAGTTAGGGAGGATTCCCTCTTTTTCTATTGATTGGAACAGTTTCAGAAGAAATGGTACCAGCTCCTCCTTATACCTGTGGTAGAATTCAGCTGTGAATTCGTCTGGTCCTGGACTTTTTTTGGTTGGTAGGCTATTAATTATTGCCTAAATTGGCCAGGCATGGTGGCTCACGCTTGTAATCCCAGCACTTTGGGAGGCCGAGGCAGGCGGATCATGAGGTCAGGAGATAGAGACCACGGTGAAACCCCGTCTCTACTAAAAATACAAAAAAATTAGCTGGGCGTAGTGGCGGGCGCCTGTAGTCCCAGCTACTCGGAGAGGCTGAGGCAGGAGAATGGCCTGAACCCTGGAGGCGGAGCTTGCAGTGAGCCGAGATTGTGCCACTGCACTCCAGCCTGGGCGACAGAGCAAGACTTTGTCTCAAAAAAAAAAAAAAAAAAATTATTGCCTCAATTTCAGAGCCTGTTATTGGTCTATTCAGGGATTCAACTTCTTCCTGGTTTAATCTTGGGAGGGTGTATGTGTCAAGGAATTTATCCATTTCTTCTAGATTTTCTAGTTTATTTGCATAGAGGTGTTTATAGTATTCTCTGATGGTAGTTTGTATTTCTGTGGTATCGGTGGTGATATCCTCTTTATCATTTTTTATTGTGTCTATTTGATTCTTCTCTCTTTTCTTCTTTATTAGTCTTGCTAGCGGTCTGTCAATTTTGTTGATCTTTCAAAAAACCAGCTCCTGGATTCACTGATCTTTTGAAGGGTTTTTTTTTGTGTCTCTCTGTCTTTCAGTTCTGCTCTGATCTTAGTTATTTCTTGCCTTCTGCTAGCTTTTGAATGTGTTTGCTCTTGCTTCTCTAGTTCTTTTAATTGTCACGTTAGGGTGTCAATTTTAGATCTTTCCTGCTTTCTCTTGTGGGTATTTAGTGCTATAAATTTCCCTCTACACGCTGCTTTAAATGTGTCCCAGAGATTCTGGTACATTGTGTCTTTGTTCCCATTGGTTTCAAAGAACATCTTTATTTCTGCCTTCATTTCGATATGTACCTAGTAGTCATTCAGGAGCAGGTTGTTGAGTTTCCATGTATTTGAGTGGTTTTGAGTGAGTTTCTTAATCCTGAGTTCTAGTTTGATTGCACTGTGGTCTGAGATACCGTTTGTTATAATTTCTGTTCTTTTACATTTGCTGAGGATTGCTTTACCTCCAACTATGTGGTCAATTTTGGAATAGGTGTGATGTGGTGCCGAGGAGAATGTGTATTCTTTTGATTTGGGGTGGAGAGTTCTGTAGATGTCTATTAGGTCTGCTTGGTGCAGAGCTGAGTTCAATTCCTGGATATCCTTGTTAACTTTCTGTCTCATTGATCTGTCTAATGTTGACAGTGGGGTGTTAAAGTCTCCCATTATTATTTTCTGGGAGTCTAAGTCTCTTTGTAGGTCTCTAAGGACTTGCTTTATGAATCTGGGTGCTCCTGTATTGGGTGCATATGTATTTAGGATAGTTAGCTCTTCTTGTTGAATTGATCCCTTTACCATTATGTAATGGCCTTCTTTGTCTCTTTTGATCCTTGTTGGTTTAAAGTCTGTTTTATCAGAGACTAGGATTGCAATATCTGCCTTTTTTTGTTTTCCGTTTGCTTGGTAGATCTTCCTCCATCCCTTTATTTTGAGCCTATGTGTGTCTCTGCACACGAGACGGGTTTCCTGAATACAGCACACTGATGTGTCTTGACTCTTTATCCAATTTGCCAGTCTGTGTCTTTTAATTGGAGCATTTAGCCCATTTACATTTTAGGTTAATATTGTTATGTGTGAATTTGATCCTGTCATTATGATGTTAGCTGGTTATTTTGCTCGTTAGTTGATGCAGTTTCTTCCTAGCCTCGATGGTCTTTACAATTTGGCATGTTTTTGCAGTGGCTGGTATTGGTTGTTCCTTTCCGTGTTTAGTGCTTCCTTCAGGAGCTCTTGTAGGGCAGGCCTGGTGGTGACAAAATCTCTCAGCATTTGCTTTTCTGTAAAGAATTTTATTTCTCCTTCAATTATGGAGCTTAGTTTGTCTGGATATGAAATTCTGGGTTGAAAATTCTTTAAGAATGTTGAATATTGGACCCCACTCTCTTCTTGCTTGTAGAGTTTCTGCCGAAAGATCCACTGTTAGTCAATGGCCTTCCCTTTGTGGGTAACCCGACCTTTCTCTCTGGCTGCCCTTAACATTTTTTCCTTCATTTCAACTTTGGTGAATCTGACCATTTTGTGTCTTGGATTTGCTCTTCTCAAGGAGTATCTTTGTGTTGTTCTCTGTATTTCCTGACTTTGAATGTTGGCCTGCCTTGCTAGGTTGGGGAAATTCTCCTGGGTAATATCCTGAAGGGTGTTTTCCAACTTGGTTCCATTCTCCCTGTCACTTTCAGGTACACCAATCAGACGTAGATTTGGTCTTTTCACATAGTCCCATATTTCTTGGAGTCTTGGTTCATTTCTTTTTTCTCTAAACTTCTCTTCTCGCTTCATTTCATTCATGTGATCTTCCATCGCTGATACCCTTTCTTCCAGTTGATTGAATTGGCTACTGAAGCTTTTGCATTCATCACGTAGTTCTCATACCATGGTTTTCGGCTCTGTCTGGTCATTTAAGGACTTTTCTACCCTGGTTATTCTAGTTAGCCATTCGTCTAATCTTTTTTCAAGATTTTTAGCTTCTTTGTGATGGGTTCGAAATTCCTCCTTTAGCTTGGAGAAGTTTGATCGTCTGAAGCCTTCTTCTCTCAACTCGTCAAAGTCATTCGCCGTCCTTCTTTGTTGTGTTGCTGGTGAGGAGCTGCGTTCCTTTGGAGGAGGAGAGGCGCTCTGATTTTTAGAATTTTCAGTTTTTCTGCTCTGTTTTTTCCCCATCTTTGTCATTTTATCTACCTTTGGTCTTTGATGATGGTGACGTACAGATATTGCTTCAAAGAGAATAAAATACCTAGGAATCCAATTTACAAGGGATGTGAAGGACCTCTTCAAGGAGAACTATAAACCACTGCTCAACAAAATAAAAGAGGACACAAACAAATGGAAGAACATTCCATGCTCATGGATAGGAAGAATCAATATCGTGAAAATGGCCATACTGCCCAAGGTAATTTATAGATTCAATGCCATCCCCATCAAGCTACCAATGACTTTCTTCACAGAATTGGACAAAACTGCTTTAAAGTTCATATGGAACCAAAAAAGAGCCCACATTGCCAAGACAATCCTATAACTCTCACTTTTGGCTCCATTAGCAGCTCCAGAAGAGAGGACTGCAGTTGCTATGCTTTAGATGATGTAATTATTTCCTTTTTTTCCTTTGGTACTTTTTCTGCTTTTTCTGATCTGTGTTGTTAAAGGTTCAACTGTATGTGTTATATGTATATACAGTATAAAGTATAGGCATGCACATTTGTTTTGGAGATTCAGCTAGTAAACCTTTAAAAGGAAATGACTCCACTTACCTCCAGAGCATGCACATTATATAGGTAACTAATCTTGGCTTTATTTTATTTCATTAAAAAAATTCCAAATGATATGCTCTCTACAGCATCTTGTTTTAAATTTCATCTTTTATATATTTTGTAAGTAACCTTAAATTGAGAAGGAGGGGGCAAATATTTCAATATAACTTTAATACAATGGTCTATGAATATGACTTAGTCTCATTCCTTTAAGGAAAGAAACTGTTGTTTCTTTTATAGCTACAGTTTCTTCTGTTCTTTCTGAAATTTTATCAGGTAGCCCCTTTTAAGTCACAGATTTTAAATACTATAGTACTGTCAAAATTGGCCTCAGACATAAAAATAAAAACATCATTTATGAGATTTTTCTAGCCTATCTAGAAATGTCATTCATATTTACACGTGTAGTAATTTCAGGTTTGGGAAATACCTCTGAGTATGCCTCATGCCTTTATCTTTAATTGAATTTGAAAAATTGTTAACTGACACAATTCCTGATTTCAACTTTTTCTTAGTTTAATTGTCCCAGTTTTGCCATGGCTTTGATGGATAATTTCTCCACCACCGTATTAACTTGGTTTGTGCCTATTGTTCTGACAATCCTGAACAACTACTTACATGAAAAAGAATTGTGAGAACAAAGAAGTCTTGTGATGCATTCAAAGACATTACCACATTTTGTTAGGTTTGTATCTCTTTTTCAGAAGACATTTTAATCACCTTATACTAATAATTTTCTAAGTAAATGAATTCATAACATATATAATCCTTCCCCTAATCTGTTATTTTCTGCATCAGTATTTAAGTAGCATATTGTTGAGCAATTTGTAAATAGAGCCCTCATTTGATATCATATTATAGGGAAGCTACTAACATTTCAGATCCTTTATTTCTGTACTGAATTATACTACTTAATGTCTCATTACTTTTATATTTTTAAAATTATTTTGTATTTTATTTGACTATTTTGAACCTGCCATTTTAAAGAATATTATTATTTAAATCATCAACTAAAGTCCATGCTTTCTTCAGATTTCTCTGATTTTAACCTACTATACTCATTCTGTTCCAAGTTCCCATTTAAGTATACTGAATTATATTTAGTGCTCATGTCTTTTTAAGCTTCTCTTGGCTGTAAGACTTTCTTATATGGGCCTTATTTTTCATACTTTGTGAGTTTAGTGGAGTACTAATCAGGTATTGTATCAAATGCCCATCGATTAAAATTTTTCTTATTTTTTTTTATTTTTACAATGGGGTAGTGAATTTGGGGAAGGAAATACATGTAAGTTATGAAAATTGTGGGCCTAGACTCTTTATATTATTATCACTTAATGTCTGCAGGATCAGAAATGATGACCACTCTCTTATTTTGGTTATTGGTAATTTGTATCTTCTCTTTTTCTTGTATTACCTAGCTATAGATTTAATACCTTCACTGATATATTCAAAGAACTATTTTTGTTTCATTTATTAATTTCTTGTTTTTGATTCCATTGATTTCTGATCATTTTTTATTTTTTATTGTGAATTGAAAATTTGTAGCTGAATATACTAATGGGATAAAAAGCAATGTCATTATTAATGAATACAATGTGGAATTCTTAAGTCAAGCTAATTAACAAATCCATCACTTCAAATATTTATTATTTTTTGTGGTAAGTACATTTGAAATTAACTCAGTGATTTAGAAATGTGCAAAACACTTGTTCCTTGGTATCTGAAGGAGATTGGCTCCAGGATCCCTGGCAGATACTAAAATCTGTGGATGCCCAAATTCCTTGCATAAAAAGGTATAGCATTTGCATATAAGTTATGCATATCTTTCCATATGCTTTAAATCATTTTAAGATTATTTACAATATCTAATATAATGTAAATGTTAGGCAAATAGTTGTTACACTATATTTTAATGTTTGTGTTATTCGTTATTATTGTACTCTTATTTTTTATTGCTTTTTTCACCAAAATATATTTGATCCATGATTGGCTGATTCCATGGGTGGAACTCACAGATACAGAGAATCAACCACATTCATCACCTTGTGCAATAGATCTCAAAAAATAAAAAATCACCCTATTCTTCTGGTCTATTTGAGGCTTTATCTCCTTTAACCATCATCTTCCCATTTCCCCCACCCATCAGCCGCTTGTAAGCACTATTCTACTCTCTACTGTTATGAATTAAATTATTGTAGATTTCATTAAGTGAGAACATGTAGGATTAGTCTTTCTGTGCCTGGATTACTCCTCTTAGAATAATGGTTACCAATTCCATTCATGTTATCACAAGTGACAGAAATATATTCTTTTTTAAGGCCATATAAAATTTCATCATTGTACATACACCACATTTTCTGTATTCATTCTTCTGTTGATGGACACTTAGGTTGACTCCATAACGTATCTATTGCGAATAGTGCTGCAATGAACATGGGAGTGCAGACATATCTTTGACACAGTGATTTCAAATCTTTTGAGTAATTGCCCAGAAGTAGGAGTGCTGGATCATATGATAATTCATTTTCAGTTTTTTGACGAACTTCCATACAGTTTTTTATAATAGCTGCACTAACTTACGTTTCCACGAATAATGTACAACTGTTTCCTTTTCATCCCTTACCAACACTTGGTATTGTTCATCCTTTTCATAATAGCCATTCTGAAAGTTGTGAGATGGTATCTCACTGGGAATAGCATAATTAATTTGCATCTCTTTAATGATAATATAGAGCATTCTTCATATATCTGTTGACATTTGAATGTCTTCTTTTGAGAAATATCTATTCTGTCCCCTTTCCTTGACAATTTTTAATATGATTATTTGTTTTCTTTTTATTGAGTAGTTTAATAATCTTTTATGTTTTGTATATTGACCTCTTATCAGATCTATAGCTTACAAATATTTTCTCCCAATCCGTAGGTTGTTTCTTGAATTAGTTGTTTTATTGGTGGTGCAAAAGCTTTTTATTTTGTTTTAATCCCATTTGTCTATTTTTGCTTTTTTTGCCTGTACTTTTGGAGTCTAATCCAGAAAAGCATTGCCTAGACCAATGTTGTGTAGTTTCCCCCTAAGTTTTTCTCTAGCAGTTTTGCCATTTCACATCTTTTTAAAGTCTTTATAATCCATTTTGCATTGATTTTTGTGTATGGTTTGAGATAAGGGTTCAATTTTATTCTTCTGTGTGTGGATATTCAGTTTTCTCAAAATCATTTATTGAAGATATTGCCCTTTTTATTGTGTATTCTTGGCACCTTTGTTTAAAATCAAATGACTCTTTATGTTCAGTTTATTTTAGGCTATTTTTTTCCATTAGTTAATATGTCTATTTTATGCCAGTATATTGCTGTTATAATTAATATTACTTTGTATCATAGTTTGAAATCAAATAGTATGATATTTCCAACTTTATTCTTTTTACTCATGACTGCCTTGACTATTTGAGCTTATTTTGCCATTCCACATGAATTGTAGGATTTTTTTTCTATTTTTATGAAAAATGATATTGGAATGTTGATAGTGGCTGCACTGAATATGTAGATCACTTTGGGTAATATGGACATTTTAACATTAATTCTTCCAGTATATAGACACAAGATATCTTTCCATTTACTTGTGTTTTCTTCAATTTATTTCAGTAACTTTCTATAGTTTTCAGTGTGCTTGGTATCAGGATAATGCTGGCCTCATCAAAAGAGTTTGAAAGTATTCCCTCCTCTAACCTGGCTAACATGGTGAAACCTTATCTCTACTAAAAATACAAAAATTAATCAAGCATGGTGGTGGGCACCTGTAATCCCAGCTATGCAGGAGGCTAAGGCAGGAGAATCACTTGAACCTGGGAGGCAGAGATTGCGGTGAGCAGATATCGTGCCATTGCACTCCAGCCTGGGTGACAAGAGCAAGGCTCTATCTCAAAAAACAAAAACAAAAAAAAAAAAGAAAGAAAATATTCCCTCCTTTTTAATCTCTTGGCAGAATTTGCGAAGGACTGTTATTCTTTAAATGTTTGGCAGAATTCAATTGTGAGGCCATTAGATCTTAGGCCTTCTTTTTTTTTTTTGCTTTTGAGACAGTGTCTTGCTCTGTCTCCCAGGTTGGAATGCAGTGGTGCAATCTCGGCTCACTGCAAGCTCTGCCTCCCAGGTTCATGCCATTCTACTGCCTCAGCCTCCAGAGTAGCTGGGATTACAGGCACCCGCCACCATGCCCCGCTAATTTTCTTTTTTTGTATTTTTAGTAGAGACGGGGTTTCACCATGTTAGCCAGGATGGTCTCCATCTCCTGACCTCGTGATCTGTCTCTATTTCATTTCATTTAGTTATGCTCTGAACTCCATTGTTTATTTCCTTCTCCTAACGCTGCGATTTGTTTGTTCATTAAAAAAAAATTCTTAAAACATAGCTTTGTTAATTTAAGAGCTTCTTGTTTGATTTAGGCATTTAGTGCTATAAACTTTACCTCTTAGAGCTGCTTTTGTGGCATGCAATAAGTTGGCATAATAAGTTTGGTATGCTATGTATCTATTTGTGTTTGTTTCAAGATATAAAACTTTTAATTTTTCATTGAATCATTGGTTGTTTGCAAAAGTGTTTAATGTACATATATTTGTGAATTTTCTAAAGTTTCTCTTGTTATTGATTTTTAATGTTCAAATTTTTTCATTTTTTTTCTTTTGTTTATTTTGGATTATTTTTAAATTTTCTTTTAAGTTCAGGGGTACATTTGCAGGTTCATTATGTAAGTAAACTTGTATCGTGGGGGTTTGCTTTACATATCATTTTGTTATCCAGGTATTAAGCTTAGTACCTATTAGTTATTTTTCCTGACCTTCTTGCTCCTTCCACACTTCACTTACTGATAAGTTTCAGTGTCTGTTGTTCCACTCTATGTGTCCATGTATTCTCATTATTTAGCTCACACCTATAAGTGAGAATATTTGGTATGTGGTTTTCTCATCCTGCCTTAATTTTCTAAGGAAAATGGTCTCCAACTCCATGCATGTTCTTGCAAAGGACATAATCTCAGTCTTTTTTTTTTTTTTTTGCTGCATAGAATTTCGCGGTGTATATGTGCCATATATTATTTATCCAGTCTTCCATTGATAGGCATTTAGTTTGATTTCATGTCTTCACTATTGTGAATAGTGCTGCAATGAACATATGTGTGCATGTGTTTTATGATTGAATGATTTATATTCTTTTGGGTATATACCCAGTAATTGGATTGTTACGTCAAATATAACAGTTCTGTTTTTATGTCTTTGAGGAATTGCCACACTATCTTTCACAATGGTTCAACTAATTTACTCTCCCACCAACAGTGTATAAACATTCCTTTCTCTCTGTTATTTTTTGACTTTTTAATAATAGCCATTCTGATGGGTGTGAGATAGTATTTCATTGTGGTTATGATTACATTTCTGTAATTACCAGTGATCTTGAGCTTGTTTTTTATATGCATGTTGGCCACATGTGTGTTCTCTTTTGAAAAGTGTCTTCATGTCTTTTGCCCAATTTTTAATGGGGTTGCTTGTTTTTTTTCCTTGTAAATGTGTTCCTTAGAGGTTGCTTATAGTTCCTTATAGATGCTGGATATTAGACCTTTTTCAGATGCATCATTTGCAAAAATTTTCCCCATTCTATATTTTGTCTGTTTACTCTGTTGATAGTTTCTTTTGCTGTGCAAAAGCTTTTTTAGTTTAATTAGATCCCATTTGTCAATTTTTGCTATTGTTCCAATTGTTTCTGTTGTCTTCATCATGAAATCTTTGTCCATTTCTGTGTCCAGAATGGTATTACCTAGGTTGTCTTGTAAGATTTTTATAGTTTTGGTTTAATTCATCTTGAGTTGGTTTTTGGATATGGTGTAAGGAAGGAGTCTAGTTTCAATCTTCTGCATATGGCTAGCTAGTTATCCCAGCACCATTTATTGAACAGGAAGTCCTTTCTCCATTGCTTGTTTTCATCAGCTTTGTTGAAGATCAGATAGTTGTAGGTGTGTAGATTTTGCTGGGCTCTCTATTCTGTTCCATTGTTCTGTGTGCCTGTTTTTGTTCCAGTAACATGCTGTTTTGTTTACTGTAGCCCTATGGTAATGTTGGAAGTTGTGTAGTGTGATGTCTCCAGTTTTGTTCTTTTTGCTTAGGATTGCCTTGGCTTTGGCTCTTTTTTGGTTCCATATGAATTTTTAAAATAGTTTTTTTATTTCTGTGAAGAATGTCATTTGTAGTTTGATAGGAATAGCATTAAATCCATAAATTGCTTAGAAAAGTATGGCCATTTTAGCGCTATTAATTCTTCACATCTCTGCGCATCAGATATTTTTCCTTTGTTTGTGTTATCTCTGATTTCTTTGAGCAGTGTTTAGTAACTTTCATAGTAGAGATCTTTCACCTCCCCAATTAGCTGTATTCCTAGGTATTTTATTGTTTTTATGGTAATTGTGAATGGGATTGTGTTCCTGATTTGGATCTCGGTTTGACTGTTTTGGGGGTATAGAAATGGTAGTAATTTTTGTATGTTGATTCTGTATTCTGAGACTGCTGATGTTATTTATCAGTTAAAGAAACTTTTGGGCTGAGACTGTGGGGTTTCCCGTCTATAGGATCATGTTGTCTGTAAACAGGGATAGTTTGACTCCCTCTCTTCCTATCTGTATGCTTTTATTTCTTTCTTTTGCTGATTGCTCTTGCCAGGACTTCCAATGCTATGTTGAATAAAAGTGGTGAGAGTGGGCATCCTTATCTTGTGTCCGTTTTCAAGAGGAATGCTTCCAGTTTTTGCCCATTCAGTATGTTGGCTGTGGGTTTTTCATAGATGATCCTTATTATTTTGAGGTATGTCCCTTCCATACTTAGTTGATAGAAAGTGTTCAGCATGAAGTAGTGTTGAATTTTATTGAAAGCCTTTTCTAAATCTACTGAGATCGTCATGTGGTTTTTGTCTTCAGTTCTGTTTATAGGATGAATCACATTTATTGATTTGCATATATTGAACCAATCTTGCATCCCAGGGATGAAGCCTATTTGATCATCGTGGATCTTATTTCTCCCTTGCTTATGCAACTTAGTTTGACTAGAATAAAATTCTTGGATGGAATTTATTTTCTTTAAGGATGTTGAATATTGCCCCCCAATCTCTTCTGCCTAATATCATTTCTGCTGAGAGTTCTGCTGTTTGATGGGGTTCCCTTTTTAATTGACTTGACCTTTCTTTCTAGCTGCCTTTAACAATTTTTCTGTAATTTTGCCCTTGGAAAGTCTGGTGATTGTATGTGTTGGGGCTGATCTTCTTATGGACTACCTTATAGGGGTTCTCTGCAGTTCCAGAATTTGAATATGGGCCTGTCTAGCTAGGTTAGGGAAGTTCTCATGGATGATATACTGAAATATGGTTTCCAAGTTGCTTATGCTCTCCCCATCTTCAGGGACACCCGTGAGTCATAGATTTATTCTCTTTACATAATCCCATATATCTCAGAGGTTTTATTTTTTCCCTTTGTCTCTATTCTTGTCTGGCTGTCTTATTTCAGAAAGCCAGTCTTCAGGCTCTGAGATTCGTTGCTCTGCTTGGTCTACTCTGCTGTTAATACCTGTTTCTGCATTATGAAATTCTTGTAGTGTGTTTTTCAGCTCTGCTAGGTCAGTTATGTTCTTTTCTATACTGGCTATTTTGTCTGTCAGCTACTGTATTGTTTGATAGTGTTTCTTGGCTTACTTGGATTGGGTTTCCACTACTCTTGCCTCTCAATGGTCTTTGTTTCTATCTAGCTTTTGAATTATATTTCTATCATTTTAGACATCTCAGCCCAGTTCAGCACCCTGGCTTGAGTAGTGGCACACTCATTTGGAGGCCAGAAGGCACCTTGGCTTTTTGAGTTGTCAGAGTTTTTGCACTTTTTCTTTTACATCTTTGTAGGCTTTTGTCAGTTTCTTCAGACTTTGAAGTTGCTGACATTTGGATGGTTTTTTTTCTTCTTTTATCCTATTTGATGACCTTTAGGGTTTGATTGTGATATAATGTGGGCTCATTCGACTGCCTTTGTTTCTGGAAAATTTTAGGGGGTCGGAGCTCAGCTCTCAACTCCTGAACTGCATTAGTGTTTCCTAATATAGAAGATTATTAATTCTGCATCTTTTTTCTTTTCTAATATGTGCATTCAATACTATTTATTTTCCTCTAAGCACTGATTTTGCTGCATCCCACATATTTTGATAAGTTATATTCATTATAGTCATTTTCATTTAGTTTGAAATATTTTTAAATTTCTCTGAGATGTGTTTGACCAATACGTTATTTAGTAGAAGTGTGTTATTAACCAAATATTTGGGGATTGAAGCTATCTTTCTGTTACTGATTTCTAGTTTAATTAAATCATGGTCTGAGAACAGACATTGTATCATTTCTATTCCCTAAAATTTGTCAAGGTATGGCTATTGTGGCAAATTTTCCCTATGTCCTTGAAAAGAAAGTATACTCTACTGTTGTAGACTGAAGTATTCTATAGAGCCAATTAGATTCATGTGATTGACAGTGCTGTTCCGTTCATAGTATATCCTTACTGATTTTCTCCATTCTAGTATAAGAGCCTATTTTGTCTGATTTCTATTAATGTAGACTAATTACAGTGGATTTATGGTCCATAATGTGGCCTGTCTTGGTTAATACTCTATGTAAGCTTAAGAATAGTGGATGTTCTGCTCTTTCAGTGAAATAGTCAATAAATGTTAATTATACCAAGTTAAATAATAGTGCTGTTCACGTCAACTATAGTCTTACTGATTTTCTGCCTGATCTATTCATCAATTATTTACTAAACAGGGATGTTGAAATCTCCAAATATTAGTAAACTGTCTATGTCTCCTTTGAGTTATATCAGTTTTTGTCTCATGCATTTTGATGCTCTATTTTTTGGTGCATGACCATTTAGGATAGTATGTCTTCTTAGAGAATTGGCCACTTACCATTATATAATGGCACTCATTATCTCCAATTTATTGTTTTGTTCTGAAGTCCATTTACCCCTGAAATTAATATAGCTACTCCAGCGTTCTTTTGATTAGCATTAACATGAGATATCATTCTCTATCCCTTCACTTTTGACCTAATTCTTTATAGTTAATGTGGGCTTCTTATAGACAACATATAGGTGTGTCTTATTTTTTATCTACTCTGGCAATATTTGCATTTCAATTGTGATATTTAGATTATTTCCCTTCAAAATAATCATTAATCAGATTAGTATCAACCACATCTCTAACTCTTTTCCATTAATTGCATTTGTTTTTGCCTGTCCCCACAACTTTTTGGTTTTATCTGAACATTTTCTATGATTTCATTTTGTTTCTTCTCTTAGTGTATTAGTTATCTTCTTTATAATGTTTTACTTTTTTCTCTAGATTTTGTAATATATATTTGAACTAATATAAGACCACCTTCACCTAGCACTATTTTGCATTTAATACTCCTTCTTAGACAATGTGCTAGTCATAAAGTCTTTGAGTCAAAGGAGTGAGAGGAAAGTTAATCTATAATGAAGATTAACAATAAGAGGGAAGATGTCTTCCCTGGCATTCTTGAGTCTTTAACAACATTTTACAAAACAATGTATGCAAAGAACAAAGCTAATCTATAATAAGATAAACAATGGTTATAGCTGCCTGTTTAGTTGACTCAGGTCCCATAATCTCATTAAGGCTCAAAATATTTTAAAGTTCTAACAATTTAGATTTTAAATTATTTATTTTCATGTTATACAGTAAATTGTTTTTCCTGTCAATTTTCCCATTGTCTTTGATTTTCTGCAGCCTGAGTGTTTCCCTGTGTGTCCTTTTGTTTTTATTTTTAGGGAAGTGGTTTTTAATCTGTTCGTTGTTTTCTGGCCTTCCTGAATGTGTGCTTTGGTGGTTGTCATTAATATTGAAAAATCTCCTGTCATTATCCAGTATTACTCATTTTTTGTTTGACTGAGCTTTTGCCCAGGCTGGAGTGCAGTGGTGTTTTCTCAGCTCACTGCAACCTGCGTCTCCTGGGTTCAAGCGATTCTCCTGCCTCAGCCTCCCTAGTAGCTGAGATTACTGGCACATACCACAAAGCCTGGTTATTTTTTGTATTTTTAGTAGAGACGGGGTTTTGCCATGTTGACCATGCTGGTCCTGAACTCTTAGCCTCAAGTAATCCACCTGCCTTGGCCTCCCAAAGTGCTGGGATTACAGACATGAGCCATCACACCTGGCCAACCATTATTACTTCTAATTATTATTCTGCTTTGTTCTTTCTTTGCTTTTTGTAATATTAATTATGTATATATTAAGACCCTTTGAAATTGTCTCACTGTTCTTAAATCTACTTTATTCTTTCTTTTTGCATTTCAGTTTGAGAAATTTCTTTTTTTTTTTTTTTTTTTGAGACGGAGTCTCACTCTGTCACCCAGGCTGGAGTGCAGTGGCGCCATCTCGGCTCACTGCAAGCTCCGCCTCCCGGGTTCACGCCCTTCTCCTGCCTCAGCCTCTACGAGTAGCTGGGACTACAGGCGCCCACCACCACGCCTGGCTAATTTTTTGTATTTTTAGTAGAGACGGGGTTTCACTGTGGTCTCGATCTCCTGACCTCGTGATCTGCCTGCCTCGGCCTCCCAAAGTGCTGGGATTACAAGCGTGAGCCACCGCGCCCGGCTCAGTTTGAGAAATTTCTATTGACTTAACTTTATGCTCACTGATCCTTTTTTTTTGTTTCTGTTGTGTCTACTGAGGTGCTCATCAAAGGAACTCTTCACTTACTGTACAGTGGTTTTATTTTCTGGCATTTCTTTTTGAATTTTTCTTTTTTTTTTTTTTTAATTTTTAAAGGTTCATTTATTCATTGTCTATATTCATTGTGCCTGTTTAAAGTTGTATTAGTCTTTAAGACTGTGCTACTGGCGCATGAACAGAAAAGCAGATCAATGTTACAGAAATAGGCCAAAATACATATAAGAATTTAGTATATGATCTCTGCAGAGTTTTGGCAAAGTAAAACTTTATCATTTTGATAAAGTTCAATTTATTAACTTTCCCTTTTATGAATTATGCTTTTGGTGTCAGATCTAAGAACTCTTTCCCTAGTCCTATATCCTGAAGATATTCTCCTGTGTTTATTTTCTTAAAATTTTATAGCATAACATTTTGTATTTAAGTTTTCTTAAAGTCTTCATCTCTTTGCTTATGTTATTGAAAAGAGGTCCCTATCCAGACCCCAAGAGAGAGTTCTTGGATCTCATGCAAGAAATACTTCAGGGCGGATCAACAGAGTAAACTGAAATCAAATGTATTCAAGAAGTAAAGAGACAAAATAATGGGTACTATATGGACAGAGCAGGGCATTCCTAAAACCAAGAAGAGGAATGCTTCCATTTTATTAGGTTCAATGCTTGTTTTTATATAAGATAATAAAGCGAAAAAAAAATAGGGGAGGTGTGTTCTATTACAATGACTCCTGACAAAGTATTGTTCATCTTTGTGTAACTACTGACTTTCACAAGACTCTATATGATTATATTTAAAGTAAAACTTATTCTTAATGAAGAATGCTTTTGCCCTTAAGATAACAGGACATCAGGACATTCCCTGAGTCTTTTAGGTGTGGGTTTGTTTAATAAACATATTAATCTGTTCCCTTATTCATAAACATCTTGTGACTAAGAATGCCGAACTCCTGGCAATGCACCAAAGCAGGTCTCATTTGATCCAGTCCCTGTTCAAGATGGAAGCATTCTGGTTCAAATGCCCCTGATACTTACATGACTCCTCTTTTCTTGCATGTTGTGTATTATTTTCATGAGAGTTCTTAACATATGATTAATAGTTTAAATTATTTCTCTGTTAATTCCAAAGTCAGTGTGATATCTGAGTTTGGCTCTACAAATTTTTTTTCACACTATTTTTTTCTTGCCTTTTGGCATGTCTTGTAACTTTGTGTTGAAAACAGGTTGTATTTTATAGAAAAAGAAGAACTGAGGGAAGTTGGCTTTTATTTTGCAAATTTATGTTAATAGGGCTAGAAGTAATGCTGTATAATATTTGCAATATCCATAGGTACCTTAAAACATCAAAATTCTCTTTTGCCCCTATTTTTGTCTCTCATCTTCAGTTTGGACTTTTCTAAGTATACTCATCACAGAGAATCTGTACCTTGCAACTCTTTAAGCTGTTATTCATAGTTATGATAATGGAAGCCTCTTGTTGTGCAGGTGACATGACGGAGAGAGGGAGGGTTTTCTATAATCTTATAATTAAATCTCAGTCTTTTAATGGGCCTATTTCTAAGGGCTGTGATCTTCACATGTGTTACTCCAGTGGTGTAACATTCTTCCTTCTGCCCCCAAACATTCTCATTACTTCCTCCCTAGCTACAGAACTCCAGTCTATCTATCTGACGGCCTAAACCTCAGTAACTGTGTATTTTATTCCCCGCTGGTGAGATAAAAGACTAGAAGAGACTGGAGTGAAAAAAATGCATTTCTCTCAATGGTATAAGACAATGTCAGAATCTTTCCAAAAGGCAAAGCTCTGATCATATTTCACAATGATTACTTTTTATCTCCACTTCCTGAATCATGAGGGAACCTTTTCCAGAGTTTCAACATTTGAACAGGTTAGGAATCCTGGTCACAAATGTGTGGGAGTTCTCTTAAGACTTCAGTCAATAGGAATTTCTCATTCTAATGCTAGTCCACACTTAGCCTCAGAAATTTGTCAGTTACCATTCAAGTATCTGTACCAGTTTAGGGTGGCAGAGTTTTCTGCTCCAGGTAAAGGATATCTTAGTTGTGACTTTCTGAATATACTTATCTTTCCTCATTTCCAAGTAGGAGTATGTCCTGCAACATCAATTCTTTGTTGGGTCCATGAAAAGTTATTAGTTTTCGGTTTTCCTAGATTTATCTTGAAGTAAGAATGGGAGTAAGATTTTAAGCACTTTACATAGTGAAGCTGAAACCACAGTTTGTTATCATTACTTTTTATTTAAAAGATATTTTTCCTTTAAACTGTGCTTAAAATATTCCCACTTTGAAATCCAAGTTCATTTATAAATTGTTGCCTTTTTCTGTTTTTAAAATATTATATTTAAATTTGAATGAATATGGATGTGTATATGTGCTTTATTTATTGTTATATACCTGTTGTGTTATGTGGATATTAAGACTTATTACATGTTCATGAATTAAAAGAGTCTTTAATCTAGAGGAAAACGACACCAAACAAGGACTTTAAACGTCATAGGAAAGATACTGAGCTTTTTTCTTGGGTTTTTATTTCTAGTTTACCACTCGCTCATTGAGTCATCTTGTAAACTGGAGCTTTCCATGCAGGATTGCAATGAAAGCTTACTGATAACAATGCAGTTAAAGAGCTTGTGAGAACTCAACTAAACTTACCTATTTCTATTAATATGAATTAAGATCATTGTCAATCAGGAGTACCATTGCTTTAATTGGGATATTGACAGAACAGCATGGGAACAGAAGAAATCATGCCTTGTCCTGGCTCATAAGGTCAAGAAAAGTACAATGCAGAATGTAGGATATTTCTTCTCATGCTGTATCTGAAAGATGAGGATGAATTTTCTTAGTAGACATGTTTGGAAAAGGCTTCCCATGCAGAGAGAACCTTGTGTACAAGGTATGCTTTACAGTTTCAATAACACTGCAGCGTTCTCAAATATAAAATAAAAACTATAAAGTCAACAAAGATAAAGCTAAACAGGAAGCAGGAGCTAATAATGGTAAGCATCTTAAATCCAAATAAGTTTAGATTTTTGTCTTAATGTATGGAACATTTTTATAGTAGAAAAGCGACATAGTCTGATTTCAATATCAATGTTTATTATAGATCAGATTTAGATTTTTTCATTACTTAATCAGGAACTTCAGAAGATATTCAAAAGACAACAAATGACTCATATATAATGAGAATTAAGATGTATGTAGATGAATTCTACGTTAATAATCCCTTGAATTTTGAGCACTAGTTTCATGATTTCTACAATAAAGTTTAGTTTCATTCTTATAAAAATGGGGAATGTAAAGTATATCTTAAAAAATTAAAATATAACTATTAAAATGAGAACTCTAAATCTTACATTAAAGAAGTAAATGAGTAATGTACAAACAAATATCCTAAGCCAGTGCCTACCTAGCATAGTTCAGATTCTTCCCTGTTGGTGTTACTAATCAAAGCTTAAACTTTATCAAAAGGAGAACACAAGTTACTTGATCTTTCTTGCTATATTTTCCAGAGATAACTGACAACTTTCCTATATGGCTAGTTCTTTATAACATCCTTTATTTTAATTCTGAAGTCATTTTTTTATATTTTCTGTTCCAAAGCCTGTTACAAAAATTTTCAGTGACTTGTTTTCCAGGTTATACTTAGAACACCTGGTCTCTAAAGGCACCAAAGCAAAGATTTTGGAGCCAGTTGGCAAACATAAATAAGAAAACAGGTAAAATCTAAGAGTAAAAGCATTTAGATGGGCTTTTAAATTCAAAAAGGAGAGAGCAAGAAGAGAAATCATTATGTTGGCAGCAAACTGAGAAGAGAAATACAATGAAGAAATTGTAATATTTTCTACTACCTCCTGCTTCAATGACTTTACATTTTGCTTTATTGATGACAATTTCGGCAGACTTTTTCAGCTTTTCCAAGAAACCCTTTACTTAACTGAAATACTTTGATTTTTCTCTCTCTCTCTTTTTCAATTTTTTTTTTTTTTTTTTTTTTAAGACAGGCTCTCACTCTGTCGCCCAGACTGGAGTGCAGTGGTAGGATCCTAGCTCACTCTAAGCTCCTGGGCTCAAGCAATCCTCCAGCCTCAGCCTCCGAAGTAGCTGGGAATACAGGTACAACCCCACCACATCTGACTAATTTTAATTTTTTTTTTTGGAAGAGACTTGCTATGTTGCCAGGACTGCTCTTATACCCTCAGCCTCAAGTAACCCTGCCTTAGTCTCCTGAGTAGCTAGGACTATATGCATGAGCCACTGTGCCCCAACTTCTTCTATAATGGCCATATTTTATAACTCTTCCCCTACCTTCCTTATATCACTTTTTTCTTCCTTACTCTTTCTATAAAATTTATTGACTTTCAGCTCTGGCCTAACAATTGAGCTAGGTCATAGGAAAATCATGTGAGGAAATTGCAGTTTCTACCTATATAAAGATCATAATCTAGTGGAGGAGAAAATCCATCCAAACAAAATAAAAATTAATAAACACCTTTGGCAGTAGATCTACTGTCTACCAATATAGCAAAGTTTATAGTAGATGGAATATAATGTGTCTAATATGGAATCCAAGCAGCATTTCTTGACTCCTCTATGGGATAGGCTAAGTGCTATTTATATTACTTTATAATAATTCTATGAGATTGTATTATTTTGCCTGTTTACAATTGAGGAAAATAATGTCCCAGAGCAAGAAAGTTGTTGAGCTAATAGAATGAACTCCTTTAGGATAGTTGTCCTTGACTTTCTTAACTTTGAATTTCCTCTGTATAACAATATGCATAGGACATGCTGGCCCCTACATAAAATGCATGTTTTCTGAATGAATGAATTGAAATAATATGTGTTCAAGGCCAAAAGCCTAGAAATCCTAGAGGTAAGGTGTTTGCTCTGATTTAGGGTGAGAAGGAAGGTGGGCAAAAGCGAATTGAGGAAAGAGCTTTATTGTGATAGTTGATCTTTGATCCTGGTATTCAGTAAACATATGCTTGCATATAAATAGGGTCTTATTGCACACATATAAAAAAGGACATTTATTTATTTATACCATTCATTACACAAAAGTGTATAGTTATATAATGTCCTTAGGTATCTCAACAGCATTTTTTGCCCTCTACATTTAGGCAATCTTGAAAAAATCATTTTGTTTTGATTTTCTTCCTGGTGAGAAAATATAATTCTTACATTTTTTCTTTTGGGGAAAGTCATAATTTATTTAAGATTTTGTCATGTGATTATTTTCACATTCTGTGCTTCTTTTACTTTTTTCTTATACCTTGTAACACATGTCTTATAAATTTCTTCTAATGCATGTTTATGAACACAGGTAGACTCAAGTTTAACAGTTTAACTTTCTTTTAGAAATACAATTAACTCACCCTTATTTTATTGTGTATTTATCTAAATATTCTTTTAAATACCAAAATATACCTAAAATCTAAAACTCAAGTATGAGCTTTTCATAAATAGCTGAACTCTTGAGCTCTGATGTCTGTCCAAAAAATCCATTTACTTTAAGTTGGAGCACTATATTCACTTGCTCCTAAAATAATCGGTAAAATATAAGCCTCTATCATTCTTATTTTCTCAGTGAAGCACATTATAATTTGCCCACTTTGGTCTCTTTAAACTTGCCCAAAGAAAGAAATTTGCTGAAAAATGCCTTTAGTCAAACTGAACCATGTCTTACTTTTCTCATCATTTTGATCCTACCAATTTTAGTACCTCATATTTGCATTTGCTCCTTGATTTTCACTATTTCTGCTCAAATTTCATCACCACCACCATAAAACAAATTATATCATTTAATCACCTTTAGGGAAACTATTGGCTTTTTAATTTTAATTTTTAAAATATATTATTATTGTTATCCTTACCTGCAGGGCTCTTAAAAGCAGACAGAGTATTCTTATCTTTAGTAACTCATTTTATATTGTGAATGTATTCCCATTATAATTGAAATTTATTATTTTCATAATCTATCAGCTTTTGCAGCTTTGCAAATGTTGATAGTGGCTATTATCAATGCATCCACAAAATAAGAATTTGCACGTCATATTCTATTCTTCCTTGCACTTAATGCAGTAAATTCTACCTACCTCCAAACATTCATTTTGTTCAGACTAGCTCCCCTATGAGAACTTGTCCTTTTGTCTAACTTAAATGTCTCTTACTTAATTGACTCTCACTTACTGTTTTTTGAATTCCTAGAGATATAAGCAGAGACCACTGATAATTGACGTCATTATTCTTTACATGTACTTTTGAAATGTTGCCTGCTCTTCTCTAAACAAGCACTTTTCAATGCATATTCCATGCGACAATGGTATCTTAAATACTGGGTTGGGATAAAAACCAAAATATTTTGTGGTCAAAGGAAGTCAGTAACTGCTAGAAAACATATCCTTTTTTTGGATGCACATTAATCTATTAGTGATTCTGGGTCCATTTAACACAAAGAAGCATGTTTAACTTAAATTTCCTCAGCACTTCTTAATCGCTTTTCATTATGAGCTTCATTTTTCATGTAATATCTCTGAACACCCTGTGAAAAAGTGCTTTGGGAATTACTAAATTTGCTCCTTTTTAGATATTTTAACCATTTTGCCTATTTTCCATGGTTTGTTCATTTTATTACTTGCTTTAAGTTTTAATAATATTCTTCTCATATTTTTGAATAATTATGTTATAGACTATACACTACATTCTAGTAGGGGTCAGATGAATATGAAATAGAATAGAAAAATGCTTTCAGACTCTTACAGAACTTCATAATTTTAAGACATTCTGATATTATGTTCACTTCTCTTTTTGTACTGAGGAAGAGTACCACCACAAGGATACCAAAATAAAATGGTAATCTGTGTTTACCACAAAGTTCTTGTTCTTTAGCCATCCAGATAAGAATACCTGCTTTTCTTCTTTAAAAATCTCATGGTTACATAACAGAAAAATAGTATTAACTCTAATTATGTTGGAATTTTCCTTTCTCTATCACTACCTTTTTTTCAAAGGATTGAATATTCCCATAAGGTTATAAAGGTTAGTACTTCAGTTCTTATTTTTAAGAACAGGAGAACAAGATAAAGTGTTAAGTAAGTTGAGCCAAAACAAATCTTTGATACCCTTGGGTATCAGCTGGTGCTTTATCCGGTGAATTGTGCCACCTCTAGGCAAGGAACCAGCAGTTATTCCAGTGGAGATCAAGAATGAGAAATGTAAACCAAAGGAAAGAATAAAAAATCAGTGAAGCATTTGACAGTTTGATATGACCTATACTCTAATGAGTATAAAAGTCAATAAAAATCATAGCAAAACAGTTGTTGGTTTCATTCTGATAATTTTATATTCCCATATAATGCAAAACAGATATATAAGGCAAAATAATTCATATATGAAGAAGTATTCTAAGGGGTGAAAAACATTCCATTTACTACCTTAGTATTCTACTTAACTAGAAATGGAAAAAGAGGTTTATGCCACCAAGTAAGTAAGTTCAAAAAGTATTGCTTGGGAGACTGAAAAATCTTGATGGCATATCTTTATGTTCCCCCATATAATTACTTATTTATCTTGCATTTAATGTGTATATCAGAAGTAATTATTGTATGGACCTTTATTCGCAGGACCTTACAGTACATCCCTCATTCTGTACTGAATCACTCCTTTCATCTGTGATATCTTTCTGAACGTAGATTGGTTAATGACACTTACTTCTTTAAAAAATCATGTGTAAGATTCTAATGATTATGAAATAGATCCGCATTACATGGAGTGGCATTCAATACTCTTCTCAACCTGGGGCCAATTTGCCTGTTCACCAGCATCCTCGGTTCCCAACTAGAGGCCGCTTGTGCACTGTGGTCTTTGTAAGGTGTGCCGTGTACAGACGTTCGCGTAGGTTGCAAGGTGCACAAGCCCTGGAGTTGAGGAGTGTGATACTTTTGTT
Organism: Hylobates moloch; assembly: GCF_009828535.3. NCBI lineage: Eukaryota > Metazoa > Chordata > Mammalia > Primates > Hylobatidae > Hylobates > Hylobates moloch. The sequence goes on along the minus strand of NW_026652286.1, from coordinate 63,436,425 downwards.
TTTTCTCACCACTTCTTGCCTTATATTGAATTGAATTTTTGTCATTTTATGAAGCTGTTGTATTCCCTTACTCTACTCTGTTTTTCAATCCATTTAATTTTTTTTCCCTGAAATATATTTTCTGTTGTTTGTAATCTGACAAACTCATAGGTATTCTTTAAGACCCAGTTCAAACATTTATTCTCTGAGGACTAATGTAACTCAGAATTTGTAACTGCCTGCTACGTTTTCAGTCACTTGCCTGTAACCCCTACTATCATGTTTACTCCATGAAGGCAGAAATAGGTCGCTAACTCTATTGTTTTCCTATTATTGTTACAACAAATTACCACAAATACAGTGGTGAATTTATTATATTGCAGTTCCAGAGGTCAGATATCTAAAATTCGTGTTACTAGGCTAAAATAAAGTTGTCGTCAGGGAGGTATTCCTTCTGGAGTCTCTGCAAAAGAATCCATTTCTTTGTATTTTCCAACTTTGAGAGGTAGCTCACATTCTTTGACTCATGACCTGTTCTTCTGTATTCAGTCAGCAGCGTAGCATCTTTAAGTCTCTCTGTCTGATTCTGATATTCTTTTACTTTATTCAGCCCACCTGGAGAATGCAGGATAATCTGCCTAACTCCATATCTTTAATTTAAGCATCTGCAAAATCATTTTGCCATGCAATGTAACATATTCACAGGTTTTGAGGATTACAACATACATATCATTGAAGGGACATTATTCTGCCTAACAAACATACTAATCACGTGTTCAATATTCAAATTTATTAACTGAAGGAATTTGTGAGATTTTTAGTTATTAGCATCTATAGTAGACTTTTACTAGATTATGAAATTCTTTAGCCGAGGAAGTGTTTTCTTTATCCCTCTATTCTCATGTCTCAAGTAATGCCTGTTATATAGTTAATTCAAAAAATTATTAATAGATTCCTTAAGAGAGGCACAACTAAATTCTACCTTTAATAAATATAGCTAATGAAATATCTTTTTATATATATAAAATAACACTTTCCAGAAGTTATGCATTTTGGGTCTATTAAATCTCATTCCAGATATAGTATCAGATCAGAAGGGAAAGTAGAAATTACTACACAGAGCTGGCAGCTTTTCATTTGGAATTGCTGAGTTCTCTTTGATTCCCTTTTTGGGTCATTTCTAAGCTATATCCTTACTTCTATTGTCAATATTGGTGATGCTGATTCCAGTTCATAACTATATGTAACTCACGTCAGCATAGATTTGATAAAGCAGTTCATATAAAAATAATCACATGAAAGTGATCAGTAAAAATTAAAAGATCATAATAATATAGGGAAGAGATATATTCCGTGACAATAATATCAATGATCTGAGTTTTCTAAGTGGTTACTGTATTTTACACTTTAGTTTTCTTGTGCTGGTGCAACCTATGTGTCACAAGCAATGAATTATTTGTTCAAGAGATGCATCTACAAGGTACGCCAGAACAATATGATTAAATTACAGGGACTCTTTCCAACCTTGCAGCCCACAATCATGGTCATTATCACCTAAAAACAGTATCCATTTTTCTGATACTTTCAAGTTGAGGAATACATAAGTGTTACAATATAACAAAATCTCCTTCCTCTGCTGACATGTTATTGAGCACCAGGATGAGAGTAGTTGCTTACTATATAAATAACTGTTGAATTAAATTGAATTTTTAAATAATAGGCCCTTATCCCTTCCTGTTTTTAACCTCTTTGCTTATTTGTCTCATCTTGTATAAGCACCAAGGTAAATTTCTTTATTCTAGCTAAGCAAACACTATTCATGATTTCCTTAATATATACCAAGTGCTACAGTCATCTAAAATGACATTTTATTTACTCCTATAAACACATATGTTTCAGACTATGTTACTTATTCTTCTACATTATCAAGCTTGCCTCAATCTAATAACTCCAGCTTTTCTTCAGAAGTTCTGAATTTGTTCTATAAAGGCAGCATTTTATTTGCTTATTTAGTTTGTTGTACTTACCTTTTATATCTAAATTTCTAGATAGGAGATGTCATGTCTGTTTCTTATCATCACTCTTTAAAGGTTTTTAAGAGGAGAAACTGTAAAAAATAAAGTACTGATCTTTGAATATACCATAATCATTCCTCAGTTCAAGACTCCTGAAATGCTTTTCCTCTTTTCTCTCCCTTTTTAGTTTGTTTATTTTTCTAAATACAGCTCTATGTCTTTCTATTAAACAAAGCCTTTGCCAAATTTTGCTGTCCCCTTTGATCTGCTTCATTAATAAAATTGAATATCAATCATTTTTGTATCATTTACTTCAAAGTTTCCCAATCTCCTCTTCGAGATTAGAATAACTTGGACATGTATTAAATATGTAGATTATCAGACATTTCTCTTATAAATTCTGATTAAGTAATACTGGGTGGGGCTTAGGAGTATAAGACCCAGATAATTTCTTTCTTCACAGAAGTTACGCAAATGCTACTGCTATTCACTGACAATTCATGGCATTAACAGCATTAACGGCAGGCTGGGTCCTTACTGTCTATGGTTCAAATGTCCTACACACATTTCTACTGACTACTGGCCATTTTATGCCCCTGAAGAAATGTCCTCTACTTTTTATGGTCTGAACATAAATCCTTTCTAGTATGGAACTGAAATCCATTTCTTTATGGTTTCCACTTACTTCCTCACTTTGACCTTTGGGGACGCAGCAACCAAGTTAGAGATTTTTGATATAGGACAGTTCGTTATTATGAGAAACTGGCTGCCATACCCACCCAACTCCTTTATTTAAAAAAAAAAATCAAAACTCAGTTATGCTGAAATTCTCCAAAGTCAAGATTTTACCATCCTAATTAACAACCTACCCTTGACCTGTACTGTCCAATATGGTTGCAACCACCCACATGTGACCACTGAGAAAATGAAATGTGACCAATGTGTCTAAGAAACTAATTTTATTTAATTTTAACATTTAAAATTTACATTTATAGTCCAGGCGCAGTGGCTCACGCCTGTAATCCCAGCACTTTGGGAGGCCGAGGTGGGCAGATCACAAGGTCAGGAGATCGAGACCGTCTTGGCTAACTCGGTGAAACCCTGTCTCTACTGAAAATACAAAAAATTAGCTGGGCGTGGTGGCAGGTGCCTGTAGTCCCAACTACTCGGGAGGCTGAGGCAGGAGAATAGCTTGAACCTAGGAGATCAAGTTTGTAATGAGCCGAGATCCTACCACTGCACTCCAGCCTGGGCGACAGAGTAAGACTTTGCCTCAAAAAATATATATATATATATATATATACATTTATATAGCCAGATATAGTTAGGTATAAATTTAGAGTACATAGAGACCACTTTAGGATATGGTTGCCTAGTTTCATAAAGGAATGAGTTAAGCTGAAGCTTTAAAGTAATTACATGTGAAGAATAACAATTATACTTGTAGTAGGGAGAAAGGTTATTACGTTTACAAAAAACTAAAGGTGTAAGTTTAGTAGACATATTAATTAGGTAATCTGAACTTAATTCACTAGAAAGTAGTTTTAGGAAAGCTACATAGTTGTTGATAATGTCTGGATAGTTTTGGTTGGACATTTATGCCATTGTGAGGAAATACAACTTTATTGTAGAGGCAATAGAGAATTATTGAGAATTTTTAAACAAGAAAGATCAATGTCCAGAAGGATTTATCTAAATAACTTCTGTTTATAATAATTATTAATAAATTTGTTTCTGAAAATAATACTAAGGCATTAGACTCTTTATGAAAGATTGAATATTTTTGCCACAGAAAGACAAGTAGAAAAGACATAATTTCTAAAATATGGAAACTGTTTTGAGACTAAATGAAATGGCTATAAGCAGTTCAATAAGATTAAAGACTCGACACAATAGGTTACACTATAAGTGACACCCTTAGGAGAATCTCAGTTGGAAATTGAAAATGCATTGCATTCTATGAAATATATCAACTAAATTTCTATATTGGCATTTTATATATGAACTTACATTTTATTCATTCCTAGGCTGTTTCTTTAACTCCTGCCTTTTTTTTGCTTCAATGGCTAAAAGATTTGGAAGGTAAAGGTAACATTATTTGGACATTACTTGGGGTTCTAATGCAGAACAAATAGATACTGAATGACTAAATAAATGCATAAGGCAGAAAAAGGACTGTCACAGAAAATGATATAATTGAATATTTAAAATTTTTAATTAAATTTGAATATTGAAACAATTGCATATGCTCATGATTTTTATATATAATATTACTATCACTATTTTCTTTATTTTTAAAATTTGAGTGATACAACTGAATTATCTACACACCTTGACTTTTTCTTTTCTTCTTAACATGAAAGTAGAGTGTTCTGGTCAATTTAAGAGCTTAATTATTTTTCTATCTCTGTAATTTAAATGTTACAAATCTAAATTTCAGTTTAAATTTTTAAAATAACATTGAGATCATTTTTCTGTTCCTAGTCTAAGGTGTGTTACTTTGAATCCTGCATGTGTAGAGTGTTTCACCAGTGGGCATTTTGAAAGCAATTACCATGAACCTTTATGATAATTGTTAAATAAATGTATTTATTTATTAATTCTTTTAACACACAGTTACTGAACTATCTACATGTTCCAAGCACTGATTCAGATAGAGGGATACATGGCTAAAAAAGAAAACCAGATAAATTTTCTCATCTTTCATGGAACTCACTTCTAGTGTAAAAAACAAAGAAACAGCATAGAAATAAACCATTAATATAATGTCATACAACATAAAGGAATATAATATAATGCAATATTATTAACAACTAGTAGAGTGAGTTTTCTTCATGTCTGTACTCAAAAGTCACCTACTTAGTGTTCCATGGTACTTTTTATAAAATGGTATCCACTTTCTAATATTTTATATTCTGTACTTGATATATACATATGCTTGATATGTATATATCAAGAAGACTATTGATACATATTTGTATTTATATATATTTTAACTTAGCCATCTCTAATATATTTAACATATTTCATTTTTTACTTATTAAAATTTAAATGTTCTCCATTAGAATGTAGCCTCCATGAGGGGAAGGACTTTTGTCTATGTTTTTTACAACTATATACCTAACGCTACAATTAGTGTTACCTATTAACAAAGGGCCAATAAATATTTTTGAATAAATAAACGTTGAATTTATACATTAGTATATCAATACTTTAGGGAGTAATCCTATTTTACATATTTATTCTGAAGTTTCTAAAGTTTCAGTGTTATAGTGAAGTAAAACTCTCCCTGTCTGGAAAATGGCACTAATAAATGCATCACTTAAATTAGCCATTTTCTATTTAATCCTAAAATATATTCTTCCATGTCAAATCACTGTTTTTGCCACCTTATATCTTTCTGATTTTCTCTTTTGGCAAGTCTCTGACAGAATGAGCCAAATACAAAGTAAATAGAGTGTTACATGTAATAGCAAAGTTTATAAAGAATCAGAATTTTATGAAGCCAAAGCTGAGTATTGTAATGTGGATAAACATGTTTAATTTGTAGATCAGCAACTTTAAAATTGATAAGGAGATTTGAAAAAGAAAATAGTAATAGGCCCTTTAAGTAAAAAGTATCTGGATTGATCAAAATTAGTGACTACTAAATTTATAAACCCAGTCCCAAATACTCCCCACATTGCTGTCTAATCAAGTGATTTTTTCTTCAGAAATTTTAGGTGGAGCCATTACCTCCAACACCTTGATTTCCTCCCAGTGAAACTGACTTTGGACTTCTGAGATCCAGAATTATAAAATAATAAGTTCAGTTGTTTTAAGCCACTGATTTGTTACAGCAGCAATAGGAAACTAATACATCACCCTCTAACAGAATACAAACTAGATGATGCAAATGAGAAGAAATCCAACAATTCTGTTTTCTGTATAACCACATGATCATCCTCCTCACATCGTCTTTGTCCCTCCAGATGTAAGGCATTATGTTTAGCTCGCATGCCATGATTATGCGGTGATATAATGAGAAGATTTTTTAGTTTCCTTCAGTTGCTTTTTTACTGACTACTTGGTTTGTTATTTGAGACACAGACAAATTGTCATCTTTATTTTTTTTTCCAATTGCTGCCAGAGGTTTTACTATAGCTGTAAGGCAGGAACATGAATTTTTTAAAGTGATAAAAACTAACAGTTTCTGCAATGGGAAAAAATAATCCAAGATAATATTATTGTAATTATTTATTCTATTCACAATGGGATAATTAGTGCAATGAAGACCCAATAGGGAACTATCAACATCAACATGTGAGAGAAAAGATCTCAAAAAAAAAAATCAAGATATCTGAATAATTTCAGAGAACTCAGATAATGGCTGATCAAATGATCAGCCATGTACAAAACAAAGGGACAGCCATTCTTGAGAAAGTTGTGAAGCTGGTTAAGCTTCCTTTAGGAATCCTCCTTGAAACCTTTTTATGACTTTCCTTCCTTTTTCCTTCCTTCTTTCCTTCCTTCCTTTCCTTCCTTTCTTTCCTTCCTTTCCTTCTTTCCTGCTTTCCTTCTTTCCTTCTTTCTTTCTCCTTTCTTTCTTTCTTTCTTTCTTTCTTTCTTTCTTTCTTTCTTTCTTTCTCTCTCTCTCTCTCTCTTTCTTTCTTTCATTTTCTTCAGAGTCACACTGTTGTCACAACAGGCCAGAGTAAATGGCGTGATCTTAGCTCACTGTAACCTCCACCTCCAGGGTTCCAGCAATTCCCCTGCCTCAGCCTCCTGAGTAGCTGAGATTATAGGCTCCCACCACCACACCCAGCTAATTTTTGTATTTTTAGTAGAGAGGAGGTTTCACCATGTTGGCCAGGCTGGTCTCGAACTCCTGACCTCAGGTGATCCACACCCATCGGCCTCCCAAAGTGCTGGGATTACAGGCATGAGGAACCTTATCTGGCCTTTATAGCTTTTCTTACCACTGTACAGCCATTCCATTTATTACATCTCTAGCCAACTAGGCTTTCAGTTAAAGAAGTAATAAAACCAGGCCTATATTTGTATCATTGGTTTCCTATTATTAACTATATCTCCTATGAACTAAATAACTATTTTGTATAGTTATTTTTCAAAATAAATACAGTGTTTACTCATTTCATAAAATTAATATATAATCACATGGAAATAATAATGACTTTTCTTATTCAAGATACATTATGCACTGGCAACAAATAGTGCTTGGTACCACCTCAACATACCTCATTTGATGTGTACCATCTTCTCATTAGATAGGAATTATTACTAATTCATTTTGAACATGAGAAACTGAGCATCAGACAAGTTAACAATGAGCTTAGATCTTGGAACTCTAAGGAGTAACAAAAACTAATTTAAATCCAGATTTTTGAACTCTGCAATTTTTACCCTAATTATCATGCTTTACAGAAAATGTAGACAAGTAAAAGGTATATATAGACATTCATAATTCTACCGACCCAGAAATTGCCACTGCTAACCTTTGTTTCATATATTCATTCAGGCTGAACTATAGTGGTGCAACCATGGCTCACTGAAGCCTTGACCTCACAGGCTCAAGTGGTCCTCCCTCCTCAGTCACCTGAGTAGCTGTAACTACAGGCATGCTCCAACATGCCCACTTTTAAAATTATTAATATTATTTGTACAGATAGAGTTATTACTATGTTTCCAGGGGTGGTCTCAAACTCCTGCACGCAAGTGATTCTCCCACCTCAGCCTCTCAGAGTGCTGGGATTACAGGTGCGAGACACCATGCCCAGCCATTGCTAACATTTGTGAGATTTCATACACCACACACACATACACGTGCAGTGCTCGAGGTGAAAATTTTAAATAATGTTAAAGTATAGATGAAAAGTTAAAGTTCCTAGCTTGATTCCTCCCTTTTAGTTTTTCCTCATATAGTAACAAATATGATCAGATTCTATGTAGACCTCCATAAATTTGAAGAGATATATATTTGAAACTCATATTTTAAATTGACTACCTATAGTTGACTTAACAATTACTATACATTTAGCTTCACTACATAAAAATGCAAAGATTCTATATGACATAAAACATAACATATTCACATCATATTTGTCAATTTCACTTTTTGAAGGGTATAATTAGTTGACAAAAATCTACATATGAATGTTCAAAATGATAATGACATTACAATAATCTATAGCAATATTAAAAGAAGCTACTATTCATTGGATACCAGCTATTTTAGATGTGTACATGTAATTTTTAATATTCATGATATCTACATTTTAATTAGTTTTATTTCTATTGTACATGTGAGAAGGTATAAACTTAGCCAAGTTGAATAATTCAATCTATGCTACATAATCAGCAGTAAAAAGGGATTTAGTCTAGAATTTGTGTGACTATAAAGTCAGTTTTCTATTCACTGTAATACCTTCACTCTCCTGCTTTTTGAGGCTTGAGACTTTCCCTTCACAGCACAGAGTTTAACTTTGTATAGACATACCCACATCTGTCAAATTTGCTAAGTACTTATTAAATTCTACTTTTCTTTGTACTATGTAAGAGTAAAAATCAGGTTTTGTAAGTGGTTGCAAAATTCAGTCAGTGGAAGACTCTGAAGAACCATATAGATTTTTTATTTCAGATAAACTTAGCAAGACAAAATTATCCAAAGGCCATTTGAAAGTTTTGCTTTTATTCTATATATCTCCAATCAATTGATTAAGCTTTGGTCTCAAGTCAATATATCTTTGCAGCTTCCTGTTATTTTGGTCATATCCATGAAGTATAACATTTGTTTAAAAGCTTTCAGTAAAAGCTTAGGCAAGAGAGGCAAAGGAAAGAAATAAATACTTGTATTTGTTTTAAGCTTCTTTTTCTTACTGGACTACAGGGAAAGTTAATTGGAATAATATGCATTTAATTTGCTGCTTCTTTGGTTTAAAACGAACAAAGAATGAATTATAAATGTATAAGAAATAATATGATATTCCTAGCAATTGTGTCAAAATCATTAACCAGGATACATGTTATGATATTCATTGATTTAGAATATTTCTTGTCCCTATTTTTTCCTTCCTTCCTTCCTTCCTTCCTTCCTTCCTTCCTTCCTTCTTTCTTCTTTCCTTCCTTTCTTACTTTCTTTTGTATCATGGCAAAATGTCTAGGGACTCAGGGTGTAATTCAGAGAAGACTCTGAAGAAAAGAAGAAAATATCTGAAATAATGGTGGGAAAAGGCCTAATCTTTGTTTGAGTGTTCCAGATCAGACTGTTAACATCACAATAGCATCCAACTGAATCAAATGAGCCACAAACTAACACACATATGAACATTACATGGTTCCAAAGGCGAATGCAAAGGAGAGTGTTACTAAATGACAGTGAAGAGGGGAGCTGAAGGCCAGAGCTAATGAATTTATGTTAAGGAAATCATAAGACTAAAAATCAGATGCAGAACCAGAAAAAGGTCAGGAACTAAAGAAATTCAGTAATAGCCTAGAAAATCAGATGTAAGAACCTAGAAAGAAGATTAAGGAATTGGCAGTGAGTAGGGTGGGACCTGGGGATATTCTTCCTGAATGTGTTGGATTCAATATACTTCGGTAGGGGAACTCAATTTGTAGGGTCAAAGTTGAGGAACAAAGAAAGCATTGCGTACAAGTTTTGCCCAGGTCTCTAGAAATCTGCTCACCCTTTAGGTTCTATTCTGATGTTCTTTAGCTTATATAACAAATATGTCATAAAGTAGGTGGCTTATAAAACACAGAAATCGATTTCTCTAAGTACCTTTGACGCACCGTGAGTGCCCCGTCCTCATTGATGGTGCCTTCTCCCTGTTTCTTCACATGGTGGAAGTGGCAAAGAAGCTCCCTTGGGCCTCTTCTATAAAGACTCTAACTCCACTCATGAAATTTCAACTCCTATGATCTAATCACTTACCAAAAGCCTCGACTTCTCAGTATCAGCACCTTGGGATTATAACAAGGATTTTTAGGGGACAAACATTCAGACAATAGAAGATCATTTAAATATTCATTCTTAAGGAGCTTGCATTTCTTATGGTACAGTCTTTAACTGACCAAATCTTTATTAGCTGTTTCCAAGGACATCATTTGTTGTAAAAAGTACCAACTGCCCAGTTTATTTGTTAGGGAAGTACAACTCTGTCTTTCTCATCTCCCTGACCTCTATACTCCCTTAAGTGCAAGGGTAGTTTAAGTGGAAAAAGCTGTCTCTAGCATGTGGTATAGGTATTAATCCTCCATTAATCAGAAGTATAGAAACTATAATTTCTTCTTGCAACTGCACTAACCAGTGAGTCTGTCTTGTGTATCCTATTGCATACACTGACCAATGACTAATATTATAGCACTCGCATAATAACATTTTATATGTGAATCCCTCCCCTTTCCTTTTCATGCTTTCTTTGCAGCTCTGATCCCTCCTTAATTACCTTCCTTTCTTTCACTTTCTGAGATTCAGGTTACCGATGACTGTTAAGAGTAAGCGACCTGTACAACAAACAGAAATATGAAATGATTCACCTGTGATATAGCACAAAGAAAACATACATTATAGCTATGTGGACTTCCTAAAGGCAGCCTAGAGTGGTGGTTGAGCATTCTCTCTGCGAACAGAATTAACAGACTTTGAATCTTACTGTGGCTGCTAATTGGCTATATTATCTTGTTCTTTAAACTCATGGGCCTCAAAATGGGGAACCTACAGCATCTCACAGAGTAGGCATTATAACTCGAGTTTAATGAGAAAATATACATAGAGGTTTTTTTTTTTTTTATGACTGACCCATAGTAAGTGATTCATAAAAGACAGCTACATGAGGAAAAATATTGCTTTCCCAGGGGAGATTCACCTGCTAACAAACAGGGCAAACTGTGATGGTCAATGAAAGCCTGGGCATATTATTTTAAGCACTCCACGGGAAAGCAGAGCTTTGGAAGACCTGCAGCCTCTAGCCTAGATCCATGCCTATTCTTTTACTGAGTAGAAAACCTAAATTTCACTGAATATCACTGTTAACAAGACCCTATGGTTCAGAGACACTTGAGGATCTTCAGGGGCCAGCAGATAATTGTGCTTTCTTTTCCCAGTTCTATATCTGCAACACCCTCACAAGTTAAAGTGCAAAGGGAATTGTCACTTCCTTTACTCACATGTTCAGTAGATGAAAGAGGGAACACAGTTTTGCACAGATAACTTACTTGTTTTTAGCTTCTGTTAACTCTTGTATGGTCCTTCATAAGGATTAGCACAATAAAACCACTATCCTGGCCGGGCACAGTGGCTCATGCCTGTAATCCCAGCACTTTGGGAGGCCCAGGCAGGCAGATCATGAGGTCAGGGGTTCGAGACCAGCCTGGCCAACATGGTGAAACCCCGTCTCTACTAAAAATACAAAAATTAGCTGGGTGTGGTGGCAGGTGCCTGTAATCCCAGCTATTGAGGAGGCTTAGGCAGGAGAATCGTTTGAACCTGGGGGTGGAGGTTGCAGTGAGCCTAGATTCGTGCCATTGAACTCCAGCCTAGGTGACAGGGCGAGACTCTGTCTAAAAAAAAAGAAAAAAACACTTTCCTTTGGCTTTTAATTGTCTGTGATTTATACTCTTATTAACTTTTTCTCCAAAAGTATTCACCAATGTTGGCACGTACAACACTCCCTGCCCTCACATCCTGTAATATCAATGAAGTGTATAGTCTTTTTCATGCATAACAGCCAAAAATTCTGAACACTTTCATGAATTCTTTTTACCACCATTTTCTGCCTTAGTTACTGGCTTTGAGTGCGCAGTGCATTATATGGTGTTTTTATTTCTGTGACTGGGATTTCTTAGATTGTATAGATATTCATTATGTATTTTTCTCACAACCTACTCCTTAAGCCTCCCCTCCACTCATTTGGCAGAAGTAGGCTGTATTTTTGAAATTTTTGTCTTTCTTCTTTTCTGGTCAACTTCATAGCATCATTCTTCTGAGGATGTGAGCTCATGTGTAAGAGTCTCATCTCTTCTTCTTGTGGGTAAACTGCCTTCAGGTGTACAGTGATATGTCTGCTTTTCCAAGGGTTTCAGAATTCCACTTTATCTGTATATGACTTCATTTCAATAGAAACATAAATTCAATATAAGTGTTGTTTTTTTCTAGGTAACTTCCCACTTATATGGAGGGTATTGCATCATTTTTGTATGCATTGGTCCCCTCTGATAATTTTCAAACCCCTAAAGGGAGTGGGATAGTATTTAATTCATATTTTATACCCTATAATATCAAACACATTTCTTGCACAGAAGAAGAAATAAATATTTTCTTTTGTTTTGTTTGAAGGAAATGCCTGCAGTCTGTGAGAAGACACCAAGTCTATTAAGTGGAGGCAATTCCTTGACCATAGGTTTACAGCAAAAATTAAATGAGTGATCTTGATTTAGATCTTTAAATTTTTATGCTCATTTTTTTATTAGTGGAATAGCTTATATTTGCTTACTTACATTTTGTTGTTGTTTTTGGTTTTTGTTTGTTTGTTTTAAGACAGAGTCTCAGTGTGTCACCCAGGCTGGGATGAGGTGGTGCAATCTTGGCTTACTGCAATCTCTGCCTCCTACGTTTAAGCAGTTCTCACGCCTCAGCTTCCTGAGTAGCTGGGATTACAGGCAAGCACTAGGCATGCCCAGCTAATTTTTGTATTTTTAGTAGAGACAGGGTTTTGCCATTTTGGCGAGGCTGGCTCAAACTCCTGACCCCAGGTGGTCTCCTTGGCCTCCCAAATTTCTGGCATTACAGGTTAGCCATTGTGGCTAGCCTTATTGCAATGTTTTCAGTGGAGATATATTTAATTTCTCCGAAGTTTAGGGGGGACTATGTTATTTTGTTTTATTATAATCCCATGTTTATTTGAAGATTGAAAGAAATGTGGACACTGGAGTTGAAGAACAATAAATAGCCATCGTTCCTCTCTTAGTTATGCAACTCTCAAATTCTATTTTATCAGAGTATTGGTAATTAACAGTACTTTTCCTTATATAATAGGGTGTAAATTTGGATGAATTTTAAGTCCCCAAATGGGCCCCAGTGTGGCCATATGCTGAGTGGCATTGAGCAATTTGCAATGCCTGAGTTTGTTTCAGCACATGTAAAGTGGTGGGTGATAATAATATCTCTCCATAGGATTGTCATGAGGATAAAATAAGATAATGCATATGACAGTACTTTCTAAACATAAAACCCCTTTCAAGTGTAAGATATTATTATAATTTTTGGCTTACAAAATAATACAACACCCAAACTTTTGAAACTCAATTTAAATGCAATGGATAAGCTGTAATTATCTGCATAGTCGTTACTTAGTCTGTTGAAAGGGTTATACAATCAGAAGTTTTATATCCTTTGAGGAAAAATTGCTAAATACAATTTCTATGTTCTAACAGGACCTTTGTGCTTGGGTCATTAGCTTACAGGATGAATTTCTGGTAACTTTTGACCTATTTAAAAATCTGTAACTACCAGATTTTGAGAGTTAAATTAGCATTGCTAATTAAGCATTGACAGTCAGTTGGATCTCAAAATTATGGTAGTCTGAAAAAAAAATTAATGCTTTTGAACAGGCAGAAAATTGAAGCTATAAGTTTGACGTCTTCCAGAATTTGTAATTCCTGGTTCTTAAATTGCCCAATCAGATAAATTTATAGAACAGAATTATATTCCTAGCAAAGAGTTTCTTCACTTATCCTAAAGAATAGGAGGAAAAAAACTTGATCTCATGAAAAGAGGAATGCATTTTCACCACAGAACTCGAATTTGAGTTTTAGCTCAACCACACTTGAGTTATGGGATTCACATCGAGGCAAATACTTTAGCCCTACGAGCTTCAATTTACTATTGGATTGTTTACAGGAATCAGATGAAACAATATGTATTGACTGAGTCCATATTTGTGTGTATGTGTATAGATAATTTAACATTGTAAGATAGAGGCAGAGTAATGTTTTCCATTGAGGAAAAGGACAAAGAGAAGCTACAGAATATGGGTATATGTATTTTTAAAAATTGTGTACACAAAAAAATCACAAGCATATCCATATTTGAAGAATGTTATAGGAGGGGCAGCGAGTGGCTGAAGAGAAAAGAGAATAGGAAGACATAAGCCTGATAATGGAGGGTTTTTCAAACAATGCTAAGAGAACTGGACTTCATTCATTATGTGATCATCAGGATTTGAAGGTTTTTACACAGAAAATCAGAACAGTGTTATTTTCATTTTAGCTAGATCTGATATAAGCCACAAAGTTTTTTGTTGTTGTTGTTGTTTTAGTAAAACACACTTATATTACTTCTCTGTTTTAAATCACACATTGTTGTCCCCCTGAACCAAATAAAAAAAAAAAAATGGAAGACTTGAAAGATCCAAATGATCTATAAGTAAATTAACTGCTTGGCCAAAGAAAAAAAAACACTATTTAAAGAAAGACAACAGAATCCAACATCCTACAATGTAAATTAATAATGTCTACTATCCACTGAAAAAAAATCACTAACATGAGAAAGAAAGAGAAAAATGTGACTCATAACCAGTGGATAAATTAATAGAAACAGACTCAAGAAAGTCTGAGATGGTAAAAGCGTAAGTTAAAGATTGAAGCTGCTATTTAAAAGATTTAAAGAACATGAAAAAAGTATATGTTTAAACAAATTATGGCTTATGACTACTGGAATCTTTATTTATGAATAATAAGTAAGAAAATAGTGACGTAACCTGGATATGTCTCAAAACCATTATGCCAAGAGAGAGAAACCAGGCCAATTATTGTATTCTATATGATTGTATTTTATCAAATAATAGAAGAGGAAAACCTAACTCGTAGCAGGGTTTCTGAAGTAAATGCAATTTTGCTCCCCAGGGTATGTCTGGCAAAGTCTATAGTAATTTCTGGTTGTCACAACTGGAAGTGTGGGATAAGAGTTCTGCCATCTCGTAGGTACAGACCAGGGATAATGCTAAAAGTCCTACAGTGCACAGGGCAGCATCCCTCTTCCCCAATAAGAAATTACCCAGCCCAAAGTATTAATATTGCTGAATATTAGAAACCCTAATCTACAATTATAAAAAAACCAGTGATTTTCTACAGGTAGTGGTGGAGAGAAGAAGGCTGCAAAGGACAAAAGGGAACTTTTGTGGAGCCATGAAAATGTTTTAATTACAGTGGTGATTACAGGGGCACAGCTGGTTGTCCAAATTCAAAGTTTATTCTTAAAATGGATGCAATCTGTTGTATATAAAAATTTATTTTATATATATACACACAGTATAGTTATATACCATATATATTTATATATTGTATATATTAATATATTGTGTGTATAGTATGTACATTATATATGTGTTTGTATAAGATACAAACACATGCAATATCTCTATAACTTAGAATAAAACTGAATCATGTATTATGATGTATAAGGAGATATTACTGATCTGGCCTATACCTAACATTCCCATCTAAGCTATCCCACTCTGTGCCTTGCTCAGTATGGTCACTTTCATGGTCCATGAGCATGCCAAACCCTTTTAACTGCTAGCACATGCCACTGCTGTGCCCTGTGCCAGGAATCCTCTTTCCCACCTCATCACTCCAAGCTCAGGAAAATAATATCAGATCCTCAAATAAATCTTCCCTGACACTTTCTCATGTGTTTTTCTGACTTTTCTTCATGTTAGTACACTATTAATGCAGGATATTTCCATGACCCCTTCACAGGACTTGCAACAGGGGTGCCTCATTTACTTAGCATGCCCCTCTCAACTCCTCATGGGAAGGAGTGCGTGAGTAAACAAGGTGGGAACTGGAGTGCACAAGTGCTGGAACCGGCTGGCCATTTTGACACTGGCAGGAGCAAACTCCACTAATTCAGACCTGCTGTGTTCCACCCTTCATGGGAGGGAATTCACAGATGAGAGGGTGCAGGAGCTGGAACAAGTGCTTTTGGGCACCAGCAGGGGCAAACTCCCTGCAGATCCCATGGCAGTGTGCAGGAAGGGTGCCTGGAACTCACAGAGCCTCAGAGGGTGTGTTACAGTGCTCTTTATTTCTGCCATTGACGGATGCCTTAAGTGTTAACAACTCAGTGGGCCTACAGCTGCCCTCCACCAGCGAGGGCAAAGGGCCATGTTGACAACTTTTATATCCAGACTCATGGCTTCTGAGCTCTTGTATGGCATCCAGGAGAAATGAGAACACATGACCAAATGAAAGGATAGTAAATGCAAGAGATTTTATTGCCAATGAAAGTGGCACTCAGTGGGAAGGGGAGCTGAAAAGGGGATGGGTTGTGTAGCTAATATTTTTTGAAGTCTGGCCATGTCTGTCTGGATTATTCTCCTAAGTTATGCCATCAAGCTGTCCCTCTGAAGTCAAGCTGCTTCTCTCTGATGTCCAGCTACTTCTCCTCTCTGTCTGCTGAGTCTGGGGTCTTTATAGGCACAGGATGGGAAGGGCCACGGCCATGGGTGGTTTAGGAAGAGGCAACATTCAATTAGGAAAACAGGGATATAAGTTGTCACGTTGGGCCGCAGTTTCAGGCTTTTCGGCTTGACGGTTGGTTTTTCACCAGGGACCTGTATTTTTCTGTCTAGAATTTGTCTGTCTCCTGTCCCTATTATTTCCCCACTCTGAAGAGGCACATCTAACTGCTGTTAGAACTTGGGCAATGACTGATCTTAGCTAATTCCTGCTGAGAGTGGGTGTAGTTTTGAGGTGAACAACAGTCAGATTCTTCCCAGAAGTCTATTTTAGGGTTCCCAGGAAGAGGAAGCCATTGTCCAAGGGTCAGATTGCCTGCCCATTTGGAGTTTGATGACCTCTAGGTGAGAAGAAACATGTTTCACAAAGTTAAGTATGTGTCAATCAAATATGTGTATTGTACAAAAAGGGGTTACAGAAATAAGAAGTGAAATACACTAATCATCCCCAAAACATTGTACCTTGTGGCATAGAACAGAAAAAAGGTAAGAACAGCAAGCATAGGCAAGACTATAAAGAGGATATCCATGGAAGGTGAATTATTAACACTTATCTTTTGTGATTTTTAGCTTGAGGTCCCTGGTCTCTTCACGTCGGTACTTTGGGTGCTCTTCTGGGTTGAGAGAGGTAATTCCATCACCTTCCCGGGCCTTTACTCAGGTATAATAAATCCAAGAATCTATTCCAGTGAGGTATTGTAAAAGACTGAGGTGGCCACTTTCAGGAGGTTCTCAAAGTACTATCTGGTCCCAGGGCCTGTTTCTGCACCTTCCTGCTGAGTAATAAATTTATCCTTCAGGATTAGTTGTCTCTCAGCTGAAACAGGAGATCTAGAAGTGTGCTTTACTAAGGCCCCTCTTAGCCTCTCTGGGAAGGCAGTGGGATTCTCATCAAATCCCTGGCCTATCATGGATAGCTTGGTGTAATTGAGCTTGGTGTAATTGGTATAATAGTCCCTCCATTATGCATACCTGAAAGTGTCTCCTTTTCCATTCTCCCAAATCGTCATTGGGATCCCATCTAGGGTCATCCAATTGGTACTGCTTCTCTTCCAGTTGGATAAAGTTTGACCCCTTCCCTGACACTATATGTGATACAAAGCTCATCCCCAAATCTCTCTGCTGCTTGCGGAGTAGCCTGCTTCTCAGTGCTAGTCAGGGTTTGATTCAAAAGTAACTAATCTTCTTTCCAGAAAAGTTCAAATACTTGAGTTAAATACTGGAAAGCCTCTATATATCTGTCAGGGTCATCTGAAAAGTTGTCAAGATCCCCCTTAATTTGCCTTAAGACCTGTAGAGAGGAGGAGAACTGGACCTGGGTGCAGAAGTGCCCCAGGTGGGAGGGGAGTGAGTGAGGAGGGGAGCTATCCTGTGCTAAACACACCCATGGCTGTTGAGGTGGGGGTGGGGGTGCTCACCCCTCTAAGCACAAATGAAAATCACGTTGTTCTGAATTGCGTATCTGGTGACTGGGTCAAATGCTCATTCTACCTAGTAGCATTTCTGCAGTTTGCAGTAACACCCGTTACATTGTAAAAGAAGAGATAGGAGCCATTTCAAAACATAAAAGAAAGAAGGAAAGATACCATAGAAAAGTCTGGAGGTCTTGGTTGATGCCCTACCAAGTGGTTGGCGATAGGGTCCAGTCTAGGGGCCTTCTGGAAACACCAAGGAGTGCCCTCAGCCAGATGGTGTCAGTTGTACCAGGACTTTATTCCGGTCCCACGTGACAGCTAGACCTCCATGAAGGGAAACAGAGCCAATATTCCTTTCGCCCAAAAGAACGAAAGAGGTGGCAGGGTTGCATCCTGTCTTCTGCAAATGGCATAATTCAGAGGAAAGTCTGAGGACAAGAAGAGAGAGATCCAACAGATACGCATTTACTCACCTTTCTGATATATGCCAGAGGAGACTCCAGATGAAGTAGGATATTTCCCTGACCCCTTCACAGGACTTGTGACAGTGTGTCTCATTTACTCAGCCCACTGCTGTCAACACACATGAGAGGGAACACATGAGTAAATAAGGTGGGAACTGGAGTACATGAGCACTGGAACCAGCTGGTCGTTTTGGTGCTGGTGGGATCAAACTTCACCCACTTGGACCTGCTATGTGCCACCCATTATGGGAGGCAGCGCACAGGTGAGTGTCTCACCTAGTAGGATAATGAGTCCAATTCACCTCAGTGAGCATTCATTGAGTGCATACTAACAGCATATTTTTGGCATGATGATAAATGCTGCTTTAAACATTTGATATTGTTTGGCTCTGTGTCCCAACCCAAATCTCATCTAAAATTGTAATCTTCATGTGTTGAGGAAGGGACCTGGTGGGAGCTTATTGGATCATGAGGGCACTTTCCCCCAGATTGTTCTTGTGATAGTGAGGGAGTTCTCACAAATCTGATAGTTTAAAAGTGGCAGTATCCTCTGCACTCCCTCTCTCTCCTGCCACCATTTAAGACGTACCTTTCTTCCCCTCCCACTTCCACCATGATTGTAGGCTTCCTGAGGCCTCCCCAGCCATTCAGAATGGTGAGTCAGTTAAACCTTTTTTGTTTATAAATTATCTAGTCTCAGGTAGTATCTTTATAGCAGTGTGAAAACAGACTAATACAATATTGTTCTCTATCTGTAACACAGTGTTAGCTAGCAGCTTTTCTATTTGGTCAGCTATTGTTACCTGGTGGCTTCCAAACTCTCAGAATAACTGTTGGCCTTAGATAATCTTCATGCATCTGTAGACAATGGAAAATGCAGAGCTGTGTATCTTAAATAATATTGGTTAAACATAAAATGAAATAATATTAACTTATAGCCTTTTAAATCTGTTTGTAGGGATAGGCTGATGCTTAATATTTGTAGGACCTAGAATAATCATGTAAATAGAAGCAACATAATTGTTGTTTAAGTACATAAAAGTTATAAATCAAACTAACAACTTATTAAATAAAACATGTTGCATGCTGTATCTTGGAACACGTGTCTCGATAATAATTTTAAAATATGCAATGCTGTAATGTTTATATTATACACAGACAATGGGCAACATGATTGAATTTGATGTTTTTAACATATATCTCCTTCTGTTAGTGGACAGTGTCATTTAGATACGCAATAAAATAAATACATGATTTACAAAATATAGTCCCATGACAAATGTCATTTTGGTCAGCAACAAACTGCATATATGAAGGTGGTCCTATGAGATAATACGATACCTTATTTTTACTGTACCTTATGTTCAGGAGCATTTAGCAAAACAAATATATACCATTGTGTTACATGTGTCTACAGCTTTCAGTACAGTAACATGCTATACAAATTTGTAGCCTAGGAGCAGTAGGCTATATCTTATTGCTTGTGTGTGTAGTAGGTTTTACCATTTACATTTGTGTAAGTATACTCTGTGATGTTCACACGCTGATGAAATAACTATGCTTTCTCAGAAAAAATCTCTGTTATTAACAGATGCATGATTGTATATATTTAGTTCAAACATTGTTTTCTGGCCCTTAATATAATTTCACATAAATATCATACAACTGTCATATAAATGTGTAAGAATATATTGCATTATTGCTCTCTGAAAAATGTCAAATTAATTTTCTTCCTTTGTTCAAAAGCAGACTTCCATCACATCAATGGTAGCATTATCTGCAAACCTTCAAACAATTTAGATATAGCTGCCTTTCCTTTCAGGAACATAGGAAAAGAGTTGGGAATAATTGTTTCCCTAAGGTCTATATGGTGTTAAATATGAGAGTAGATAGTTTGGCTTATGTAGTGTATTGTGCCACAACTGAGCAACATATCCTGAGATACTGAGACACCCATATTTCTAAATAACATTATTTTTTGTGTGAGTATTTGTGACTTTTAGGGCTATCTAAATGTGTGCCCCAAAACCAAGGATGCTCTTACCTGAGTCTAACATACTACTGAGTAAAATATACATATATATATATATATGTATATTTTACGGCACTTCAAAAAGAATGTGACACAGAAAATATAGACCTGTATAATTAGAAACTGGTATTCAATGAGAAAGTGATTCTTTCAACGGAAAGAAAATAAGCAAATCACAACAGTATAGACAAAAGGGAATTGATCTTAGGTAATAACAGAGCTAGAGCTGAGATTTCCACCTCAGTGTATGTCAAAGTTACATGTGGATTTCTTTTTGTTTTGTTTTCTTTTTTTTTTTTTTTGAGACAGAGTCTCGCTCTGTCGCCCAGGCTGGAGTACAGTGGCACGATCTCCGCTCACTGCAAGCTCTGCCTCCCGGGTTCACACCATTCTCCTGCCTCACCCGCCACCATGCCTGGCTAATTTTTTTTGTATTTTTTGGTACAGACGGGCTTTCACTGTGTTTGCCAGGATGGTCTCGATCTCCTGACCTCGCGATCCACCTGCCTCGGTCTCTCAAACATGTAGATTTCTAAGAAATACAGACCTTAGGGGTCTGCTCCTGAAAATTCTATTTTGGTGCACATAGGTTGAGAATGAGGAACTTATATGCTTAAGAAGATTTGCATATAATGCTGAAACAGCTTATTTGGAAACCACATTATGGCTTATGATTAAAAAGGAAACTAAAGAGCTAAGCAAACAGATCAAATACATTCCAAGGCATTAAATGATAAAGAACTAGCATTTTGCCAAATAAAAGTAAAATAATATTTGCAAAATAAAACGAATCACTTGTTATTCAATTAAAAAATAATCACAAATAAAGAAGAGTGGCAAAACTAAAAACCTGCCAAAATTAAAAAAAGAAAATAAAAAGAAAGTGAGTAGCTCTAACAAAGAAAGTGTAGACTTAAAACAAAATGAAGAAACAGAACGTAGAGAAGAGTCTTATTCAAATATCTTAGACAAAGGAAGCAGATTCCAGGCCAGAGCAAAGCAGTGACTGAAGATTAGAGAAGAATGCAAAATTAATTCTCTTTAGAATTCATTTTATTTAAAATGAGGCAAGGAAATCTTTACAGAGAAGGTAATGTTTGTGCTGGACTTTGAAGAAAATACTCTGTTAATGACAAGGAAAGAGGTTTTTTATTTTAAAAAAGTACATATTCTAATTAAATGTGAATAGCACTTAAAAAGTCCATGCAATTTTGTCTTTCCTTAATAATTTAAAAGATAATTCCGTATCTTAGTGTTGCCAAGTCATTACTTTTGACATATATTTTTATGGAATGCACTGAATTATTGACTTTTTTTAACTTAAAGGAAGATCTACAAGGTATGAAATGCTGCAAGAAGAAAAAGAGATATGAAACAACAGTAGATTTTAAAAGATGATTTAAAAAATAATGATAGAGTTGTGCTCCTGAGAAAGCAAGATGGAAAATTAAAATAGCAGCATTAAGAAGAAAGTGCATGAAGACATTACAGCACCCACAGAAGAATGTGTGATAGGTAGCGGGAGTGAAGTCAATTACAATATAAGATGTCCGTGATAATTTTTAAATCCATCATACTACTTTTATGACTTTTGATTATCTCCAGTAAAAATGACCAGAATAAAAATTGCCAAATAAGCATCAAAGTCGTATATGCCTCTGGGACTACACTAAGAAATAAAGGAATAAAGACAATACAAATGGATAATATTTTTCCATCAGAAGTCTTACAGAAACTTTAGGAATGGGATTTTCAATAACTGTCCATGTATAGAATGCTTCAATCAATAAAGGCTGATGAAGAATAAAGTTTGGCTTTTTTTTTTCTTATATTTCATACAGGTATTTGATGTGATCCTAAGTGCAGAAAGTTGAGTCAGTCACTCTTCTGCTCCTTACAGGAACGCGAACCTGTCTCACGTTATTTTCTTGCCCCTTCATAGCTGATCTCCACTTCTATTCAACTCCCAGTCATGGCCAACGTATTCAATTGATATGTTATTACTTTGGTTACTACTATTTGGTCATTACTATTTTTTTTCCTCTCAACATTAAGATCTACAGCGTTGCTGCCGTTTATTGTTCCAATGGGTTGCATAGCATTTGCCACCATGTATATGTCACATTTCATTTCTCCATTGCTTCCTGTTCCATCTTACCACAAACACCATTCTTGAATATCATCTATTCTATAATATATACAGTAAACACTCTTATGTGTACCTCTCTTGCAGATACATACACACACACACATAAACACACACATATATGCATATATACATATCACATATATACACAAATAGTATTGCTATCATGTAATGTTTATATATTTAATTATAAAAATATTGTCAGAATGCAAACATTAACCAGGTGTGGTGGCATGTGCCTGCGGTCCAGGGTACTCAGGAGACTGAGGCAAGAGGATTACTTAAGTCCAGGAGGTGGAGATTGCAGTGAGCCAAGACTGTACCACTACACTCCAGCCTGGGGACAGAGCCAAACTCTGCTTCAAAAATATATTAAAAAAATACTGCCAAATGATTTTCATAACTACTACATCAGTTTAAATGGCCATTAATAGTGCTTGAGATTTATGTTTTCCTGCATGTTTGTCAATATATGGGGCTCTCCTACTTTCCATTTTCTGCCTTTCTGTGGGTGTAAAGTGTTATTTCAGCATGATTGTAATATTAGTTTATTTCAGTATAAATGAAGTTGAGACTCTCCCTTTATAGTTGTTTATGATTTAGATTTTGCCTTCACTGAATAGCCTATTGAAATACATCATTCTGTTTTTATTGTACATTTTCTTATTTTGCATAATCCAGATACCAAAGTGTTTATTTTTAGACTTTGCAGTTATTTATTATAGGTATATATTTGATATCTATCTTTTCATTGTTGCAGGAAAGCGGTGCCGATCAGACCCCAAGTGAGCATTCTTGGATTTCATGCAAGAAATAATTCAGGGTGAGTCCATACAGTAAAATGAAAACAAATTTATTAAGAAAATAAAGAAACAAAAGAATGACTACTCCATAGACACCATTTTTATGGTTATTTCTTGAAGATATGCTAAACAAGAAGTGGATTATTCATGCCTCCCCTTTTTAAATCATATAGGGTAATGTGCTGATGCTGCCATGACATCTGTAAACTATCATGGCACTGGTGGGGGTACAGCCATGAGGACTACTAGAGGTCACTCTCTTGGCCATCTTGATATTGGTGAGTAATGGCTTTTTTACTGCATCCTGTTTTATCAGCAAGGTCTTTATGACATGTATCTTGTACTGACCTCCTACCTCATCCTGTGACTTAGAATGCCTTAATATCCTGGGAATGCAGCCCACTGGTTTCAGCCTCATTTTACCCAGCTCCTATTCAAG
Organism: Hylobates moloch; assembly: GCF_009828535.3. NCBI lineage: Eukaryota > Metazoa > Chordata > Mammalia > Primates > Hylobatidae > Hylobates > Hylobates moloch. Next base: position 63,412,613 of record NW_026652286.1, on the reverse strand, counting down.
ATGAAGTTGCTCTGGTTTACACCCTTCTGACACTATAATTCTATAAATTTTGGTCTTCTTTGCCACTATATCACCAATACTAAGTATAGCATTTGGCACAAAAAAAGATTCAGTGTATTTGTGTATTTGTTGAATGGAAGATTATGTCTTCATTATAATGCTTCTGCATACAAAACTCCAAGTTCGTGATGTCTACTTCCTACTTTTGTGGCTACATGCATCATTTAACGCACTAGTAGAATTTTTGAAAGTTTGAAAAAATTGGTAAAAATTTGGTTCTAGGTTTCTATAGAATAAAAAATCTTCTTTAGATTGGGTGACTCCATATGTTTCCCACACCACATTCACACACACACACTCAAAACCCATATTGATAAGAAGGCAAATTATACCAACATTAACCCATGCCTGCACTATACCTGGGAGACATGGAATGCTAAAACTCATAAAGTACATGTAAGTAGGGAAATAAATACACAAAATAACTAAGCCAAGTTTAGTACTTACAACTGAGTTAAGAGTTAAACATGTTCAATAAAGAAAGGAGCCAATGGGGAGCCTGTGGGTAATGAAACACAGGTAAATTTACTCTAAAACAGATGCAGATAATGCAGAGAACATATTTGAGTACTGGGATCTATAAGCATTGGCTACTCAGAAGTGAGAATGAAGATTTGAAAATGCACAATACATGAAGTGGCTTTTTTTAGAAAGAAGAGGAAATTTGGAAAGGCAAGGAGTCCCTTGATGGCATAGTGGGAAGGGGAAAGAAGGAGTTGAGATAGATGTTAAAAGATCCTTTCCAATCATCAGATCAGAAGGAATAATTGCAACACCCACTGTCTTCTTACCCACCCACCCAAAAATATTGCACCATTGATTTAAATAAACTGCATGTTAATATATCAGCAGAAAAGAACAATCTTGAACTAGGAACCTAGTAAGTCACCCAAAACACTTAAACCACTGTACGTGAAAATATATCTCATGAGCGAAAAATAAAATTCTGAGCCCCCCAAATGACTGAATGGATCATTCCTCGTGGCCCATGGGATTCCAAAGAAAACTGAAAACTAGTTCAGGCCTTGATGGGATGTGGGGGTCATACATAACTCATTATATCTTCCTCCCTTTGGAATTCAGGTACAACTGACCAGCATGAACATTAAAACAAGATCTTAAGACAAACAGACTCTTTATAGCAATAAGATACCAAATACCAACCTGCTTCCAGTATGGCATCACATAAGAGGTAGCATGCCCTGAATGAAGTCGAAGTATTTTACCCCAAAATGTATTTCTTTGACATATTTTGAAATGGCCCTGAAAAGCTGTCTCTTGTGAAGGAGATTTACATTCTGTAGAGAATCTCCTTCCCTTCCTAGTCCTGAAGAGATTAGCTGAGAGCCTAAAATCTTTTAGAGGTTGGAATAGGAAACATTTGCCATCTATTGCCTCTAAGGCTGGCTACCTAAGAGACTTCATCTACATAGTAAGAATCTTGGTCTTCATAACCTCTTGTCTCAACTCGACACCCTTCTCTATTGATTTCAGGTGTTTAGATAGGCACTTAACTCCTTCAACCAGTTGCCAATCAGAAAATGAATTCACCTATGACCTGTGTGTAAATATTTGTACACACTACACATATGCAATCATCCAGACACAAGGGGTAGAGATCTTCACCTCTTGTTACTTATGTGCTTCTTTAAGATAATAGATCAATAAAATAGTTCAGAACAAAAGACCAGGGAACAGAGTAAATATACCTTGTTTACAGAGAAGTGGTTAATTGTAGTAAAAGTTTGATATTCAGAAGCCAGATGTCATAGATAGATTAGCTCAGCAATATTCAGATAAGATTTTCATTGACTTATTCAGTCTGTGTCAATATGTATTTATTGCCTGCCTGTGTTTTATGCATTAAAGTAGAATCCATTGTCACATTTATGATTAAATACAAATGCTCCTCGATTTATGATGGGATTAAGTCCCAATAAACCTATTGTAAATTGAAAATATTATAAGAGAAAATGCATTTAATACTCCTAAGCTACGGAATATTGTAGCTTGGCCCGCTGTCTCCCAGGCTGGAGTGCAGTGGCGCGATCTCGGCTCACTGCAAACTCCGCCTCCCGGGTTCATGCCATTCTCCTGCCTCAGCCTCCTGAGTAGTAGCTGAATCTACAGGCGCCCGCCACCACGCCCAGCTATTTTTTTATATTTTGTAGTAGAGACGGGGTTTCACGATGTTAGCGAGGATGGTCTAGATCTCCTGACCTCGTGATCCGCCCGCCTCGGCCTCCGAAAGTGCTGGGATTATAGGCGCGAGCCACCACGCCCGGCCAGCCTAACCTATTTTAAATGTGCTCAGTATACTTGTATTAGCCTACAGTTGGGCAAAATCATCACAAAGTCTATTTTATAACACAATGTTGAATAACTCATGGCTGTTTGCCCTCCTGATTGCATGGCTGACTGGGAGCTGCCACATGCTGTCAGTACCCAGCATTGAGAGAGAATGTCTTGATGTATATTGCTAGCCTGGGAAAAGAAGAAAAACCATCAAAATTCGAAGTAGTTTCTACTGACTGTGTACCTCTTTCTTACCATTGTAAAGTCAAAAAAAAAAAGGTTGAACCATTGTAAGTCAGGGACATCTGTAATTCTATCTGTGCCCCCAAACATTTCATGGATTACACAATCCATGAAATAATGATGATGCTGTGTGACCAATTTTTTGGATAAGAAAAATTATTAAATTTTCATAAGAATATGGAGGACTCTGCCTGGAATCATTAGCTGTAAGTGAAAGTTTTATTTTAAATATAGCATTTAATTTGGCCTTAAGAATAAATTGAAATATGACAAAAATGGGAGTGAAAATGTCATAGTCAAAACAAGGGCACTCTTTTATCCTATATTTATCTGTGAATTTCATGAAAATATGTGCTTTTTATGTAAATGTCTTGAGCAATCCAAATTCATGAAAGTGTTGAAAACATGAAGAATTGCTGCTGCTTCTGCAAAAGAAGCAAAGCAGGATTCACTCAAAAAAGAGAAAAAACAAGGCAAGAATAGTATAGCTTCCCTACCTGCTCCTGTCCATCCAGTAGACATCTGGGCCCATGAGTCACCTGAAAAGAACAACACTTACTGGACCAAATTTTATATTAGTATTTTTCTACTTTGACAGATGAGCCAACTTTATTAAATATCACTACAAAAAATTTTAAGGAATTATTGATGCCAATAATGGGAATAGTCTTACAATGTCTGATCTTTAAAACATTTGCAAATCTATCACCAAAAACTCTCGAAAAATGTAATAAAAACAATGGCCCTGGCAGAATGACCATCGATATACAAACTGAGGATTAGAGGAAAACCTGGTAACAAGGGTACATGCTGCACTAGCTGGCTGAAAACATTTACGTGCATTTCAATTATGTCTACATTATCTTTGAGGGAAGGTACATAAGAGCCATTTTTGCCTGTGAACCAAAGCAAATTTAGCAAAACCAACTTTCCAAGTAGCCACAGGAGAATCTACACGCAGGCTATAAAAACTTTGAAATATATGCCCTCTAATTTTGGAAGTTAGACAAAGATTCAGTATTGGGGCTATTGTCTTGTGTGACTGACATTTATTTCATTGTCTTTAATCCTTTTGCTGTCTTCCTGTGGAAAGTGTATTTCCTGATAGTGTTGGCCAATTCGCTCCTTTCAATTTAAAACGATCATCACTTCCTGCTTTTAAGTAAGATTTGCTCTTGGTTTTCCGCACTCAGATGAACTATGATTTATTTTTTGTTATGTCATCACATTTAAAATATTTCCTTTGGATGTTTTATTTTCAAGCTGTCCAAATTTTCTTTCAATGTTGTTCTAATCTTCAAGATTGCCAATTTTGCCATCAAATTAGTTTTTTTTTCTGTTTGTGTTGATTATTCTCTAAATGATGCTCACCTAAATCTCAATTAATAAAATGCAGAGGCAAACTGTTTTTAGTCACAGGGGCCTTTAAATTGAATACAGCTGTGCCATGTGCTACCTTTATTGTCAATGGCATATGGTGTGCCACTACGCTTTACTGTTTCCAATTTGGTAAATCAGTTCCATTATACCGGGGTGATGATGATTCCTGCTGGAAATGTCTCTGAGGCAGATAAATGAGAACTGTAATACAAAATGATTCTAGTTCCATTAAGAAATGTTAAGATTATTAAGGACATTATTCTTAATCTTCAAGGAAACATATGATGGGAAATAAATGAATGCATGCTCCAGAGTACATTTATTTATAAGACAATGACTTCCATCATCTAATCAGTACATTTAAGAGTCACTTTCACTACAGTTGGCTTCATGCTCCTGCATGGGGGTCTTTCTAGTCCAAGGCAAGAGAGAAAAACTGTAGTGTCTATATTAACGACTTTCTAGAAAATTGAGGCAAAAAAATAAGCATACTAAAAAAAGCACATTAAACAATATGTATTTGAAATCCTAAAAATTATGTGTTAGAATTGTTCAATGAGATGAAAAGACTGATGAATGACTTTATTGTCTTTCAGGATATTAAGAAGCATTACTAAGAAAATGCCTACCAGCTGTTCTACATTTCCAAAATGAGTATGAGCTAAGCAGTAAATGGAATTCAAATTCACCAGTTGGAAGGCAGGGAACCAGATCAAAAGACCTTTTGAGATGACCTCCAGCTCAAAGATTATATAGAAAACAAAATGTCTTACTTTAAGATCATTGAACTCTACATGCTGTCAGACGAGTTGAGACAGTCTATGTATGGAATAATGTTAACATATTTCCAATGATTTCCTTCATATAAATGAAGTTATTAACCTTCAATCACAAAAGCATATACTTTTGGTTGGTTGTCCACTAGTGGTGCTTTATTTATATTCTATTCAATGCAGGTTGTTTCCAACTTTAAGGGCAAGTAAACTTAACTGACTCACGTGGGGTTTGAACTCATAACCCTTGACTCATTAGCACTAAGCAAAATGAGCTAGCCACCAGAACCAAGCCACACTAGAATATTTTAGACCAAAAAAAGTTAATCTGTACATATTTTGTCAGAGGCAAAATAAATGAATTAGGCATTATGAATAAAGTAGGCATAATAAATTATTGAGCTCTTTGTATTTCTTGGGATTCTGAGCCTATATAGGGGTTTTATAGGAGAGAGATATGGATAGAGTCTTTCATGCCTGACAATTGATGAAACTTTTAGAATGAGGCAAAGGTTTTAGTCAGGACTCAAGATAAAATGACTGAAGCTTGCAGAAAGAAAAGGTGATTTTCTTTCTGACCCGATTTGCTGATTCCAAATGCAACCCACTGTTTCTTTTTCATTAAACCACTAGCCACCATGGTAACCATTTTATATTATTATTCAACGTGGTCAGCAGTTGAGACAGTTTTCAAGGGGTGATAGTTTTAGAATAGCATTAACAAAAAGAATTTCTCCAGTCAAGATAAGGATTTTCTAGAATAAAAGACTTGGCTTGAAGCCTTTCTGTTTAGTGCAAAAAGCAAAAGATAAATCAGATATATTCCCACTGTGGAGTAAGTAGAAGATGGCAGTGTATTTTTGTAGGCATAGAAATGGGAATTAAATAACCCATATATCTTCTTCCTACAAAGCAAGGAAACCTTGGAGAGCAGACACATTTACCTTCTGCAGGACTTCAAGTACCAAATTCAATTCAAAGAAGAAAGGCACAGAGCAAAAGTAACACTTTGGATTACAACAATAAAGAGTGATGGCAGATTCCCATTCCCACCCCAATGAAGTAAATGCTATCCTAGAGGGAGTTAAAATAGAAAATGGAGGCTAACAATTTTATTCACCAAGGGAATAAATAGATAATACAATAATTTATTTTCACGTGTTATTTCTAGCATTCCCTTAGATACAATAGGGGGCATTCTTGCAATTTCATAATGCTTCCCAGAGGAAAGAACACGATTTAGTATAGATGTTTTTTACAAATGTCAAGTAGATATACTACTGGATTATAGAATTTATAGAAGTTAGGCGAGATTGCTAATAGAGTGTGAATATTGAATGTCCTTCAGAGAATAGTTATTTTCCCTTTAAATGGAGGATTTTTCATCCTCTTCAGAGCTCTAGAAAAGTTCACTGAGTCCCCAAGAATCCTGATTATGGGCTCATATGACTCATCTGAAGGGCAGGAGGACTAGGAAAAGACAGAGAAGAAAGGCTGGCCAAGTTACCTACTGCCTTTCATCTCAATAGGAGCCAGTAAACCTGTTAAGGTATCTCTCATTTTTCTCTGAGCCCTGGTGAGTAGAGCCTGAATGGCAGACTGTGAAACTCCAGTCTATCACAGCCTCCTAATTCATACTTGACTGACCAGCTCTAGATTTCTGATGAGTCCTGTCAATTAGCTTCCTTAATGTGGAATGGATTCAGAATTCCTAGAGTTTAATCATTTTCATACAAAGGAGACAGTAAAATGCTTTTCTTTTCTCCAACATCTCTAAAATGTGCAAATACAATTATGATAATTTAATTCAGTCTGCTTAGTTCTCAATTATTTTTATTATTATTTTTTGAGACAGGTTATTACTCTGTCACCCAGTCTAGTGTGTGGTGGTGCAATCATGGATCACTAAAGCCTCAATTTCCTGGTCTCAGGGCTCCAGCAATTATGAACATCTCACCTCAACCTCCTGAGTAACTGGGACTATAGGCACGTGACACCATGCCTGGCTAATTATTTAGTTTTTCGTAGAAATGAAATCTCGTTATGTTGCCCAGACTAATCATGAAATCCCAGGCTCAAGTTATCCTCCTACCTGAGCCTAAAAAATTGCTGGGATTACAGGTATGAGCCACCACACCAGGCCTCAACTTTGATTATAGGACAATAAATACCCTTTCCTGTTGAATAGGTGCCAAAGGAAGAAAAAAATCCCTTCTAAACAACAACTGTTTTTAAGGCCCATTTCTAATTGTGACTTGCTCAGATTTGACCATATGCATATTTATCAGTAAAGATTCTTACATAGAGAAGTTACAATGGAAGATAATTCACATTGATTCATTGTCTGCTTTGGTTCACTGTGATAGGGACCTTACATATTTGCTTATCCACATTTTATAGATATGTGGCTTCTATCCCTATGATTTCTAAGAGGTAGAGCTGAAGGTGGAATTCAGCTATGCTTATTCTGATTCACTGCATACACAGAAGGTGGAAGGAATAAAGGAGTGGTAAGTATGTAATGTGGATGGCTTATCACCATCTGTATTACACCACTTCTCTAAAATATAAATTTTAAGTGTTCTCCTTGACAGTGAGGATATTTTTAGTAGTGAAAATAACACCAGGCATGAAGCCAATTGAGCTCCTTCTTAGTAACTAATTATCTTCCACAAACTCAGCTTTCCTTTCTGTGAAATAGGAATTAAAAACTGTGTGGCATAGAGGAGAGTGGAAAGAGCATGAAGTGATTTTGAAGTCACTTTGTGAAATTGGTCAAGTTACTCAACTTAGCTTCAGGTTTTACATGCAGAAACTAAGTTTGGGTTTGAGAAATTACCTATACACACAAAGCCACAGGCTTTAATTTATGAATTTTGTTTCAACTATTATGTTTCTTAATAGCATTTTATTGTTCTTTGAAGTCCTATGCTTTGTTCCAAATATTCCATAATGTATCAGTCAAAATATGCTAGGTTACGCTGAGGCAACCAACAATCCTAGTATCTCAGCTGCTTGGAGCAGCAAAGAATACTTCTCACCCATGGCCACTGTGAGTCAGCCAAGGCCCTGCTCCATAATGTCTTCACTCGGGATCCCAAGTTGGTAGAGTTTCTATCTCGAATATTGCCATTTATTATTGCAGCCATAAAAGAGATACGATGAACTCCATACTGGCTTTTAAAACTTCTGCCCCAAAGTGACACATTGTCACATACATGCAAGTGAAGCAAGTGAAGAAATCAATAGAAACACATTGCTAAACAAGTCACAGAAGTCTTAGAAAAACTATCCTTTCCACAAAGGCCAAATTATTATTTTATTTTTTTAAAAAATGGATGTGTATAGTGTACGCTAGGTATGGAGAACATAGAAAAAAGCCATGAGCCCTACTTTAAGACACCCTCAGTCTAGTGAAGGAGACAGATATATTGTCTTTTTCTGTCAAATTGCAAGATTTGAAGTAGAAGTGAAAAATGGAGAGGCCTTTTTTTTTTTTTTTTTTTTTTTTTTACTTTCTCTTTGAAGACTTTGGTGATGCTTTGGATCATGCTGTAGTATTAAGGGCGGTGTCAGTCATATCCATCTGCTCCATGAGCATTGAAACACGGAGGCGATCAATCTTGGAAAGTCGTTACAAACACAGTTTGCAGGTCTTCAATCATTCATTTACTTTGTCCTAAGTGGGAAAACCACAGAAGGAAATTTAATATTCATCTGAATATTACTGGCAATAATCAAGCAGCATCACTTTGACTGTTAAATAATAAGTTTGGAAATAGCCAACCCTAATTTTGAAGTACCTGCTATGCTACTTTAAATTAAATTATTGTTTTAAATGCAAATGTTAATATATCATGCATTTAATAATAGTTAAAGGCCCCTTATACAGTGTTGACTTACATAGCATCTTAGTATATGATATCTAATCTAAGAAAAATATGTTAAGTATAACCTACTCAGTGTCTAATCCCTCTGACTATGCATGCTTATTCTTGAAACCCAGGATGCACTGAAATTTCTCTACATTTAACCATGAATTAACAGAGAAAATGCCTCAAGTGCTGTCTTCCAGTCTCCGTTTTGAAGCTTTCTTCATTTGGCCTCCTATACTTAATCTATTGAATTTTCACATAGATTCAACCCTCTAACTACCTTCTCTTTCACAAATGTCTTGGCGTATGTGCTTCTCTGATGGTGATTCAGCACTTCCCTAGGTGGTTGTCTCACTCACCAGGTCTCTGTACCATGATTAGAGCCAGTAAATTTGCGGTGTCATCCTTCCAATTCTGGAGAGGTATAGGCTTGTGATGGTTGCTTATGATGTTTGTCACATATTTCCTGCTAACTTTTTTAAAGCATGCGCAGGGTTGCCCACCACTGTTTCCTTTAGGAATGGTTAGGTATGACCATATGATGTGTTTTGACCAATGAAATATGAGCTGAATAGATGTGTGTAATATGCTGCTAGAAGTTTTAAGAGCCAGTGCAAACTTTGCAACGTTCCCAAGTTTGTGCTACCCATCAAGTTATGGCCCCAATCACTCTAGGTCTGTGGATGACTATGAAAGCAGAGCCTGCTTGCAAACCTCAATTGAATGTTTACTGTGTATGAGAAATAAATGCTATTTTCAAACTACTGAAATATTATGTTGTTTGTTAGATTTTCTGTAATGTCAGCATCATACAGCCTATTTCGATGGATACAATGCTGAAATGAGATAGTTTAGTTGTTTTTGTTTGTTATAAAAAAACACATAATTATTTAGTAATTGGTTATATATGTGTTAAAATGAGAGTTTAGAGCCCATTTGATTTTTTTTGCCTTTTAAAAAAATCTTTCTTACATCATTAAAAAAGAAAAATAAGCCTTCTGATGAAATTCTGTTCATGAGTAAAACAAAATCCCCAAAAAGGTAATTTTAAACATGTTCAGATAAATATCTTAAGTTTCTTCCAAGGAATTATATGCAGAACTTCTCTGCCAGAATGATTGTTATCTCTAAGAAATACTTTGGCATTTACAAGGCCAACATAAACTTAGTATTGGAATTTGCAGATCATTCTCAGAGCATAAGATTAAAGGAAAGAGCTTTAAAAGTTTTCAGCTGGTATACATCAGCATGTCCACCTAAATAAAGAGAAAGAGGCTGAAGGCTCACAACTTTCTTATTTTATATAAAGGAATAACCTTATTTATCTCCAGATCACTGATTTTTATCTACCTTAAGTCAATTTACTAAGGTTTTTTATGGCTTTTATGAAAAAGTTGGCGGTCTGGACTAGACATAATATCAAATAGGCAGATGTGTAAGTCATAAAAGCAAAGGCTTGAAAGACTGAACATGTTGTGGCTACATAAAAGGAACTAACAGCGAAGGGAAAGTGACCAGGTAAATCATGTCACTGGGCAGTTAATGAACACTAGGAAGAAAATGGCCTGAAGCACTTGCTCAGAGTATTCTTCTTTATCAGTTTCACTATATATATGTAAAAAATTTCAAGACTAGAATTTACCTTGAAAACTAAGTCATTTACTGACCATCAGCTCATTAACTGCTATTGTCTGTGTCCATATGTTTGTTTTTATATATTGGTGAAAGACTAGCGAGATTGAGTAAATGTTCAAATTTCCTGGTTCCAGCTTTGGGACCTTATTCAAGGGATCTCTGTGGGCACCAGGAATCCTATTGCAAAACTATTATACTGTGAAAGACTTTTACCTTGTTTGATTGGGAACAAGATCCAGGCTAATGGAACATCGTGCTTGTAGCAGATACTCTGTTCATGTTTGCGAAAGTGCGCAGGTATGTGCTTGTGCATTTAGATGTATATCTATCTTCTGGGTGTACTCAAGATTTTTTCTATTAAGTTAATTAATTGAAAACACCTGAAAGCTGTGCATGACTTGATGTAGAAGGCACTTTTCTTAAATGAAAAACCTGCACATTTTGACATTTTTGACATTTCTCGACTCCTTTTGGTCTTGTGTTTTGCATATTAAAACATGGTTTAATAATACCTACATTAGACAATTTTGGTTCTTAGAGTAGAAAAGGACCATTTTTCTTAGCCTATGGAGTTAACTGCCCTACCTCCTTCTTAAAATAGAAATGCTTTCCACTGATGACATAACTTTCTTCAGAAACCATCTACTCCCTTGTTCTATTTTATAAGACTTTATTCCCTTTCCCTTAACTTTAAATTTATGTTATTTCAGTTGGATAAACAATAGCATCAAGTGTATTTTATAGTCAGGGCAACATGGATAAAAATATTTAAATGTAATCACTTCACCTTCACATAAACAGTAGTAGTATTACAGGATTTAACTGGTAGAAGTCCAAAGTGCATATAAATATTATCTAGTGGAATGCAATAAATAAAACAGTAAGGCTTCTAAATGAAAAAAAAAAAGTACTATAAATAAAATGATACCTACAGACACCTAGCTACGTAACTAAATTTAAGCCAGGCTTAAATGTTTATAAATAATACTTAACGTTGTAAACATAACTACTAATTTTTAAAATACGCCACCTCCTCATAATTTGAGTCATCAGGATGGCAAACTATTTGAAGAAAAAACACTCCCATATGGCCGTGCACGGTGGCTCATGCCTGTAATCCCAGCACTTTGGGAGGCTGAGGGGGGTGGATCACGAGGTCAGGAGATCGAGACCATTCTGGCTAACATGGGGAAACCCTGTCTCTACTAAAAATACAAAAAATTAGCCGGGCGTGGTGGCAGACGCTTGTAGTCCCAGCTACTTGGGAGGCTGAGGCAGGAGAATGGCAAGAACCCCAGAAGCGGAGCTTGCAGTGAGCAGAGATGGGGCCACTGCACTCCAGCCTGGGCGACAGAGCGAGACTCCATCTCAAAAAAAAAAAAAAAGAAAAGAGAAAGGATACTCCCATACAACTTCCAGAAGAACATCTAAATCACCAAGTAGAATATTAAAAACATTGGAGGTGTTTTTGTCAAGCCCATGATTACAGAATGATCACTTTATCTGTTTTTCTTCATGACTGATTATGTCTTTTTTATTTGCAACGTCTTATTTTGCACCTGTCGGAGGTAGACATTACTAGAAGCAAAAACAAAAGTGAGGACAATGAGTCAGTGGCATCAGTTCAGAGTCAATGTGAATAGAATGATCTGCCCCCATTCTTCTACAATGTCCCAAGGTAAAAAAACAATTATGTGAAACTATGCAAAGGTATATGCTCAAGCCTGTATCACTACTGAATTGTAGCTAATCAAAGACTCCGCTCTGAAATTATAAGACAACTTAGTCAAGTAGAAGACAATAAACTGTGGTCTACTTTCCAGTAAGATCCCCTTTTTATCCCAAAGTGTGTTGAAGGATGTTAATTGTCATATTTAGCAGAATCAGTATCATCAACACCATTGCCAAGCACATTCATGAGGTTTCAATATGCTGTGGAATATTTGAAGTAAAACAGTTTTGCACTCCAATTTCTAGAAGCAAACTTTTTGTAAATTCAGGTTTATTGAGATAAAATTTACAGATAATAAAATCTAATTTTTAGATGTACAGTTTTATAAATTTTGACAAATGTATGTAGTTCAGTAACCACCCCTAAAATTTCCCTTATGCCCTTTTGTAGTTAATCTTCTCCTCCAACCCCTCACACTTAGAAACCATTGATATAATTTTTGTCTCTATTGTTTTACATTTTCCAGAATGTCAAATACATGGAATCATACACTATATAGTCTTCTATATATGGTGTTCTTCACTTAGCATAATACTTTTGACATCATTCTTGCTGTTTCATGTACCACTAGTTACTTTTTTTTTTTTTTTGAAATCCAGTCTCACTGTGCTGCCCAGCCTGGAGTGCAGTGGCATGATCTTGCCTCACTGCAAGCTCCGCCTCCCGGGTTCATGCCATTCTCCTGCCTCAGCCTCCCGAGTAGCTGGGACTACAGGCACCCGCCACCACTCCCGGCTAATTTTTTGTATTTTTAGTAGAGACAGGGTTTCACTGTGTTAGCCAGGATGGTCTCCATCTCCTGACCTCGTGATCCGCCCGCCTCAGCTTCCCAAAGTGCTGGGATTACAGGCATGAGCCACTGCGCGGGCCTAGTTACTCATTTTTTTTTTACTAAGTAGCTTGTCATTGGATCGTTATACTATAGCACTGTTTCCATGTAGCACTTGATTGGCATCTGGTTTATTTCCACCTGTGGACAATTATGAGTAAAGCTTATTTAAACTTTTGCATACAGGTCTTGCTAATTTCAAGCTTTTAAATTATTACCTTAACTCAATGCCAGAAGAATATGTGATAGAGTTTGGATGTTTGTCCCCTTCAAATCTCACACTGAAATGTGATCTGCAATGTTAGAAGTAGGGTCTAGTGGGAAGTGTTTGGAACATTGGGGAAGATTTCTTATGAATAAGTTAGTGTCCCCTCCCCACCCCCCATGGTAATCAGCAAGTTCTGGTGGTATTAGTTCACATGAGAGCTGTTTGTTTAAAGGAGCCTGGCACCTCCTCCCCTCTCTTACTTTCTCTCTTGCCACTTGACACGCCTGCCTCCCCCTTCACATTCTGCCATGAGTAAAAGCTTTCTGAGGCCTCATGAGAAGCTGAGCAGATGCTAGTGCCATGCTTGCACAAGCTGCATAACTGTGAGCCAAATAAACCTATTTTCTTTGTAAATTATCCAGCCTCAGGTATTCCTTTATAGCAATGCAAAATGGACTAATACACCATGAAATGTATATAGTAGCTGCTTAAATTTTTATATGGAAGGAATGATTAATAATTACACCAATAATAATGTTTCACTTATTTTTATTTTATGTATTTTATTGTATTATCAGTTTCTTTAAAACACATTGTCTCACTATGTTTTCTAGGATGGAGAGCAGTGGCTATTTACAGGCATCATCCTAGTGCACTATAGCCTTGAACTCCTCGGCTTAACTCGTCCTCCCGCTTCAGCCTATTGAGTGGCTGGCACTATAGGCATGCACTACTGTGCCTTACTTAATGTTTTATTTCACATATACAGAATAGCATGTGTAATACATAGGCTGAACTCTATAATGTTATCACATATATATAAAGCATAATATAGTAGGATTTATTCTGTTAATAACACAACAGCTATCAAAAGTAGAGGCATGGAGAAAAGCCATAAAATGACCATCATTGTTATTATTAACATTATTAGCATTATTTATATTTCAATGACAATGGGAAGACTCTCACCTAATTTATACTCTCTACTATTCTTGACTTGGGTCGTTTAGACTATAGAAGACTGTTTTGAGTAAGAAAAACATGTTTACATAGCTCCAAGAAAATTAAAAAGCTTTACTGATATCATCAGCTCTGCAGTCATGTTCCAAAAATAAGAAGGCTTACATTTTCCATTCCCCTGCAAAAGGTGATGGGATCCACATTTCTCCAGTTGACCACTTCCCCTTCTACTGTTTCTTGCCAGGGAAAGAAAAGGACTTTGATACCCAGGACAATTATTCTATCATTAAGTAAGTTTCTTTAAAAAAACACAGTTATGCAATTAAAAAAAAAAAAAAAAAGTATGTTCTGCTTCTCCAGGTCTCACTACCTAAAATTTTGGCAGCTAAACTGGTCTGAGCTGACTACATAGGCAGTTTTTTGTTTGTTTTGTTTTGTTTGAGACGGAGTCTCGCTCTGTCACCCAGGCTGGAGTGCAGTGGCGTGATTTTGGCTTGCTGCAGCCTCCACTTCCCTAGCTCCAGCGATTCCCCTGCCTCAGACTCCCAGGTAGCTGGGATTACAGGCACATGCCACCATGCCCGGCTAATTTTTGTATTTTTAGTAGAGACAGGGTTTCGCCATGTTGGCCAGGCTGGTCTCAAATTCCTGACCTCAGATGATCCGCCCGCCTCAGCTTTCCTTAGTGCTGGGATTACAGGGGTAAGCCACAGCACCCAGCCTCATAGGTAGTTATAAATTAGCCTATCATCACATGATATGAAGTTAGTGTTACGGGAAAACATTTTCTCATTTTACCAACTCACCCTGTAATTCTTAGGAATATTCCCTTCAAGTCCACAGGAACTTCAATGCTCATCATTATATCCAATGATTTGATTAAGAATAGGGTCTCTCTAAAGTGCAAATAGCCATTTCCAAGTCTGCTCTGTGTTTAATATTTCTTTAGCAGATTTTTCATTTACTATTAAGATTTATGATACTACTGTAAAATCTACTTGCCCATGGAAAAATGGCACCCTCTAGAGGGTACCTAAGTCTTTGATACAGTTTTTAAGGGTAGCCCCTGCAGCAAATTGTGGTTTGATCATGTATTAGTCTTTAACAAGTTGGAAAGAACATAAATGGCCTCTATGGAGCCAACGACAGTTCTCTTTAACTCTGACTCAAGGTTACTAACTGGATGTCCAGTGCCTCTGAGGATGTCCACATTAGCTGGGATAGACTATTTCACATTGTCTTGGGCTAACCTTAGGTCTACTGATTTCTTTGCATCCCAAGATGAAGCTTTGATATGCATTCTATAAATAGCTTCCAGAGTAGGCATTGATCCAAAATTTTCATGTTCAGCCAGCTACTACACCCACTTTCCTGTTTCAGAATAGTATTAATATAAAAATATTTTAGAAACCATTCTGTCTAGCAAACAAATTCATGATAAGGGTATTGTTCATGAAAAGCAAGTGTTAAACCTTGGTATCCTTTGAAAGTATTCTAGGTAGCTCTGAGTTCCACTAGTGTCAGAGATCATACCAATTTTGATTCATAGAGGACTTTTAAATACTCCATAAGTAAAATATAGGAAATAAAAGTTTATAACATCTGTTTCATTCTAACAGTCCTCTATCCCCTGTATATAAACTGTTCGTTATATTGCTGTTACCAATATTTCATGTTTTATCTTCATTAAACTTCAGACCCCATTGCCCATTTGAAGTTGTTATTTTAAGGTTTCTATAAATGTAAAATAATTATAATAGTAAGAGATTATTTATAAGTACAATATCTTCAACACCTTCAACACTAAGTTTCAACAATAACAGTTATTACAAGCAAGAAAAAAATCTATTTTATATTCCTAAATTGTTTCCTAAATTTTGAAAACAAAGTATTCAGCAGTCTTTCCTGAGTCTGGCAGTTTAAAAATGAGCACACTTGACTCTTGCCTGCAAGCATCATAGATTAAACTTTTTTTTTTTTTTTTTTTTTTTTTTTTCCTGATGAGCTCTTGGTTTTCAGGCATAGTTTGGCGTGGCCTTGGCATCTGTGAGAAATTCTATGTTGAAAGAGTAACTATTGTTCTTCTTACCAGTAGAGGCTTTCAATTCTCCACTTTTCAAGGGAAGAGAAACTGTTTTTATTTTTTTTGTTGTTGTTCTGGCTAGAAATCAAAGATTTTGCAAACACTTGGCAAAAAATAATTCTGTGTAGGAGGAAGAAGATCTGAACTCTAGATGTTTACCAATAAGAACAGC
Organism: Hylobates moloch; assembly: GCF_009828535.3. NCBI lineage: Eukaryota > Metazoa > Chordata > Mammalia > Primates > Hylobatidae > Hylobates > Hylobates moloch. The sequence goes on along the minus strand of NW_026652286.1, from coordinate 63,396,368 downwards.
AATTTTTTACCTAACAATGAAAGATTTATCACGATCTGTTATAATTACTTGCTTGGTTTCTTTTTGCCAGAATAGTGTTCTTGCTTCCATTCTACATATTTGGTCCAAAACCTAGTAGTGTTTAGCATATTGTTTGTCTTAAACAAATGAATAAATTGAAGTATAAATGTTCATTTTCACTTAGAAGCATAGTTCGTTTTTTGGTTTTTTATTTTTTATTTTTTGGTTCCTGGAATGAGGGTGAGAAAATGAGCTCTTTTCTGCCAGCCTGTTTTTATCCCTGCATTTCCAGTCCATGTGAATAAAGTCACCATTTACTTCGTAGATTGTCAAAACCAGAACCTGAGTTACCCTAAATATCTCTTTTTTTCCCCATCTCTAACTAGCAATCATCACCAGGTCTTACCCATTTTCTCTCTTTATATTTCACTTTACCCAGCACTCCCATTCCCATTACCTCAGTTAATCTCTTATAACTTGAATTTTGGTTGTAGTCTCCTCATTTTTGTTCCTATCACAGTTATTCTCCTCCCTTCAATACAGTCTCGTTTGGAATCTGACAGAACAGTTTTAGGATTCTTTTTCTTATTTTAAAGTTTCAGTTCATTCATTAATATTTCCAGGAAATTTCTTTTACTCCTTGCCCTTGTTCAGCAGCTGATCTATATATTATTCCCCTGCAGTCCCAAGCCCTCCCTATGTGTATATCTACCATGACACATACCACACCCTTTTACTCCACTATTTCTTCCATTAGAATGCAAACTCTTTATCATATAAATAACACCAGATTTGATTGTATAAAATCTCATATAGAAGTCACAGACAAATACTCGCCATTCAATATGTATTTAATGAGTGAATAAGATAATTAAAAATGGAATTAATAAGTGCAGTAGGAGAACTGTTTTGGTAATAATTTAGGACAGCTTTAGAAAATAATCATGAACTCCCAGGTTAGGATGAGTCCTTAACACATTTTATCATAACATTTTATCAAATAATAAATAATAGAGCTGATCATTTCAAATCAGTCATCTGTGTAAGGAAGAAATACCCTGGACTCTAGGCTAGGGGTCAGCAATAATTTACTATAAAAGGTCATAGAGTAAATTTGTAGGCTTTGAGGACCATCTAGTCTTTGTCACAATTGCTCAACACTGTTACTGTAGAAGAAAAAGAATAAGAAAAAAGCTAGAGACAACATGCATATTAACAGGCATGGCTATGTTCCAATAAATTTTGTTCACAAATATAGGAAGCTTGTTGAATTGAGACCAAAGGGCAGTAGTTTGCACACCACTGTTTCATACCTCAGAAAAAAACATGCATCAATAACAAGGTCATACAAGCGATTGTGTGAATGTATGTTTTCATTTCTCTTGATTCCTAGCAGTGGAATTATTGGGTAAAATTGTAAATCTATGCTTAAAACTTAGAGGAATTGCCAAACTGTTTTCCAAAGTGGGATTTTACATTCCTACCAGTAAGGTCTAAGGGATTCAATTCCTCCGCATCTTTGCCAACAAATGCTATTGTCTTTCCTTCCAATTTTAGGCATTGTAGTAGACAGGATGTGGGATCTTGTGCTTTTCATTTGCATTTCCTCTTCCATCTCCCTAACGATTAATATTGTTGACCCTTTTTTTGTGCACATTGGTCTTTGCAAATATTCTTTTCAGAAATGACTGTTCAAACATTGTACCCATTTAAAAATTGGGGTTATACTTTTTTATTGTTGAGCTGTAATAATTTATTTAATTCTGAATCCTAGGGAGGCCCTTATCAGATACATAATTCACAATTATTTTCTCTTTTTCTATGGGTTGCTTTTTGCTTTCTTGATGGTACCCTTTGAAGCACAAAATTTTTTAATTTTAATGAAGTCTGGTTTTTTCTGTGTGTGTGTGTGTGTGTGTGTGTATGTGTGTATTTTAGTGTTGTTTTTTGTTTTTTGTTTTTGAGACAGAGTCTTGCTCTGTCGCCCAGGCTAGAGTGCAGTGGCGAGATCTCAGCTCACTGCAACCTCCGCCTCCTGGGTTCAAGCAATTCTCCTGCCTCAGCCTCCCGAGTAGCTGGGATTACAGGCGCCCACCACCATGCCTGGCTAATTTTTGTATTTTTAGTAGAGACAGGGTTTCACCATCTTGGCCAGGCTGGCGTCGAACTCCTGACTTCATGATCCATCTGCCTCCACCTCCCAAGGTACTGAATGAAGTCTGTTTTTTTTTTTGTTTTTTTTTTTAATTACTTTGTTCCTTGTGTTTTGGTGTCGTATCTAGGAATCCATTGCCCATAATTTCTTGTAATGGTTTTATAGTTTTAGCTCTGATATTTTGGTCTTTGACCTATTTTGAGTCAATTTTTGTGTATGGTAACTTAGTGGGTACAAATTCATTGTTTTGCACATGGTTACACACTTCTCCCTATATCATTTATTGAAAAGACTATTCTTTCCCCCATTGAATTTTCTAGGCACCATTGAAAAAAATGAATTAACTATAAATGTAATGGTTTATTTCTAAACCTTCTATTGTATTCCATTGACCTATCGGTCTATCCTTATGCTGTGTTGATTACTGTAGTTTTGTATTAAGTTTTAAAAATCAGGAAGTTCAAGTATTTCTACTATTTTGTCTTCTTCAAGATTGGTTTAGATATTTTGGGTACATTTTATTTCTATATGAATTTTAGAATCAGCTTTTAAATTTCTGTGGAAAAGTCCTAGTGAGATTTTGATTTATATTATGTTGAATCTGTAGATCAATTTGGGGAATATTGTCCACTTAATGATATTTAATATTCCGATCAATAAATATAAGTATCTATCCACTACTTATGTTTTTTTCATTTAATTCAACATTTTGTAGTTTTCAGTGTATATGACTTGTGCTTCTTTTTAAAAAATTTTCAAAGGTTTTTTTTGTTTGTTTTCAACGCTGTTATAGATAGGACTGTTTTTTAAATTTTATTTTTAGATTCGTCATTGCTAATGCATAGAAATAAAATTAAATGTGTATTAATCTTCTATCATGCAACCTTGCTGCCATCTTTGTTAGTCTAACGGGGTGTGTTTGTGTGTGTGCATGTGCGTGCACGCACACCTTATAATTTTCTGTATAAAAGGTCAATGTCTTGTGAGTATAGGTATAATTTTATTTCCTCTTTCCAAACTACGTAACTTCTATTTCCCTTTTATTCCCATTTACCCTGGCTAGAACTTTCAGTTTAAGTATATTCTTAAGGGGGAAAGCATTCAATCTTTTACTTAATTTAAGGCAACTGTCTCTTTTTGTAGAAGCCCCTTATTAGCTTAAGGTAGCCTGCAGATACTTCCAATTTGGTGAGAGTTTTTACAATAAAAGGATGTTGGATTGTGTCAAATGCTTTTTCTGTTAATTTAGAAGAACACATGCTTCCCGTCTTTCATTCTATTAATATGATGCATTGAAATTATTACTTTTTGTTGTTATGAAATCAACCTTCTCTTCCAGGTATAATTCCTTCTTGGTCAAGGGATACAATCCCTTTTATATGTTACTGTATTTGGTTTGCTAGTATTTGTTGGGGATTTCTGCACTTATGAGAGATATTGATCTGTGGTTTTCTTTTCTTATAATATATTTGCATTTGATATCAAGATAATATTTGCCATCTGGAATTTTTTGGACACGGTTGTGAAGGATCAGTATTAACTTTATTTCTGTAAAATCAGTAGTGATATCAGTCAGGACTTTAGTAATTTGAATCGTCTCTCTCGTATTTAGTCAGTAGAGCTAAAGTGTTATCAATTGTATTTATTTTTCCCGTGAACCAAGTTTTGGTTTTGTTGAATTTCTTTATTGTCTTCCATTCAGTATTGTAAACATTTCCACTCTAGTATTTATTTTTCTGTTTCTTCCACTTGCTTTGGTTTAATTCACTCTTTTCTTTCCAGTTCTTCAAGTGGAGGTTTAAGATATTGATTCAAAATATTTTTAACATAGCCATCTATAGGTATTAATTTTACCCTAAAAATAGTATTTCTCTAATTGGGTATATTGTGTTTTTGTTTTTATTCATCTCAAAGAGTTTTCTAAGTCCCTTTTGATTTCTCCTTTCAGCCATTGTTTATTTACAAGTGTTTTTGTTGAATTTCTATATATCTGTTCACTTCAAACAAAATTATCTTTTTTATTGATATCTAAATAATTTTACTGGGTTTAGGGAACATACTAAGTATAATTTTAAACATTTTAAATGTACTGAGTTTTTTTTTTTTTTTTTTTTGGCTTAACGTGGTCTATGTGGTTTACAACATTGTTCATGTCTTTTATTTCCTTGTTGATCTGCTGCCGTGCTCTTTCCATATTGAAAATGTGATATCCAAATTATCAGTGTTTAATTACCTATTTCTGACTTTAATTCTGCCAAGTTTTCTTATATTTTGGGACTCAATTGTTAGGTGCATATATGTTTTTAATTGTTCTATCTTTATGGGAGATTTACTCATTAATTTCTATTAAATACCATTGCTTGTCATTAGTTACTTATTTTTCTTAAAGTCTACTGTCTGGTATTTGTGGAGCAATTCCAGTTTTGTTTTGTTTTGTTAACTTTTGGTATAATATAGCTTCTACTTTTAATCTACTGATGTCTTTGAAATTAAAGCTTCTTTTAGCATTATATAGTGACATCACATTTTTCGTGTGTTATATTTTCTGGCAATCTCTTATTTTGGATTGAAGTGTGATCTATAATTTGATACTGAGAGTCATTCTAGAGAAAAATAATTAAAAAGATGAATTTTCTACCGGGCGCAGTGGCTCATGCCTGTAATTCCAGCACTTTGGGAGACCAAGGCCGGCAGATCACTTGTGGTCAGGAGTTCGAGACTAGCCTGGCCAACATGGTGAAATCCCATCTCTACTAAAAATAAAAAAGTAAGTTGGTTGTGGTGGTGCATGCCTGTAATCCTAGCTACATGGGAGGCTGAGGCACAAGAATCGCTTGAAACTACAAGGCCTTAGGTTGCAGTGAGCTAAGATTGCACCAGGGCACTCCAGCCTGGGCAAGACTCCATCTCAAGAAAGAAGAAAAAAAAGATGAATTTTCTGAGTTGGTTCTGAGGTTCCTGAAATCAGTTCTCTAATCTGATTAGATTTAAAGACACAAATAACTCTTTCCGATTATAAAGGAAACACTGATGTGTCATGACAAGATATGGCAATAGAGATATAAAAATATCACTGTGGGATATATCTAATCAAATACTGATAAATGGCAAGTTCCTGGTGAACTTGTATTTGATACCTTAAAACACTTTTATCAAATTAACATGTATAATGAGATTAGTTATTTTCTCCTAATGGCTTCCAAGAAAGTAAGGGTGGCGGAAAGGATAAACTCAGGTATTCAAATTGTCAGCTCAAGCTCCATATACACAACTTGAAAATTTATCTGTCCTCCATGAAAGAAACTCTAATTTCCCTTAGACGTAGAGGTGAGACTTTTGAAAAACAAGCTCAGAATCTCATCCTATGAATGGTTGAATTACAAGGCAAATTGAATTTCCAACCTCACAGCATGTATGCTTTAAACTGAAGACATTGTTTGGGAAGAAGTTGGATATCAAATATTGCAATGGGAACAACATATGGGAAGATTCTGATGAAGCAGGAGACACTGAACCCTTAAATTCTGCTGAGTCTTTTTGCCAATAGTGACAGCGATCTATCCCGTCTAAATTGACTCAAAATGTCACTGTGATCTGCCAATCAGAATTGGGGCTTCTGAAGTTCACATGATTTATAGAATTGTAGCTCAGGCTCATTTTACAGTGGGTCCAGTGACTACTTAAACCTATTCTGTGGTTATTCCCGAGATTCAGAGTACATAATTGGAAAAGACATACTCAGCACTTTCAGAATTTTCATATTAACTTTGTAACCTATGGAGTGAGTACTATTATGGTAGGAAAGAACAAGTGGAAGCCACTAGAATCGTCTCTATGTAGGAAATAGTAAATCAAAATAGTGTCACATTTCTGGTGGGATTGCAGAGATTAGTGCCATCATCAAGGACCTAAAAGATCCAGGCCTGGTGAGTTTCACCACATCCTTATTCAACTCACCTATTTTGCCTGTGTTGAAGTTAAATGGATATTGAAGAATGACAGTGGGTTAACATAAACTTAACCCAGTGGTGACTTCAATTTTACTTCCTGTTCCAGATGTAATTTTATTACTTGAGCAAGTTAATACATCCCCTGGTATTTTGTATGCAGTAATTGATCTGGTAAATGCTCTTTCCTTGGAAACTGTTAATAAAGATCACCAGACGAAGTTTGCTTTCAGCTGGCAATGACATCAATACTGTCCTAAATCTCAGGAGTATATCAGCTCTCCAGCCATATGTCATCATTTAGTTGACAGAGATCTTGATAGGTTTTCTTCCACATGCTATCACACTGGTCCATAATATTGATCACATTATGCTGATTAAACTAGTTGTCAAGAAGCAGCACTTTTCAAAACTCTTTGGTAAGATATTTGCATATCAAAAGGAAGGAAATAAATCTTACAGAATTTCAGGGGCTTTCTATCTCAGTGAAGTTTCTGGGGGCCCAGGGATGTAAGGAATTTTGAGATATCCCTCGAAATGAATAATAAGTTATCGAATCTGCCCTTTTTATAATCTAAACAGAGGTTCAATGCTTAGTGGGCCAATTTGAATTTTAGAGGCAACATATTCTCCATTTGAGAGTATTAGTGAGGCCCATTCACTGAGTGGTCTTAAAGCTGCTAGTTTTGATTGAGGCCCAGAACTAAAGAAGGCTCCAAAAGAGATCTAGATTACCATTCAAGCTGCTCTGTCAGTTGGGCCATATGATCCAGTACAGTAAACAATGCTTAAATTTTGGGGGACATTATTTCTTCAAATATTTTTTCTGTCCTTTTTTTTGGAAACCCGATATTCATGAATTATTTGACTATGTTTCACAGATCTCTGAGACTCTATTTATTTATCTTTATTATTTTCCCTTTCTGTTCTCTGACTGGAGAATACTCAAATTCTCTGATTCTGTCTTATGCTAACTCAAATCTACTCTTTAGTCAGTCTAATAAACTTTTCATTGTAGTTATTATACTTTTAAACTCCCAAATTTCAATTTGACTTTTTGTTTTGTTTTAGTTTTATAATTTTTTTATTAATATTTTCTATTCAGTAGGGCATAGCTCTGATACTTTCTTATGATTCTTTAGACATGGTTACTTTCAGTTCTCTGAACATATTTATAATATCTGATTCAATGCCTTTGTGTATTAAGTGCAACGTCTAGGCTCCCTCAAGGACTGTTTCTTTTGTTTTGTTTTGCATATGAATTATGCTACTTTGTTTCTTTTTTTAATAGGCATTTAAATAATACAATGTTTTATATGTCTTTTTTAATGGACATTTAAAATGATATAATGTTGTTATTCTGGAAATCAGATCCTCTCCCCACATTTAATGATTTTACTGTGTGTCATTTTGTTGTTGTTGCTAGTGTTTAATTGTTTACTTGCATTCTTAGATATTCTATACAATTTGTATTTGCTGTTGTATACAATCACTGAGGTCCCATCTCAGTTAGTTTAATGTTAAGGGAATAATTGGAAAGAAATGTCTTTAAATTCCTTGAACTAATGCATCTTGTATCCTTGCTGAGTTGCTCAGTGGGTGTATTGGGGCAGCTCTTCCATGTTCCAGCCATTTATAACTGTTCTTTAGCCTTTACTTTCTACTTGTGCAGGCAACAACATCAGCCAAGATGAGAGGTTGGGACTTCTCAGGTCATTCCTGGGCATGCATATAGTCCTGTAGTTGTTTTTAGCCTTCCACATCCTAAAGAACATGCTGTTATTTTTCAGAGCCCCTGTGCATATCTTATTTTTCAGATATTCATTTTTTAAGTTTTAAGGATCTTCTTTGCCTTAATTGGTATCTCTTTCTCAGATAGCCATAATATTAACAAAATGACACTAATATTTTTTTGAACAATGTTCTGTAGAATAGAGCTTTTCCCACCAAGTGAGTCCCAAATCAGTGTAAATAATGTATTGTCCTGTGATTAAAACTTTTCCCAGGGGGCTGCCAGACAGGGAAAATAGTAACAATACTCTGAGGATGGAATTCTTTGAGGAGTTCTCACCCTGTTATGTCCTCTTTGTTATTGTCCTCTTTTTATTAACATTGAGTTTCAGTAGCTTTCCTTGAATACATGATAGGCAGATTATTGGAAGTCTTTGGTTGATTTCCAGAGTTCTGTAAAAGTTAACTTTGACAATTTTTGTCAGTGGTCTCATTGCTTTTATGGATGAATGGATTTTTAGAGATTCTTACTCTGCTGTTCCGAAGTCCTGCTGCCCCTTAATTTATCTGATTATTTTCCTTGAATAGCACTTTAAATGATGAACACATACTTTTTAAATGCCAAGTATTTCTTATTATGAATTATGTGTTATGTTTATCTTTATAGAATTTTATAGAGATATATTCAGAAATCAATTTTCTGTTAGGGTTTGTCATTTTTGTTTCTAAACTACTCATACTTCAAATTGGGAATAAACACATTATTAGCGATGAATTAAGTAATATCAACATTGTTGAAACTAAATGTGTTTTGGCTCAACAAATGTATTTTAGTTCACATACATACACATAAATAGCTGTATGAGGTCCTTTATCTTTGTCCATCAATGGTATATCCTTTTTAGAATTCAGAAACTGTTACCTAAAAGACGTCTGTGAAGTAATTTCTCAAATCCACATTATTTCAAAAGAACAATTATGAAGCCTAGAGGAAATTAAAGTGGGAAGAGGCAAAATCAAAATTACATAATTCAGTATCTCCATTTCTACAGTAGGAGTAGGGCATACAACAGTTTGGTAGAATTTTGGAAGAAACAGTAAACAAAAAATTAATTTATGTAAAGTTATATAATTGGCTCAACTGAATTCTCAGTTTTTCCTCTTTCTGGTTATTCCTCTTTTTATATAAATATACCATTATATATCTAAACTTATTTTTTTCTTCTCATTGTACTTCCATCTTGATATGCTATGCTGTTTCTCTACAACCCTGCATAGGGAAATTTGCAAAAGAGTTGTATGTATTCAATGTCTCTAATCATGGCCTGCCATTCTTTATTAAAGTACTACAGTCACACTTTACCTTTATCATTCTCTGACTCTCCTCTTAGGAACATCAACTGAAATCTTCATACTAAGAAACCCAATAGTAGATTTTCAACCTTTATTTTATTTGACCTACTAGTCGCATTTAATATTGTTAATCTTTTTTTTTTCCTGTTTTCTCACAGGCCATCAGCATATCACAACCTCCCAGTTACTACTATCAGAGCCTCCCTCCTACTACTTTTGACTTTTCTTTTTCAATCTACTTTTCTATTCCATCCTTGTCTCCCAGACCTCCTTATAATGAACAGCCCTGATAGTCAGTTCTTGGACTACTTATCTCCTCTATCTAGACTCCTTCCTAGGTGATCTCATCCAGATTCATGACTTTATCACCATAAGACATACTATATTTCTTAATGACTCCAAAATTTGTATCTCCAACACCTCATCTACAACCTCCTTGCTCTAATATATTAAACTTTTGTCTTGGAAACTCCACTTGGATAGGAAGCATTTCAACAAAAACATGTCCATTACTGAATTTTTCAGCATCTCCCTGAGTCTGTCTCTCCTGCAATAATTTCATATCTGCAGTTACATCAGCCAAGAATGTTAAAATTATCATGGACACACTCTCTTTGCCTCACATCTTATTTAATATGTCAGCAAGACCTACTGAGTGTACTTCTAAATACAATCGGAATTTGACCAATTCATACCATGCCCACTGCTAACACTGTGGCCCAAAATGCCACCCTCTGTCACTGAAATCATTGCAATAGCTTCCCAACTGTTCTCCTTGCTTTCTGTCCTTATTTTCTTGTACAGTCTGTCTGAACCAAACTGTCACACTATTTTAAATCATAATTGAGAGATGACATTACTCTTTCATTCAAATGCTCCAAATAGTTCCCTATTTCTTGTAAAATCAAAGTTAAAGTCTTTATCAAAGCCCCAAAGGTCATAGACAATTTGATCACCCTGTCATCTCTCTGACCTCATCTTATTTTACTTAACTGTGTCTGCATTTTGCTGTCTCTTCTAAAAGCTGGGCCTGTGCCTAATTCAAGTCATTTGTATTATTTATTGCCTCTGCCAGGTATAGGCTTCCCCAGGACATCCTTGCTTCCTTCAAATCTTTATTTAGATACGTCTTTCCCAGTAATGCCCTCCATATCTACTATTTTTAAAATTGTAAATACATTCCATTCCAGCAACTCTTTATCCTGCTTCCTCACTCTATTTTCTCCATAGTATTTATTACAGTACTTAATATATTGTAAATGTTATGCATTTATTGTGTTTTTCATCTGTGTCCTCCCACTGAAAATCCTACTGTGTAAACTTCATAATGAAATGAAGTTGTGTATGTTCTTTCACTCCCTAATTCCTCAACTTATCAACACATAGTAAGCACTCAATACATATTTACTGAACAAGTGAATGTTTATTTACAACTGACTTTCTCCTTTTATTATATTTTTTATAAAAAAGAAGATAGAGGTACCCTTATAGTTGCAAACTAAAACAACCAGCCTAACTGTGGAACTCCAAAAATAAAAATGCTTAAAAGCTTTATCAAATTATAAGGCTATTTTAATTACAGAATAATCATCCCTCTTCCTTTTGTCCAAGGCTTTTTTTTCAGTTATGCTATGTTTACTAAGTGTCAGAAAATTAGAATTATAGAAGCTTTAATAATAAGCATAAGTGTTTATATCAATAAAATCTTGAGAAGTTATCAGTTCTTGGTTTGAGACAATCATAAGCTGTCTTGCTTATCTTCTGTTTTACAGAAGTGTTCAGCAGATCTCCCCTTACAATTCCTTAGAACTAGATCACATGCTAACTCTTGGTTAATTGATGGCATGAAGAAATAAAAATGCCATCATGGAGACGAATCATTATTTACCCCTTAGGTAGGAACAGGAGAATTCCTTTCCTGAGCAAAATGCTCCTTACCAATAGCTGGAGAAATAGAGTTTTGATAGCAAGCATGAAGGGTGAATTGGCACTTTGATTGGCAATTAGCAGGGTATGCCATAGCTCTTTCTTTCCTCCAAGTCTAGAGTAAGTTCGCCTTTCATTAAAAATGGTAAACAAAGAACGGTAGTACAAAATCATGAGATTTATAAGACAAATCTGAATTAAAACCATGGCTCCTACACTAGACTGATGACCTTGAGCAATTTTCTAATTGTTAACTGCTTCCTCTCTAAACTGATTATAATACATCCTGTATCATAGGGCTTTCATGAGTATTCCATGAAATAACATGTGCATGTGCTTATCAGAATACAACTTATAGGAAAAGCTTAGTATTTTTTCATATTATTGTTAATATATATTCAAAAGAGCAAATGCACTTATAACAACATTCTTATATGTTTCACCTGTTTGAAAATCTTTGTAACAGGTAGGCAGAGCTGTTATTTGTGTCTTACACTGTTGAGGAAAGTAAGTCATAAATATTTGAATACTTGCTCAAAGTCAAACAGGTAACAACTGTTGACCTCTAACAAAGGTAGACACAAACCTCATACTTGTGTGTTTCCTGTTCAAAATCATGATTATTATGACTCTGTAGATGAAACTAGCAATTTAAAACAATGAGATTATCCAAATAACTACACTGAAGACAATAATTTTTTGAAGAACTAGATGTTGTTCAGTTGAGAACTTATTTATTTTGCATCTACTATGTTCTTGTTCCACTAGAGGTGGTTACAATATTATTAATCCTTTTATAATTTTATCAAATCAAACGTAGTTTTACTCTTTCATATAAATTACTTGGTCCAATCAATATTTCAATTAGAAACAATTATATGGGGGCCTAAAATCATGAAAAAATATAGTTGTCCCAATAAAAAACTACTTTTGGAATAAAAACAAAATTTTGAGACTGCGAAGGTGAATGTAGGGCAAGCATAATCGTACATAGAAACAAAAACACAATTAGCCCCATAAGTGGTTAATCTGTTCCTAACTATGACAAAAGTCTCACCCAATGCAGTTTCCTGTGACCTCATAATGTCCTCAGTATTCTACCTCTCTTCCTTGATTTCTAAGGTATCTTTCATACCGTATAAAAATGTCCCGATAGATGAGTAAAGTAAGTAGCCTCTATGATGGTCTCCATTGATCCGCACCTGCTGGTGTGCTTGTGTAATCTCCTCCCTCTAAGTGTGAGTTGGACTTGTTTTACTTGTTTCTAGTGAATGGGATATGGCAGAAGTAATGAGATGTCACTTGTAGAATTGGGTTATCTAAGAACTATGGCTTACGAACCAGGGGATCTCTCTAACTCTCTCATTGATGACTTGCTCTGCAATCTTGGAAGCCAGGCCCTCTATTATAACGTAGCCACGTGGGACATGAGTGAACTTGGAAGTCAATTTTCTCAGACCTGCCAACAGAAACAAGAATGTACTCAGCAAACTAACACAGGAACAGAAAGCCAAACACTGCATGTTCTCACTCACAATTGGGCGATGAACAATGAGAACACATGGACACAGGGAGGGGAACAACACACATACGGGCCTGTTGGAGGGTGGGGGGCAAGGTGAGGGAGAACATTAGGACAAATACCTAACTCATGTGAGGCTTAAAACCTAGGTGATGGGTTGATAGGTGCGGCAAACCACTGTGGCATATGTACGTCTATGTAACAAACCTGCACAGTCTGCACATGTATCCTGGAACTTAAGGTAAAATAAAATAAAATTAAAAAAAAAAAGAACGTACTCAGAAGCAGATCCTTCCTCAACCAAGTCTTGAGATATAGGAATCCCTGGCCGGGCATGGTGGCTCATGCCTGTAATCCCAGCACTTTGGGAGGCCGAGGCGGGCGGATCACGAGGTCAGGAGATCGAGACCACGGTGAAACCCCGTCTCTACTAAAAAATACAAAAAAATTAGCCGGGCGTGGTGGCGGGCGCCTGTAGTCCCAGCTACTCGGAGAGGCTGAGGCAGGAGAATGGCGTGAACCTGGGAGGCGGAGCTTGCAGTGAGCCGAGATTGCGCCACTGCACTCCAGCCTGGGCGACAGAGCAGGAGTCCGTCTCAAAAAAAAAAAAATAGGAATCCCTAGTCAACATTTTAGAAAGATGCTGATTCAGCAAAACTGCCCCCAGATTTCTGCCACACAGAAACTGAAATAATAACTGTTTTCAGCCAGTAAATTATGGGATATTTGTTACACAGCAACAGAAAACTAACACAATGAGAGAAAATAGTACTTTTTACATTCGGAATCTGTTTGAAACTATAGCATGAGTATATTAAACCAAATACCCTGGTGGTTTTGTAAATGTTTTAGCCATTCCAGGTGGATGACATACTCTCAAGGGTGGTGACTAGAGCAGTGATTCTCAAAGGATACAGTGGGATGCCTTTTAGGGTGCAAGAATTTGAATATCCGAGGTTAATATCCTACGCTCTCAGGTGATTCAGAGATATTTCCTTCCCTGCCCTTCAGGAATCATCATGTAACATAAATTGGGAATTAAAATGTTGGCACAAATTACAACAGTATTAACCAACCATAAATAACGTATGAATGCTTTAGTATCCCTGGAAGATTGTATCTTTACCTTTTGTTAAGTCCTTCCAATGATGACTCTGTGTACAGTGTGTGTGTGTGTGTCTGTGTGTGTAGCATTTCTGCGGGAACACTATAATATCTGAACAGGATGTTACCATTTTATTTCTTTTCATTTTCTCACTCTTGCTCACCCTTATTCCATATACTCCTGACTTGTATACTAACTACCATTAGGTAAGTGTTGCCCAGGCATAGAATATTCAATAAATGTAATCTCCAGTAGTTCAAGCAAATATATTTTAAGATTCTATAGGATTTAAAATGAGAAATTAACTGTGCCTGTCCTGAGAAATATCTTCCAGAAAATATGAGTATAGGTCTCAGGGGCCTTAACGGTCCAGGAATCCAAACAGGGCTGATTAAGAAAATCTTTGTAGAGATATTTGTAAATATATTAATTTGACAGTTTGAGAAAATGATGGAAGAAGTGGAGTCTTTCTATCAAAGGAATGCTTTTAAAACAAAATAACATGATCCTCAGCTGGAGTATTTATTCACTCCACCTTACCAGATCATAGACAAAAAAAAAAAAAAAATACATAGCCCTTTCACCTATTTAATTAAAACATTCACAGTTTGATGAAAAACACACAGTAGATGTAACTATTCCAAGTTTGTAGCTGATAAAACTGAGATTATAAAAAAAAAGTGAACAGTACTTTCAAATCAGTATGCTAGCACTGACTTGCGCATTACTGCAAAACTCTATGAAAGCCATATAACTCTACTGAGAAGTGACAGAGAAGAGATTAGGGTTCCACTGTTGAGAGGCTGAGGAAATGAGATTGCCAGTGGTTTCAATAAATACATAAAACCCAAGAGAAATGCACATGTAGACACAGAGACTGGGCAATAGGGCAGCTTCCCTTCATACTGCTCCACATCCCTAAGATATCTTTGGCATACTGATACAGCATGTAAAGACAGCAGTTACCCTGGGTAAAACTTAAAAGAAACAAGCAAACAAAACACGAGAAACAATTTTGTAAACTCTATTCTAAGACAGACCAATCCCAGTTGGCTATTCCTGGCACAGGTGCACACAGTCCCTTTAAGCATGTAATACTACTTAGTGCAATTATGTGATTTATTCTATTATCTATACTTTAAATGCTTAATATGTTTTCAAGGAATTCACTATTTGAGAAATCACAATTAAAAGCTGAAATGAGAAATTATAAGATTATTTCAGAATTAAAATGAGAAATAATAGAAAAGGGAAAATGCTCTGCTTTTATTTTAAAAATCAGTAATACTTGAAGTGAATAGTGCAAAACCATCTTATATATTAGTTGCAAATAATATAATCATATAGTTTATTAAATATGTTAATTAGCTATACCATAGTTAATAATTATTATAATATGGAAGAGCTATAATTAATATAAACTAGTAAAAACACATTTGCACTCATGTTTTAAGAAGGCTAATGTAAATTATCACTAAAATATTTGCTCACTCAAGGTGCATAAATTATTTAGGTTTTCTGGGCATAATTGTTAATATGAAAAATCTCAAATAGAAAACTCTTCCTTGAAATCTTGCCATCTGACAACCTTCTTAAGCAAACACTTGATTGACATTTGCTTTTTCCCATAGGGCCAGTACTCAAACCTGGAGTGACAGTTGACTTTTTTTTTCCCCCAATAATACAGAGTTAGGACTGAATTTTAAGGGATAATAATTGACTCCCTTGGAGGAAAGAAGGTAGGTGCAAATTCTAAGGATCAGCAGGGAAATTCGGTTTGGTGTGAATTTTAGTATCTGCCAGGTATGAGAAGCCAACAGAGAAAAAAGACATCACAGCAGGTAGCAACTGGCTTTGTGTGAAAACTACTCAGGATACTAGTTGAAAAAGAAGGGAAATCCAACTGAGGTCTGTTTCTGGTGAGGATGGTATAGCCCAGTTGTTGCCTATATTCGATATGCCCTTAAAATTGGTAAGTGTTCACTTTTCTCCAGGAGCATACGTTGGTGGGGTGGCGGTTATTTGGAAAAGCATAGCTTTAGTAACAAGAGATTTAGGCTTTGACTCAGTTTGATAAATCACTTAATTAGCTACCATTTAACTCTCAAGTTGAATGCTCATTGAACAAAAACACCACCACCATTCAGAGAGGTTGATATGGGAAATAAAGTTACCAACCATCACCTCTAAGTGATTTGTAGGAATTGGTAAACTTTTACTATAGACTGAATGCACTATGTATGTTGGTATATGTGGAGGAGAGCTCTGTTTAAAATCTTTGTTCAGAAGCTATCCTTTTTAATCTCAGATAGCATATATTTTTAAGCAAGAAGTTTTTAGTATTCCTCACTCTACTTTTCCTCTTCTAGATGATTCGTTTAAAAAAAATTAAACACAGTGGAATAGACAAAAGTTGCTTTTAAAACTTTACCAAAATGAATAGCCTAATACATTGGAGAAGAAAGTGAATAGTTAAATCTATAGTATACTCTTTTAAAAACTAGAAGATGACACATAATGGATTTGATGAACCTATGATTACATTATTAATATAATCATTTAGAGCCAAATCTGAGCTTGCACAGAATGTTGAGACTCATAGCCAAAATCACTCTGCAATATTGGCACAGTATATCTATTTATGTTAGATTGGATCAATATACAGATTTTTCCTAATGTGGATTTTATAGCCAAAGATAAAACCAAATGAATAAACAGTATTGAAATCATCATTCTGTGTTTAACTTCTCCAGAACAAAATTCACATTTTGGCTCTGTCCACATAATACTAATTGTGAGGAGAGGGAGTGAGAAATAGAGTAATTTTTGGCAGTGTGCCAAATTATCCAGATGAACAATGATAAATAGTACTGAAACTTTATGCTTAGGAAGTTTATTATTACATTAAAGTATCTTTTTTACCTATTTTTTTTAAATAGAGGCGCAAGAGTGGGCATTAGTGCATATATTTAATATGAAAGGCTAGCTTTTATCAAATCTCAGCAGATGAGGTTTACTCATTTTAATTCTAGAATTTGGGGGAAAAGTTTATACATTTATATATGTCATGTTTTAAATAACATATTTTTATGTTTAATTTGACCACTATAAAAGTAAAAACAATTCATTGCCCTAAAAAGAATATCAAAGTATTAGCTACAGGATAAACTATTCAAAAATTGATTTAAAAAGCAAACTTCTTAAGAACAATGAAAATTCAAATTTGCTGTGCACAGAAATATTTTTATTAATTTCCAAAACCTACAAAGTATTAATTCTTTGGGTTCCTCTGAATATACACACACATGTACACATTATGCCAGCCTAAAGTAATTAAATATATCTCTATTTAGTGGAATGCCATAGCAAACAAATTCAAATAAAAATTAAACTTCATGTTTCAAACTATTAAAGCACATTAAGAAATGTAGTGAGTACGCATGAAAGCTTTGTGTGCATCCAAAACTTATTTCCACTCTGGCTCTGTCACTATCTAACCCCAATGACACTAAACAAATTACTTAAAGTTTCAGAACACCTATTCCCTTATCTGTAAAGGGGAGAAATATTATTTACTTCAGAGGTTGTTAAAAAGAGAAAAAGTTGTTTGCCTGTGTAATAAAGTGCTTGTCCTAATGACTAGAAATGCCTCTCTATACATTCGATTATAATTAATAAATATGACTAAGCAACTTATGTTATTGCTTTACTCGGAAAAACCTAGAAGACTCCCATATCTTTATTCAAATACCCCGCCTTCAAGCCATTCTTTTCCTGAAAAATTATCTTACTATAACTCTTTTTAGTAGGCATTGTCTAGTGACAATAATAATAATCATAATATGAAAAGTACTCAATAGTGATAGCCATAATTTAAGGTTATCCTTACTAAGCACTTTCCACATGCTGGGCATTGTGTTAAACGCATCAATGTGTCCCTCATTGTGTAACCTCACAGAGTCACTCTAATTCCAGTACCTAATTTAGTGGGACAAATAGATATCCCGTCTGGCATGATGGCAGCGAGTGAAGGGGAATGCAATGAGAATGCATGCATATATCATTTTTAAAGAAACAGTAGACATGGACAAATATAACCACTTACATTGTGAATCCTCCATCCAGCATAATTGGTAGATTGACAACCAGTAACACATCAGTGGAACATATTCTAAAGATACAACTATGGCAATGGACTTGGAATAAGAAGACCTGAGGGTTTTTTTTTTGTTGTGTTTTGTTTTTTTTCCTGGCTTTGACATTTAGAAAACATGGAATTCTTAGAAAATTAATTATACTACTAATTCTTCAAGTTCTTCATCTCTGAAATTAAAATAATCCATTATTCTTTGTCCTTTTTGGCTATTAAAGGACAGACTGATTAAAGGATTAAATGTTAGGTAGATGATGCTATTATGCATCTGCATCATCAGGTGGATTTTATTTGCATTTTTATGAACATCGATGAAATTCAGTCATAGTTTCAATGACTATTGCTGTTAAACCACTCCAAAATGTAGTCACATCAAACAGATTAGATTTTGAGACTCAGGAATTCAGGAAGATCACAGAAGACATGGTATATGTCTACTCCATGACATCTGCACCCTCAGCTGGAATGACTCCATGACTGAGGGTAACTTTGTTACTAGGGGCATGGAATTATCTGGAAGCATCTTTTTTCACATGTCTGGTGACTGATGTTGACTGTCAGCTGGGATCTCGGATGAGACTTTCAACTGGAGTACTTGCATATGATTTCCCCATGTGGCTTGAATTCTTGTAGTATGACAGTTAAGTTCGTAGAGAACTCCCTAAAAGAACTTCCTAAAAGAGATCCTCGACAACAAGCATTTTAAGATGACCAAGTTGATACTACATGGCCTTTTCTGATCTTAGAAGCCATATGGTATCACTATTCTGTGGGTTAAAGCAGCCACAAATCACCTGAAATCCAAGTAAAAAGGCCATAGACCCCAACGTTTAATAAGAGAACTGTCTTAAATTTGGGGACCCAGGTATAGAACCACCAAAATCATATATTAGTATTTATAGATTTATTTTACTTTTTCTAATTTCCTCCTCACTCTAAAATACAATATTTAAATGTTTCTAAATAGGAAATTTTTGCCTCAATATTTTAACTCCCTCTGATCCAAGTTTATGGAAAATACTCCATCAAACTAGATAAGCCCCATTTGTTTCAATAGCATGAAAATATTTTGAAATCCAACTTCTTTCAAAATATGAAATTATTGGCAAGTTTCCTATCATTTATGTTTATGTTCCTATATTTTATTCTTAAAGCTACATAGTAAACAAGTTCAGAACTAACAATTATTGACATAATTCAAGCACATAAAATCCCTTTAAAATATCCATGTAATTAGGAATTTGTTACTCAATAGACCCTTGAATTATTGAGATATTGGTTTCTGTTGACTTATTTTATTTGGTTTATTCATATAACACACGTGTGGAATTATTTTTACAAATGCTTGTAGATAATTTGAGTTTTATCCTATTGCTAAAGAGATAATAAGTGAGTATGGCTCTAAAAACGTGTAAAGTTAAATATTTAATAAGAAAAAATACTATCTTCTATTAAGAAGTTGATTATTTGAAGAAATTCTAAGTAAAATTTCAAATTGTTAAAGTGAATTATTAAAACACAGGTTTCCAAAATTTAAATGTTGGTATTTTTATTTTGCTTACTGAAAGGCAAATCAGTCGTTTTTAATATTAATCCCATAAATATATACTATGTATACTTTTAGATGTTTGTGTGCATTACCATCTTATGTTTTAGGTACTAAGTGCCACAGGATAGGTGATTTTCCTTGTGTAATATTGTGTGTAGGAGGATAATTATTGCTTTTTGATCATGATGGATAATTATTATAATTATTGTAATGGGAATCATAATTTAATATTTTATGTAGCACTATAAAATTCACACTGAGCTGCACCAATTAAAGTTGTGACTCAACAAATAAAAATTAAAAATTTATAATCCATGACGATGTATTAAATACATAAGCCCAAAATAAATATATTTTAAAAATTGTGTACGAGCGTCAACTGTTAAATGAGCATATTCAATAATAGGCAAAGGTTCAGAAGTTCTTTGAAAAGGTCTTTGCAGTTTGTAGATCAGTCTGGTATCTGAGACTGAATATAACAGGCTGTGGGTTGTTTCTCCCTCAGGTGAAACAAAGGAGGCCTTTAGAATGGATATTGAAGGTGAATAAATTAAAATATAATTAATGGAGAAGGAAATGAGGACCCAAGATTCCATCTGGAAAATATTCCAATATATTTAAAAGAGAGAAGATCATATGTGAAAGAGGAAAGCTAGGAAATCAACTGAGGGCCTCTTCAAGACTCAGCTCAGTTTTCACTTGACAGTTTAGGGTCTTTCAAAGGCTTCTTCTAGGTGCTAATTTAGCCCCCAGTACATATGTAGAGCTGACCCAATATACGTGGAAATTAGGTATTGTAGTTTGGATACTCCAGGAACAGATCCTCACAATAGGTGCAGGAGACATTGACATGAGAGTAATGAAGTAAGGTAAGCAAGAGAAAAAGCAAACATATAGTACATTTGAAAGGCAACTAGTGCTGTATGGCCAGAGATAAGCCTATGGGGTAAGTTATTAGAGAACCAACATAAAACTCACCCTTCAGAGTTGTGGCACAAGAAGGGCCATCGACCTGGGTACTTAGACCCTAACTCCTCTCAGTTATTGATTATGGGTTATTTGTGGGTGTAAGCATTTCTAACTTCTGGCCTGTTTTGGAGAAGACCCTCAGGCACAGAGATGCATATCCCAGCAGAAGGCCATAGGCTGGAATACACTGAAGGAAGAAGGCCTACGGAATATAGTCTGGCACAGAAAACACCTGACTACCTGTGCAGGCTAAAGTTTTGCATTCATTTGAGTGGGTATTCATGTATGCATCTACTCTCTTTACTCATTAAATTCAAAACAACTAGTTGACGAAAGACTAATACATGCCATTACAGTTCTTTGTTCTGTCAACCAAGGTGTCAACAAAAGAAGAAGATAATTAAAACACTGGCCATTCTTAACTGGATGTAAACATGCTTAGTATGTAACATATTTATGAAATGAATAAATGAATGAGTAAGCAAATAATAAACCCACATTCAAAAAATCCAACCCATTAACACAAAATTAGTAAGTTAAATTACTCTAATAAAAGCTGTGAAGGAGAACCAAAAAAAAAGTGACAAAATGGTGACTAAATGAGTAAGGCAACTTTCAATTCAGCAGTCAGAGAAGACCATGTTGACGTATGACATTTGAATTTAGACCTTGATAAAATCTGGCCCAAATTAACTTGGTTATAAACAATGATTTAGCTATTTCTGGCCACTATTGATACTGCCAAAATACAGATATAGGCTAGCTATTCACTCTCAAATTCCATACTCAGTTAAAAATAAAAGCAAGTCTTGGGCCATATTCCATTACATGTAGTTGACTATGTCCAACACAATGTTGATAGGAGAGAGCTTAATTTACTTATCACCTCAGTAAGCAAGAACACTAGTTCAACAGGGCTTTGGTAGTATCTCAGAGGGGGAAGGACAAGATTGGATTTTATTGAGAATTTGAAGTTAGGTTTAAAGTGAATTTTTCAATGTGAGGACTGAATTAGAATTGTGTATCCATCATGGTATATTTAGGATCGATGGAAACAGCAAGACAAAGATTTTAAGTTGAGATATTCAGAGTGTCTTATGTATAAACTCTGTTGATGCTTCCTACTGAAGTCAGTGGGTTGAGAAGTTCCTATAATGAACAATAAAATTACTTGCCTGGAGAAGTGCTTCTAGAAGTAGTTAAATTTTGCCACTGAAGGAAATGGAATAGCTTTGCTTAATGTAGACACTAAGATGTGTGGAGGTCCTCAATATAGTCATTTGTCACACCAAATACACTAACAAATTAGGAATAATAAATTCCTAGAGTGGTTCTGTTTCATCTATGTTACCTCAATTCTTGGTTCTCTTGTAAAATCTTGAATGAAATAATTTAAGTCTGACACAATATTCAATGTACAATGACGGTTTATAAATTTATACTTATCATCAAATATAAAATCTTTTGAAATTGTAGTCAAGCATGGACATTCATAATCAAGTGTTGACTGTCTCTTCAAAAGGTGAAGGGTTAAGGCTTTTTTCGATTCACATATTTATTTATTTAAAGGGGAGAGGGATCTCTAAAATATCTTAACCTACATATCTTGAACACCGTTAAGTTTACCAATTAAACTCATTTCTACTTGCTATTATATTGTAAGCACAATAAACATATGGTGATAAGAAGATAAAAAGATGGCCCAAGTGCTGTAGCAGTAGATTTAAGAGATTGTGAATACATAAATGGGGTAACCAACCAACCACCACTAGATTGGTGACCAAACCTATTTCTGCCAAAAGGTGTCAAAAATTCAGACTGAAGAATAGATGTGAAGGATGATTCCTCTAGGAAGAGGGTGCAACAAGTATAAAAATCCAGAGAGGAGATAGAGCATAGTGTATGAGAGAACAAGAAAGTGGCTGTCGCTCAATGGGGGAAGATGATAAGATTTTGGAGGGAGGTCGGCAACAAGGTCACATAGTGCTTTATGTCCACGATAGGGATATATATATATATAATTATATATTAATATATTATTGTATAAATTAATATATATTAGTATATTATAATTTACATTAATAATTTAATATAATCAATATAATTATAAAATATAATTATGAAATATAAAATATAATTAATATATTATTATACATAACATATTATATAATATATATTATTCTAAGGGAATAATCCAGAATAGCAAGGCAGAGGGAGATTGGAGAGAAAAGAGAGAGAAAGGAATTAGAAAGAAATGCAGATAAATGAAGGATACAGTTCTAAAGAAGGAAAGAGTAATAAGATCCTGAGTACAAGGAGATACACATAATTTTGAGAGGAGCAGATACACTTCCCTATTGGACTAGGAGGAAAGTCTTAAAAAATGAGATTCTGATCTAGGTAGGTTTGTGATATATCAATAGAAATATAATAGAATCTCACTCCATTTGCATCTATATTAATGAATTATGATGCAATTTTATTCGTTGATAACATACATAAATGGGGCTATGGTCATTTTGAAGAGAGTATGACATGAAGTTAACTCTTACATTAATATTTGTTTAATTTTATTTAGAGAAGAGGATCTTCATAGTATAGTAAAAAGACATCATGGAACAATACTTGTAAGGGCATTCCAACTCTACTCTCTCATTCATAATTCAGCTTTGGACCCGAATATGTGTGCTCCACCAAGTGAAACAAAAATTCCACAATGAACCCAATTTAGAAGACATTCAGTCAAGAATTCCCTTTGGAAATGTTATATTTCCGTTCTCAGTGACTTATCAAAGCATTCCTTCCAATTATCTATAATAGTAATTCTGGCAGGCTATGCTGGTAAATGCAACGTTTCTGTTCTTCTTGGGGACTTTTTTATTATACTTTAAGTTTTAGGGTACATTTGCACAACGTGCAGGTTTGTTACATATGTATACATGTGCCATGTTGGTGTGCTGCACCCATTAACTCATCATTTCACATTAGGTATATCTCCTAATGCTATCCCTTCCCCCTCCCCCCACCCCACAACAGGCCCCTGTGTGTGATGTTCCCCTTCCTGTGTCCAAGTGTTCTCATTGTTCAATTCCCACCTATGACTGAGAACATGCGGTGTTTGGTTTTTTGTCCTTGTGATAGTTTGCTGAGAATGATGGTTTCCAGCTTCATCCATGTCCCTACAAAGGACATGAACTCATCATTTTTTATGGCTGCATAATAGTCCATGGTGTATATGTCCCACATTTTCTTAATCCAGTCTATCGTTGTTGGACATTTGGGTTGGTTCCAAGTCTTTGCTATTGTGAATAGTGCCACATTAAACATACCTGTGCGTGTGTCTTTATAGCAGCATGTTTCATAATCCTTTGGGTATATACCCAGTACTGAGATGGCTGGGTCAAATGGTATTTCTAGTTCTAGATCCCTGAGGAATCACCACACTGACTTCCACAATGGTTGAACTAGTTTACAGTCCCACCAACAGTGTCAAAGTGTTCCTATTTCTCCACAACCTCTCCGGCACCTGTTTTTTTCCTGACTTTTTAATGGTCGCCATTTTAACTGGTGTGAGATGGTATCTCATTGTGGTTCTGATTTGCATTTCTCTGATGGCCAGTGATGGTGAGCATTTTTTCATGTGTCTTTTGGCTGCATAAATGTCTTCTTTTGAGAAGTGTCTGTTCATATCCTTCACCCACTTGTTGATGGGGTTGTTTTTTTCTTGTAAATTTGTTTGAGTTCATTGTAGATTCTGGATATTAGCCCTTTGTCAGATGAGTAGACTGCAAAAAGTTTCTCCCATTCTGTAGGTTGCCTGTTCACTCTGATGGTAGTTTCTTTTGCTGTGCAGAAGCTCTTCAGTTTAATTAAATCCCATTTGTCAATTTTGGCTTTTGTTGCCATTGCTTTTGGTGTTTTAGACATGAAGTCCTTGCCTATGCCTATGTCCTGAATGGTATTGCCTAGGTTTTCTTCTAGGGTTTTTATGGTTTTAGGTCTAATATTTAAGTCTTTAATCCATCTTGAATTAATTTTTGTATAAGGTGTAAGGAAGGGATCCAGTTTCATCTTTCTACATATGGCTAGCCAGTTTTCCCAGCACCATTTGTTAAATAGGGAATCGTTTCCCCATTTCTTGTTTTTGTCAGGTTTGTCAAAGATCAGATGGTTGTAGATGTGCTGCATTATTTCTGAGGGCTCTGTTCTGTTCCATTGGTCTATATCTCTGTTTTGGTACTAGTACCATGCTGTTTTGGTTACTGTAGCCTTGTAGTGTAGTTTGAAGTCAGCTAGCATGATGCCTCCAGCTTTCATCTTTTGGCTTAGGATTGGCTTGGCAATGCGGGCTCTTTTTTGGTTCCATATGAACTTTAAAGTAGTTTTTTCCAATTCCATGAAGAAAGTCATTGGTAGCTTGATGGGGATGGCATTGAATCCATAAATTACCTTGGGCAGTATGGCCATTTTCATAATATTGATTCTTCCTACCAATGGGCATGGAATGTTATTCCATTTGTTTGTATCCTCTTTTATTTCATTGAGCAGTGGTTTGTAGTTCTCCTTGAAGAGGTCCTTCACATTCTCTGTAAGTTGGATTGCTAGGTATTTTATTCTCTTTGAAGCAGTTGTGAATGTGAGTTCACTCACGATTTGGCAGTTTGTCTGTTATTGGTGTATAAGAATGCTTGTGATTTTTGCACATTGATTTTGTATCCTGAGACTTTGCTGAAGTTGCCTATCAGCTTAAGGAGATTTGGGGCTGAGACGATGGGGTTTTCCAGATATATAATCATGTCATCTGCAATCAGGGACAATTTGACTTCCTCTTTTCCTAACTGAATGCCCTTTATTTCCTTCTCCTGCCTGATTGTCCTGGCCAGAACTCCCAACACTATATTGAATAAGAGTGGTGAGAGAGGGCATCCCTGTGTTGTGTCAGTTTTCAAAGGGAATGCTTCCAGTTTTTGCTCATTCAGTATGATATTGGTTGTGGGTTTGTCATAGACAGCTCTTATTATTTTGAGGTACGTCCCTTCAATACCTAATTTATTGAGAGTCTTTAGCATGAAGAGTTGTTGAATTTTGTCAAAGGCCTTTTCTGCATCTATTGAGATAATTATATGGTTTTTGTCTTTGGTTCTGTTTATATGCTGGATTACATTTACTGATTTTCATATGTTGAACCAGCCTTGCATCCCAGGGATGAAGCCCAATTGATAGTGGTGGATAAGCTTCTTGATGTGCTGCTGGATTCAGTTTGCATGGATGTTCATCAGAGATATTGCTCTAAAATTCTCTTTTTTTGTTGTGTCTCTGCCAGGCTTTGGTATCAAGATGATGCTGGACTCATAAAATGAGTTAGGGAGGATTTCCTCTTTTTCTATTGATTGGAATAGTTTCAGAAGGAATGGTACCAGCTCCTCCTCGTACCTCTGGTAGAATTCGTCTGTGAATCCATCTGGTCCTGGACTTTTTTTGGTTGGTAAGCCATTAATTATTGCCTCAATTTCAGAGCCTGTTATTGGTCTATTCAGAGATTCAACTTCTTCCTGGTTCAGACTTGGGAGGGTGTATGTGTCGAGGAATTTATCCATTTCTTCTAGATTTTCTAGTTTATTTGCGTAGAGGTGTTTATAGTATTCTCTGATGGTAGTTTGTATTTCTGTGGGATCGGTGGTGATATCCCCTTTATCATTTTTTATTGTGTCTATTTGATTCTTCTCTCTTTTCTTCTTCATTAGTCTTGCTAGCAGTCTATCAGTTTTGTTGATCTTTTCAAAAAAAAGCTGGATTCATTGATTTTTTGAAGGGTTTTTTGTGTCCCTATCTCCTTCAGTTCTGCTCTGATCTGAGTTATTTCTTGCCTTCTGCTAGCTTTTGAATGTGTTTTCCCTTGCTTCTCTAGTTCTTTTAATTGTGATAGGGTGTCAATTTTAGATCTTTCCTGCTTTCTCTTGTGGGCATTTAGTGCTATACATTTCCCTCTACACACTGCTTTGAATGTGTCCCAGAGATTCTGGTATGTTGTGTCTTTGTTCTCATTGGTTTCAAAGAACATCTTTGTTTCTGCCTTCATTTCGTTACGTCCAGTAGTCATTCAGGAGCAGGTTGTTCAGGTTCCATGTAGTTGAGCGGTTTTGAGTGAGTTTCTTAATCCTGAGTTCTAATTTGATTGCACTGTGGTCTGAGAGACAGTTTGTTATAATTTCTGTTATTTTACATTTGCTGAGGAGTGCTTTACTTCCAACTATGTGGTCAGTTTTGGAATAAGTGCAATGTGGTGCTGAGAAGAATGTAAATTCTGTTGATTTGGGGTGGAGAGTTCTGTAGATGTCTATTAGGTCTGCTTGGTGCAGAGCTGAGTTCAATTCCTGGATATCCTTGTTAACTTTCTGTCTCGTTGATCTGTCTAATGTTGATAGTGGGGTGTTAAAGTCTTCCATTATTATTGTCTGGGAGTCTAAGTCTCTTTGTAAGTCTCTAAGGACTTGCTTTATGAATCTGGGTGCTCCTGTATTGGGTGCATATATATTTAGGATAGTTAGCTCTTCTTGTTGAATTGATCCCTTTACCATTATGTAATGGCCTTCTTTGTCTCTTTTGATCTTTGTTGGTTTAAAGTCTGTTTTATCAGAGACTAGGATTGCAACCCCTGCCTTTTTTTGTTTTCCATTTGCTTGGTAGATCTTCCTCCATCCCTTTATTTTGAGACTTTTTATATCTCTGCACGTGAGATGGGTCTCCTGAATACAGCACACTGATGGGTCTTGACTCTTTATCCAATTTGCCAGTCTTGTCTTTTAATTGGAGCATTTAGCCCATTTACATTTAAGGTTAGTATTGTTATGTGTGAATTTGATCCTGTCGTTATGATGTTAGCTGGTTATTTTGCTCGTTAGTTGATGCAGTTTCTTCCTAGCCTTGATGGTCTTTACAATTTGGCATGTTTCTGCAGTGGCTGGTACCAGTTGTTGCTTTCCATGTTTAGTGCTTCCTTCAGGAGCTCTTTTAGGGCAGGCCTGGTGGTGACAAAATCTCTCAGCAATTGCTTGTCTGTAAAGTATTTTATTTCTCCTTCACTTATGAAGCTTAGTTTGGCTGGATATGAAATTCTGGGTTGAAAATTCTTTTCTTTAA
The DNA here is from genome assembly GCF_009828535.3 of Hylobates moloch. Lineage (NCBI taxonomy): Eukaryota > Metazoa > Chordata > Mammalia > Primates > Hylobatidae > Hylobates > Hylobates moloch. The sequence continues at coordinate 63,368,818 of NW_026652286.1, read as the reverse complement.
GAATGTTGAATATTGGCCCCCACTCTCTTCTGGCTTGTACAGTTTCTGCCGAGGGATCAGCTGTTAGTCTGATGGGCTTCCCTTTTTGGGTAACCCGACCTTTCTCTCTGGCTGCCCTTAACATTTTTTCCTTCATTTCAACTCTGGTGAATCTGACATTTATGTGTCTTGGAGCTGCTCTTCTCGAGGAGTATCTTTGTGGCGTTCTCTGTATTTCCTGAATTTGAATGTTGGCCTGCCTTGCTAGATTGGGGAAATTCTCCTGGATAATATCCTGCAGAGTCTTTTCCAACTTGGTTCCTTTCTCCCTGTCACTTTCAGGTACACCAATGAGACATAGATTTGGTCTTTTCACATAGTCCCATATTTCTTGGAGGCTTTGTTTGTTTCTTTTTATTCTTTTTTCTCTAAACTTCTCTTCTCACTTCATTTCATTCATTTGATCTTCCATCATTGATACCCTTTCTTCCAGTTGATCAAATTGGCTACTGAGGCTTGTGCATTCGTCATGTAGTTCTCGTGCCTTGGTTTTCAGCTCCTTCAGGTCCTTTAAGGACTTCTCTGCATTGGTTATTCTAGTTAGCCATTCGTTTAATTTTTTTCTAGGGGACGTTTTAACACTCCAGATACTTAATTGGCCAGTAGAGATTGACATCCTAGGCAATTCCTTTGGTCCTTTCATTCAGATTTGTCTCTTTTTCTGCAGTTATATTTTTGCTTGACTCTTATAGCCTTTAAACTAAGTGTTCTTCCGGAGCAGGGATCATTTCTTATTCATATTTGTCATTGTTACTAGAATCCAATAGGTGCTCAACAAAGGCTTCTTGAATGGAAATGCTAATTCAGGGCTAAACTACTAGAGAGAATAAATAGGTCAAAGTAATCATTTACATCAATTTAAGTTGGCCGATTCAGCAACATTTTAAAAACCACATAGTATAGTAACTTATTCGTTGTTTGAATTTTTGTATCAGAATTTCTGTTTATCTATGTTATTTCTCCCAGGCCTGATTCAGAAGAGTAGTCTGTATGAGCTGTAACCATAGTAGAAGTAGAGTCTGGTTTCAGCAGAGTTTTTACACCCCTCTGACTTGACTTTGCTTCTCTGTGAGAGGTAGACTAAGATTAAGTGCTGACAACCAAGGCATTAGTCTAGGGAGTGGCAGGGATATTACTGAGAAAGAGAGCAGGCAGATGGAGGAAGTAGCACAACTGATTGTTGACTGATGTCCTGAGCTGAGAGCTATGGGCAGCATAATCCAAGGAAACGTGGGTGATTCAACACTTCTCTTAGGCTGGGGAAATCAAGTTAGCACCAGCTGGTGTCTTGCTAGACTGCTCAGTACGGCCTTTAGAGCTTTGGGTACTTTATTTTGGCAAACAGGAAAGCTGTACATTTTCACTGAAAAGAAAAATGAAGCTAGCACAGAACTGGTGACTTCGTCACTTCTCTATGGACACAGCAACCACCAAAAGACTCCTACGTAGCATGCACAAAGCTTCATCTCTTGGCCACTTCCAAACCTAAATATCGTTTATTCCAAAGGGTCTTAATAACTTTATTGGTTCTGTAACTCTCTCTTGTGCTATGTGAGACTTTACCAACTGAGATTATAGTGCTTTATTAACTGGTTATGAATTTATTATTGAGAAATGTCCTTACCCAACCTATATATAATTAATAATTGCTTTAAAATTGTATTTTCCAGCCAGCAAGACACTTTTATGTACAGTATTTAATTCTCACTGGGATAAGAGTATTTTTAATTAATTTTTGTAAAAATATAAAATTTAAAGCTCTGAGATGTTAAGCAATGTACTTAATGCATAATCTACATAATACTTTGAGATAATTTCCATGTTTATGATCTACAGAAGGACTTCTTTATCTTGTATATTTTAAAGTGACCTCCTACTTGCTCTATAATTATATATTTTATTTATTGATTCCAATAATGCAATTGGTTCTTACTTGTCCTTCCTCACAATATTTATAACAAATCTGTGAGGTAGGTGACAGGAAGTGGAAATCAGTTCCTAGGCTAGCTTGTTGCTGGTAAATTATATCCATACAATACTATTTTGAAAAATAAGAAATACGATCTAAGCTCTCTGATTCCAGTGGGCTTGTTAATGTACAGTTTTAGGTCTTTCATAATCTGGCTCCAAGTTATCTTTCTAAATTCATCTTTAATTGTATCATTCTGTATACCATAGTCTGCTATCTCACTAATCTATTACCTCTATCGGACACAGCCAATGACTTTCCAACCTCCTACCTTTGTCTTACTCCTCTTTCAATGTGGAATACTATGCTCCATTTTCTATTATTTGAAGTCATACTTGAATATTGAGATCTTGTCTGAATGGCCTAAAAACCTGAGGAGAATATTGATGTATTCTTACTGTAGGATAACAACATGTGTTGCTTATTCCTATATTTTATTATTGTAAGTTTCTACTACTGATATTGTCACCCATTCTGCTTCTATACTAGTAATTTCATGTTTTGTGCTTTAGAGCTTAACAATTTAACAGTGTTTAATTTTGAGTTTTTTTTTTTTTTTTTTTTTGGAGACTTGGTTTGTCACCCAGGCTGGAGTAGAGTGGCACGATCTTGGCTCACTGCAGTCTCAGCCTCCCAGGTTCCATTGATTATCCTGCCTCAGCCTCCTGGGTAGCTGGGATTACAGGTGCACACCACCATGCCTGGCAAATTTTTGTATTTTTAGTAAAGATGGGGTTTCACCATGTTGGCCAGGCTGGTCTCGAACTCCTTGACCTCAGGTGATCTGCCTCTCTCGGCCTCCCAAAACGCTGGGATTACAGGTGTGAGCTACCACGCCTGGCCTCATTTTGATTTTTATAATACCCTTTGGAGAGAGAAAATATATTATTGTCCTAATTTTAGAAATATTAAAAACAAAGATTACAGAAGTTAAATAGCTGGCTCAAATTCATTACATATGTAGGTATACTCGGCCTTCTGTATCTGCAGGTTCTGCATCCAGAGAGTCAACCAAGCACAGATTAAAAACATTTTATAAAAATATACAACAAATAATGGTACAAAAATAGAAATTATACAAATAAAAATATGTTAGAACAACTGTTTGCATTTTATTTACACTGCATTAGGTATTATAAGTAATCTAGAGACAATTTATACAGGAGGATGTGTGCGAATTATATGTCGATGCTATATTATTTCATCATTTTATTTCAGGTACTTGAGCATCCACAAAATTTGGTAACCATGGATTCTGGTGTCTGTGGAAATCCTGGAACTAAGCCCCTATGAATTCTGGGGGATGAATTTATATATGTATGCCCACACAGACAAACATACGAGAGAGATAGTCAAAAACAGAAGGGTCCTTTCTCTGTGCCACATATTTTGCTCAGCACTTTATCATGTATTGTCATGTTTGTACCATAACAACATTTTGAAAGGCAACTAATATATCCACATATAGATGAGAAAAGTTAGGAACAGAGATGTTAGTTATCACACCAGAGTTTATTACAGTGTAAGATAATAGAATCTGGATTTGAACCAAAGAAATCTGGCTCTGGATCTCTTATTCTTTTTCTTATATGATGATCATATTTTTACATCTCTCACTGTTTCTATGTTCTTAATCTGATAACTGAGCCTCCTTGTCACTTCCTCTTTGCCAATTATATACCATGAAAACTAGCCCAGAAATCTTGTTTCAAGTCTCTGGGTTTTTGTCTAGAAGTGTTATCCAAATCATCCTCCATTCTAGGACTGGATCTTTTCCACTGAACTGTAAGCTCATATTGAGGTCATTATAGTTTGCTAAACTGCAGAGAGCTTTGGTTCAAATTAGAAAAAGAGAAAAAAACGTTTTCTTAAATAGGTGAATGTAGTAAAAGCACTCACTTGGTGTAATCCTAAAAATATTTTCCACCTAATGAGTCTGGCTACTTTCAGATCACAAACACTCCTTTAAAGCATCCTGCAGTGTGTTAGAGTGTTCTCCAGATGCAGAGAGACATAGTGGGTAGAGCCTAGATTTCAGTTGTCTAGGGCTTGAATCTTGTCATTATTATCTCTAGGATCTTGGGAGAAGTACTTCTGTTGGCCTGAACATATTTCATCACATAATGTAGACGAGTCACTGGGGAGATTAGCAGTAATCCATTTAGAGTGACTCACATAGTACCTGGTTTATAGTGGGTTCCAATAAAAGGGTTTTTATTATTTCACTTGTTTTACTGATAATCTGATAAGTTAGGCAGAACTTTAAAACTACTTTAGAATTTAAATCCAATCATACCAGTACTTAATTTAAAACATCTTAATAATTTTTAATCACTGAAATAGAATAAAGTTCATACTTTCTATTCTAGAATGTTTTAGAGTTCTTTAAAACTTGGTTCATAACTACTTATTCACCTTATTTCTTTTGATGCTCACTTAAACTTATTTTTTGCATTTTTTCTCATTAACAATTTACTTTGTCATTATTTTCTCAAAGCACATATTAATATGTGAATTTGGTTTACTCAACCTAGAATTTTGTTTTGAAACCTTGTCTATCTAGTGAGCTCCTACGTATCTTTAAAAGTCTGTCTTAAATGATATCCCTTATATGACCTTTGTATTAGCCACTCCACTCTACCCCATACCACTAGATGAAGTGAATCATACTAGAGGTAATGGATCTGCTCCCACATGGAACATACTGTTAAAATAAGTGTGTATGTGTATTGTGTGTGTGTATTACACACACACACACACACTCCCAGAGTTCTACTCTGAGCTTCTTTAGGGCATGAATAATGTATCACTCATTTTACCCTCAGGCCTGGCATACAGTATGAACTGAACTTAAAAGTCTTGAATTACCCAAGGTCTAATAGGCAAAAAGTACTGCATCATGTTCTTCATCCTTAATTATCTTAAGCTAGTTTCCTGAGATGCTCTCTTTGAAAGAGTCTAAGACTAGATCCAGATTCATAGGAAAGGGCATTATTTTTATTTTTGTTTGTTTAATGCTAGGGTTTTAAATTTTAACATGACTTTAGGAATTTTTTCTTCCCTGTTTTTTTTAATTTATTTTGATACTGTTTATACATGAGGTTACTTTTTCTACATCTTCTGAGGTCACTCCTAATAGATTTGACTTTTGACTTTAAATCCATTCCCTTTATGCTAGAAAGTGTTATTTACAGACTGCAAATATAGGCTGGCATGATTTCAAAGCCTGCATTTTATTTCAATAATTCAAATGGCTTATTACAACAAAATGCACTTCAAAGAGCAAGAACAGTGAAATCATTACCATAATCAATTTTACAACATTTTTATCATCCCCAAATGGAAACTCTGTACTCTTTATCTATCACTCCCTAACTGCCCCCTTTCCTCCAGCCCTAGGCAACCACTCATATACTTTCTGTCCCTATAGATTTTCCTGTTCTAGACATTTCATATCAATAGAATAATACAATATGCAATATTTTGTGACTGGCTTCTTTCACTTAGCATGATGTTTTCAAGGTTCTGCATTGTAGCATGTATCAGTACTTCATTCTTATTTATGTCTGAATAATATGTCATTGTAGAGATGTATTCCTTTTTTAATTTTTGTGGGTACATAGTAGGTGTATATATTTATGAGGTACATAACATATTTTGTCACAGGCATACAATCTACTATAATCACATCACTGTAAATGGGATATCCATCACCTCAAGCATTTATACATATTCCTTGTGTAAGAAACAATCCAATTATAATTATTTCATTATATTTAAATGTACAATAAATTATTGTTGGCTGTAGTCACCCTGTTATGCTATCAAATACTATATTTTATTCTATTTATTTTTGTACTCATTAACCACATTCCACCATTACACTTCCCATCCTCTTACAACCATCTCTCTAATCTCTATCTCCATGAGTTCAACTGTTTTAACTTTTAGCTCTCACAAATAAGTGAGAACATGTGATATTTGTCTTTCTGTGCCTGGCTTATTTCACTTAACATAATGAATTCCAGTTCTATCCATGTTGTTGCAGATGAAAGGATCTCATTATTTTATGGCTAAATAGCCATATTTCTCTATGCATTTATTTGTTGATTGATACCTAGGTTACTTCTCAATCTTTGCTATTATGAATAGTGTTTCAATAAACATGAGAGTGCAGATATATTTTTGATATACTGAATTTATTTCCTTTGTGTATGTACATAGCAGTGGGATTGCTAAATCAGATTCTTTTAGTTTTTGAAGAACATTCAAACTGTTCTATACAGTGGTTGTACTAATTTACATTCCCACCAATAGTGTATGAGGATTCCTTTTTCTCAACATCGTTGCCAGAATTTCTTATTGCCTTTTAGACAAGAGGCTTTTCCAAATATAACATCATACCATCTGCAAAGATAATTTGACTTCTTCTCTTCCAAGTTGGATGCCCTTTATTTCTTTCTTTTGTCTGATTGCTCTAGCAAGGACTTCCAGTACTATGTTGAATAACAGTGTTGGAAGTGGACATCCTTGTCATGTTCCAGATTTCAGAAGAAAGGCTTTCAGGTTTTCCTCATTCCGTATGATACTAGCTGTGGCTCTGTCACACATGGCTTTTATTGCGTTATGTTCTTCCTACACGCAGTGTTTTGAGAGCTTTTATCATGCAAGGATGTTGAAATGTTTTCAAATGCTTTTTCAGCATCAAATGAAATGATATGATTTTTGTCCTTCATTCTGTTCATATGATGTGTCACTTTGTTTGATTTGCATATATTGAACCATTCATGGATACCAGGAATAAATCCCACTTGGTCATACAAATGATCTTCGTAATGTGTTGCTTAATTTGGCTTGCTAGTATTTTGTTGAGGACTTTTGTATCAATGTTAATCAGGGATATTAGCCTGTAGTTTTTTTTGTCCGATGTGTCTTTGTCACATTTTAAAAATTAATTCATCAGTTGATGGAAATTTGAGTGGTTTCTGGCTTTTGTCTTTTATGAATAAAAGTGCTATGAATATTTGTGTACATGTTTTTACATAAACAATTACATTCATTTTTTCTTGGAAATCTACTTAGGAGTAGATTTGCTGGGTCAAATAATAACTTGATGTTTAACTTTTTGAGCAGCTTTCAGGCTGTTTTCCAAGGTGGCTGCACCATTTTACATTCTCTCTAGCTATGAAAGAAGATTATTATTTTACCACATCTTCATTAACACTTGTTATTATGTGATATTTTATTACAGTTATCCTAGTGGGTATGAGGTGGTATCTCATTGAACTTTTGATTTGCATTTCTCTGATGATAATGATTTTGAGCACCTTTCTATGCGCTTATTGTCCATTTGTATATTCTTTTTGAGGAAATGTCTAGCCAGGTCAATTTTTACTTAAGTTGTCTTTGTATTATTGAGTTGTAATAGTTGTTTTTGTATTCTACACAGAAGTCATATAATAGATATATGATTTGCAAATATTTTTATTTTTCACTTTCTTAATGGTATCATTTGAAGCATAAAAATTGTTAATTTTATCGTAGTTCATTTTAGCTCTTTCTTTGTTGCTTATACCTTTGGCATCTCATCTAAGAAACCACCACGAGATATGATTGTGAAAATTTTTCTCTATGCTTTCTTCTGAGATTTTTTTTTGTTTTTTAGTTTTAACACTTGCATTTAAGTCTTTGATTCATTCTGACTCAATTGTCATATATGGTGTAAGAAAGGAGTTCAACTATTAGTTAATATTTAATTTATATTAAAAATGTAAGTTCTGGTGTATCCTTTTCCTTTGCCAATCAAAGTCACAGGATGCATTCCAGCTATTAGACAAGGATAAATATTGAAGAAGAAGTTTTAAAACATCAAAACTTTATTTTATTTATTCTTTTTACTTAGAAGTCAGTGTATTATGGAAAGGGACACATGTATTTGAAACTATATAATCTGAATTAAAACTGTAATTTCTATATCGGCTTTGTGATTGTAAAAAAATAGAATACTTCTCTGAGCTAAAAATTTTATCTTTACAACAGAAATTATAATGAATATATTACACTGTTTTATTGAGGATTTAATGAGATACTTTCTGTCAAACAGCTAGTACAGTTGCTAGAAGTAAATGGAAACATCTTAAATATTAGTTTTTATATTCTACCTTCTTGTCTGCTGGCAGTATTTCCTATGCCACTTGCCTTAGATCTCTATTGGATTTGTTCTTCCAACATCTTTCCTGCATGCATTAATTTCACTGACTCCCTCTTCATACCCCTAACACACATAATGTGCTCAGCCTTGACAGTGTGGTTAAAATATGTGTAGAAATAACAGCAAAGACAACAAAAATGAAGAAGCAAAAAAACTTCTTAGAAAGTGAAGATCAAAATAAACTGCTTTGAGAATAGAAGTAGGGGCCCAAAGATATGGCTTGGAAAAAGAACGTAAGACAAAATAGAATACCAAGCTAAACTGTTCTGTTTTCATTTAATACACATGCAGGCATGCCTTGCAGATACTGCAAGTTTATTCTAGACCACTGCAATAAAGCAAATGTCACAATAAAGTGAGTCACATTTTTTTATTCCTGGTTTTCTAGTGCATATAAAAGAATTCCAATTGCATTACATCTAAAAAACAATGTACATACCTTTATTTTATTGCTAAAAATGCTAAAAACCAGCTAAGCCTTCAGAGAGTCATAGACTTTTTGCTACAAGAGTCTTGCCTTGTAATTGATGGCTGCTGACTGATCAGGATGGTGGTTGCTGAAGGTTAGAATGGTTGTGGAAATTTCTGAAAATAGGAAAACAATTAAGTTTGTTGCATTGGTTGACTCTTTCCTTCATGCAGATTTCTCCAAAGCATACAATGCTATCTGGTAGAATTTCACAGTAAAACTTATTTTAAAATTGGAGTCAATCCTTTCAAACCCTGCTCATGCTTTTTCAACCAAGTGTATGTGATATTCTAAATGTGTTGTCATTTCAACAGTGTTCATAGCATCTTTACCAGAAGTAGTTTCCATTTCAAGAAACTATGTTCTGTGTTCATTCATAAAAACAAATTCTGCATCTGTTAAACTTTTATCGTGAAATTATAGATGTTCAGTTCCATCCTCAAGTTCCACATCTGATTGTTCTCTTGCAATTTCTATTACATCTGCAATTACTTTCCCCACTGAAGTCTTCAATCCCTCAAAGGCATCCCTGAGAGTTGGAATTCACTTCACTCACGCTTCCATTAATGTTCATATTTTGACCTTCTCCTTTGAATCATAAACATTCTTAATGCCATCTAGAATAATGAAATATTTCCAGAAGGTGTTCAAATTACTCTGCCCAGGTCCATCAGAGGAATTATATCAAAAATTATTTCTTGGATAATGGATTTGAAAGCTTGAATTACTCCTTGATCCTTGTGTTGCAGATTTAATGTTTTATTAGCAGGAATGAAAACATACCTTGTATATCCTTATCAGAGCTTTTGGATGAGCACATGATTATCAATAAGCAGTAATCTTTTGAAAGGAATTTTTTCTAGTTTCTGAGGAACAAGTCTCAGCAGTGGGTTTAAAATGTTCAGTAAATCCTTTTGTAAACATACGAGTTACCATCTAGGTTTTGCTGTTCCATTGAGAACAGGCAGAGATAGTTTATTATGACTCTTAAAGGCCCAAGGATTTTCAGAATAGTAAGGATTGGGTTCAACTTAAAGTCACCAATTGCATTATCCCCTAAAAATAGTCAGCTTGTCCTTTGGAGCTTTGAAGCCAAGCACTGACTTGTCCTCTTTAGCTACAATCTTAGATGGTATCTTATTCAAATATAAGTCTGTTTTGTCTACATTGAAAATCAGTTGGAAAGTGTAGCCACCTTCATCATTTATCTTAGCTCTAGATACCTTACTACAGCTTTTCTATCAGCACTTGCTACTTCACCTTACACTTTTGTATTACAGAAAAAGCTTCTTTCCTTCAACCAAATGAACCAACCTCTGTTAGCTTCAAAGTTTTCTGCTGCAGCTTCCTCACTTCTCGCAGCCTTCACAGAACTGAAGAACTAGAGACTTGATATGGATAAGGCTTTGGCTTATGGGGATATTGTGGTTGATCTGTTCTATCCAGATGACTGAAACTTTCTCCATAGCAGCAGTGAGGCCATTTTGCTTTCTTCTCATTTGTGTGTTCACTAAAGTAACATTTTTAATTTTCTTCAAGAACTTTTTTTTTTAACTTTCACAACTTGGCAAACAGTTTTGTCTATTAGGCCTCTCTTTCAGCTTACCTCAGCTTTCCACATGCCCTCTTCAGTAAGCTTTATCATTTCCAGCTTTTGATTTAAAGTGAGAGATGTGTGACTCTTCATTTTGCTTGAACACTTAAAGGCCATTGAAGGGTTATTATTGGACTAATTTCAATATTGTTTTGTCTCAGGGAATAGAAAGACATGAGGAGAGGGAGAGAAACGCAGTAACACCTGGTCTGTGGAGCAGTCAGAATACACACATTTGCCAATTAAGTTTCCCATCTCATATGGGCTAAGTTTGTAACCATTACAACAGTGACATTGATGATCATTGATTAGAGATCACTGTAACAGACATAATAATGATGAAAATGTTAGAAATAATCACCAAAATGTGGCACAGAGAAATGAAGTGAGCACATGCTGTTGGAAAAATGGTGTCAATATACTTGCTTGATGCAGAATTGCCATGAACCTTCAATTTGTTAAACACACACACACACACACACACACACAAACACACAACATCTGCAGAGAGCCAAAAAGTGAAGTGCAATAAAATAAGTTATTCCTTTAATTTTTATATTAACATCTGCTTATTTAGTATTATTGTTTATCTGATTGAGGCATTTTCTTGTCCATTTATGGCATGCTTTACTTATCCAGACAAATTCTGAAAATCATAAACAACTGTTTGGTATCAGAGAGATACATATTTTACTTGGAATAATAAAATTACTTGC
>NW_026652286.1:63182213-63357420 GCF_009828535.3 Hylobates moloch | reverse complement strand
ATTTGGGTTGGTTCCAAGTCTTTGCTATTGTGAATAGTGCCGCAATAAACATACGTGTGCATGTGTCTTTATAGCAGCATGATTTATAGTCCTTTGGGTATATACCCAGTAATGGGATGGCTGGGTCAAATGGTATTTCTAGTTCTAGATCCCTGAGGAATCGCCACACTGACTTCCACAATGGTTGAACTAGTTTACAGTCCCACCAACAGTGTAAAAGTGTTCCTATTTCTCCACATCCTCTCCAGCACCTGTTGTTTCCTGATTTTTTAATGATGGCCATTCTAACTGGTGTGAGATGGTATCTCACTGTGGTTTTGATTTGCATTTCTCTGATGGCCAGTGATGATGAGCATTTCTTCATGTGTTTTTTGGCTGCATAAATGTCTTCTTTTGAGAAGTGTCTGTTCATGTCCTTTGCCCACTTTTTGATGGAGTTGTTTGTTTTTTTTCTTGTAAATTTGTTTGAGTTCATTGTAGATTCTGGATATTAGCCCTTTGTCAGATGAGTAGGTTGCAAAAATTTTCTCCCATTCTGTAGGTTGCCTGTTCACTCTGATCTTTGACAAACCTGACAAAAACAAGAAATGGGGAAAGGATTCCCTATTTAATAAATGGTGCTGGGAAAAATGGCTAGCCATATGTAGAAAGCTGAAACTGGATCCCTTCCTTACACCTTATACAAAAACTAATTCAAGATGGATTAAAGACTTAAATGTTAGACCTAAAACCGTTAAAATCCTACAAGAAAACCTAGGCAATACCATTCAGGACATAGGCGTGGGCAAGGACTTCATGTCTAAAACACCAAAAGCAATGGCAACAAAAGCCAAAATTGACAAATGGGATCTAATTAAACTAAAGAGCTTCTGCACAGCAAAAGAAGGCTATCGTTTTTTAAGCTCTCAAAAAGTTTTAAAAAAAGCACCAGGCAGTAAGTGTTTTGAGAACAGTAATGTACATTTGTCCTGCAAAAGACCAATTCATCTGCTTTAATAGAAATCCATTTTAAGAAAAGAGATCATTAAGTTGGAAAGTTAATATCCAATATATTTTATGGCAAGATACAAACTTGTAATCATGATTTAGGTATCTAATTTTAACACTTGGACTTAAAAATTATAAATTGTATAAACTTCTAGTTGTTGTAGAAAACTTGCTTTGTTCTTATTTATAGAAATATAAAAATTGGCACACAGCAAAAATATAATATGAACATTTCAGTCAGAAAATAAAAAAGGTTTTAATTATCACATGTCTTCTGTCAAAAACACCACAGATGTTCATCTAAAAATGCATATTTTTAAATTAGAATTTTCTACAAATAAAAGTGATTCATCTTTTACTCCAGGTCTTAGACAAATTGTGTCACTTCTTACATGATAATAAGCCACCATTTTAATTAGTAGTTGTCATTCACTCCAGCACACCAATCTCTGCAAGAGAGCAAGTAACATTTTGTACAGCTGCTCTCATGCTTTGCCTGTCGTCTTTGTCCTGACTTTGAATTCCTCTCCACAACCTTTTCCTCTCCTTTAGATAATCCCCCTCCTCATTTTCCTTACTCCCACTGAGCTGTCAAGAGTCAAAATGCTGTGATATGAAATCATTGCCTCTATGACTCTAAAAAAGGCAAGCTTGCACTAGATTTTGATCAAAGGGAATCATTTATAAGATAGATGCAGCAAAAAACCTTAGGGAGTGTTTCCCCCCGCCAAAGCATCAGTATTATGTGAAATAGAAAAGACAAAGAAACATATTTCTAAACACTTTTTTGCTCTTAATGACATGATTGATGTCATGCTATATAATGTTTATTATTTTCACCTTGTTATTCAGTACCACCTCAGAAAGATGTCTCCTATAAACATATAACTCCAGTAAAAATGGGGAGAATGAAGGATGTAAGAATTACAGCTCTCAGTTTTATAAGCAAGAATGAATGGAGAATGAAAAAAAAAAAAACTATATTTTGCAGAGGGAAGAAGAGCTTTGGAGGAGACTCTTAACGTGCCATCGTCAGGAGATAACAAAAATTGGGAAGACTTCTTGACTGTTTGCAATTCTCCTTGCCATCATTCTTACAAGGATGTATTTGTGTCGTGCCACATCACATTGCAATCTTTGTCTCTACAGTAAAACATAATTTTGCTAGTGTTTAGGTGAGAGAAGCAGACCACAGTGCTTTAAGGGAGGCTGTTTGGTTACTGAATTCCACATAGTAGCCTTTGCTGGGATCTCTCAAGTGAGAACTTCCACAGTAAGGTGATAGCCCAATCAAGAGGTGATTCTGCCTGTCTTCCTGTTGGGTATCAAACATTAGAATTCTTATATCTCCTTTTCTTGGCAAAGGTATAACAACCAGAGAAAGTGACACCACAGATCCATTTCTGAGGAAGTATGATAACAAGAGTGAGTAATGGAAACATGGGCCATTTTTACCTCTGGTTTTGGGATAACAGTCCTGATGCCTTCTTTAGATACAGAAGGTGACATTTTAAAATTGTAAAGTGAAATAAAGAATGTAATTTACACAAATGTACTCTGCACCCAGATTTAAAAATGATTATTTATATTCTGGTTTTGAAAATGTCATTTCCTCAGTCTCTGGGCTCATGTACAGGAAATGATACATTCATTTATAATTTATTCATTTAATTTTTAGCTTTATAAAACTGCACCCATTGCCACGATCTCTGAGTGAATATAAAATACTAAACATATAACAACAAAGACAAAGTTAAGCAATAAAAGTAAATTGCAGAAATGTTATGGCTTTGAGATTGTGAAGAAGCCAAGATATTTTCAGATTAATAATATAAGGGCAATAAAATAAATTACTACTTAGATGTTCACATAGAGAGAGAGAGAGAGAATCTATGATGAAAGCAAATAAAGGAGGTGGAGGTAAGTGAAACAAGACAAGATGATTAGTAGAATGAGGAGAGAAAAGTTAGAAGTTACAACATGTAGAATTGTCAGTTATCTAGGCTCTCTAGGCCCTGTGGCTTTGTTTGTTTGTGTCAGTCTATATGTGTTTATGCATAAGGAGGACCATTTTAAGAGGATTATTGGATATGTGCTGGGAAAAATAAAATCTGATTAAGGTGGGATGTTGACCATGGGGACAGAACTGGAGTGTAGGCTTTTTTCCAGAGACAACACAATACCAAAAGCCAGGGGTTTGGGTAGGGGGTGGCGGGGACATCCAGGGTCAATTTGTAGGAAAATTCCAGTATTGGAGCATAGGAGAAGGCAAGTAAATTGCAAAAAGTCCAATGACTCCAAATGAGAACAAAACAGAGTGGGGTACTGTATTTTCTCACCAGCGTTTTCCCAAAAGCTAGCATATTCTCAATAATTATTATTTGTTAAATGAAAATGAAGGAACTGCGTAGGTTTGTGGCTTTTCATTATATACTGGAAAGTTCCTGATTTATAAAATATTCAAATGGTGTTAACAAATGGTGTTAAAGTGCTATGGGCAAAGTATGCAAAGGCAAAGGTTTGAAAAAGTTAATTGGATTTTAAAAGATTTATTTTTTATATTTTAAGTATGAGAGTGAAAGATACATGTGCATAAAGAAATGTCCCAAATACAAAGTAGTAAAGAGGATATATAGAGAGAATGGCCTCATAAGGAATATGGTGTGTGTGTGTGTGTGTGTGTGTGTGTTTCTGTTTCCTTACAGGAATGTGTTTCCTCAAAGTTTTACCCTTGACTAGTGTTGGTTCTGATGATATGAGTTATTTCTTTTCACATATTGCATTGTCCGCAAAGCCTTATATTTTGGTGATGAAAGTAAAGAGAGGGAGTTGGCAGCAGCACAGACACTGCAAAAAATGCCCTCAAAGCTCAGTAATTATTCTGGTGCCTGGCCTGAGAATAAGATCCAACTATAATAATGAGAATTAAGGCAAAGATGCCATAGGACAAAGACCAAATATGTTGCTAGGCTCACCCACTCTCTTCCCATGTACTACCTTCTGGTGAGCCTTGGACCCTTTCCTCTTCCAAAGTCAAAAAAAAAAAAGAATATCTGTATTGAAAGAAAGATATAAATCTATTTTTTCAGAATATCAAGGATCTTCATATACAAATTAATAAAAATGTGTTCTATTATCTGAAAGGACAGAAGAGAAAAATTCAGGCTAAAACTGTGGAATATGAATTTTATGTAAAATAGAAATGTAAATTTTCCAGTCATGAGGATTATTATATACTATGATGGTTTATCAAAGGACATTACAGAATAGCTTCCCTTGGAGGCCTTTAAAATGATTTTTTTTTCATTGCACATTGACTCCACTCTTCAAAAACATTTTTGTGCATAAGGAGCTGGATTTAATGAAATAAACCAGCCTTGAAATAATCTGGAAAAAGTAAAATAAAAACTTACTTGTTCTACGTTAAAAAAAGGCCTGATATTGTTTTAATAATATATTCTGCAAGTAATTTTAGAACATGTTATGTTACCCAGGGATCTAAGTAGAACTCTGTTCCGAAAACTAATACTGATGTTCACCATTTGTTGTCTACTTTGCTTAGGTTTGTGGATCTTCTGAGTCTTGACTTTGGATTAATATAGTGAATAAGTAATTAGAGACATGTATTTCTTGAGTGTCATATTCCTATTAATGCTTACAAAATGGGATTTATTCATATTACTGACACATTGGTGATGTAAATTTTTCTAGGATTATGCTCTTTCATTTAAATGCATGCATTTGAAATTTGAAATGGATATCTAAATTATTTTTATTTCCCCTTTAATATTAGAATATTGCCTTTGTGCCATTGTGACTATGGGTTAGAGAGGAGCCTCTGTGACCAGAAAACTATATTAACTTTCCGTTTTCAGTCCCTTCTTGGAGACTACAATACTTTTTTCCAAAACTTGTTCTGGCTGACTTATTGATGAATTCCCGTAATGATGCAGTCATTTAAATATGTATGGATACTGCACATATAGGCATAAAGATACCTGATTACCTGTGTACATATATAAACACATTTTATTTTATTTTAGATGGAGTCTGGCACTGTAGCCCAGGCTGGAGTGCAGTGACACGATCTAGGCTTACTGCAACTCTGCCTCCTGGGTTCACGCCATTCTCCTGCCTCATCCTCCCGAGTAGCTGGGACTACAGGTGCCTGCCACCATGCCCGGCTAATTTTTGTGTTTTTAGTAGAGATGGAGTTTCACCATGTTAGCCAGGATGGTCTCAATCTCCTGATCTCGTGATCCACCTGCCTCGGCCTCCCAAAGTGCTAGGATTACAGGTGTGAGCCACCGCGCCCAGCCACTCATTTTTGAAATTCCTTTTTCAGTAAGTTAGATAAAACATATCTATGATAAAAAAAATCAGAATATTAGGAAGAAAATGAAGCTTCTTCACTTTAATGCAAGGCATCTATAAAAAATCTATAGCTAATATCATATTAAATGGAGAAATACTGGATGCTTTCCCACTCAGATCAGAAACAAGTCTTACAATTCCAGAGACAAGAAAGTCCACAATCAAGGTGCTGGCAGATCCGGTGACAACAGGTGAGTATCCTCTGTGTGCTTTGTAGATGGCCATCTTCTGGTTGTATCCTCACATGGCAGAGAGGAGAGAGAGAGAGACGGGGGAGAGAGAGAGAGCGCGCACGCAAGCTCTCTCATGTCTTTTCTAATAAGGGCCCTAGTCCCATTCATAAAGGCACTACCATCATATCTTAATAACTTCCCAAAGGCCCCACTTGAAAATACCATCACATTGTAGACTAGGCATTAACATAGGAATTTGGGAAAACACAAATATTCTGTCCATAGCTCCCTCTCTTACCACTATTACACAGTATTGTATCAGGATCTGAGTAAGCACAATGTCTAGAAAGGAAATTTTAAAGGGCAAAGAAAAGATAAAAGATAAATTTCTTTTTATAGCTTTTATTTTAGGTTCAGGCTTCATTGGAAGGTTTGTTACATAGGCAAACTTGTGTCATGGGAGTTTGTTGTGCAGATTATTTCATCACCCCAGGTATTAAGCCTAGCACCTACTAGTTAATTTTCCTGATCCTCTCCCTCCCGCCACTCTCCACCCTTCCATAGACTCCAGTGTGTGTTGTTCCTCTCTTTGTGTCCATGTGTTCTCATCATTTAGCTCCTACTTATAAGTGAGAACATGCAGTATTTGGTTTTCTGTTCCTTTGTTACTTTGCTAAGGATAATGGCCTCCAGCTCCATCCCATTAGTAGAACCATTGTTGAGGACAGTATGACAATTCCTCATATCTAAACACAGAAATACTCTTTGACCCAGCGATCTCATTACTGAGTATACACCTAAAGAAATATAAATCATCTGTCATAAAGACGCATGCACATATATGTTCATTGCAACACTATTCACAATAGTAAAGACATGGAATCAACCTAAAAATCTATTTTGATTTACCTGTAGTAATTTCTAATTATTACATGATTGCTTAAATATAACCCCAAATAACTTACACATGAATTACTATAATTAATTATAACATTTACTAAGGTTACAAGATTCAGGTTCAATATATATAAATTCACCGTATTTCCATAATATGCTTGCAGGGCACAATAGAAAATTGAGTTGATGAAATATTTGATACATCTAACAAAATTGATGAGCATACTGAAAATAACAACATTGCTAAGATAAATTAAAGAGCTAAGTAAGATTTTGTTTATGAAGCATATCTAATAATATTTTTAGATGGCAATTATTCTAAATTAATCTGTAGATTAAACTGCATTTTCATGCAGACCTTAGCTGGCACTTTTACAAAAATTAACAAACTAATACTAAAATTTACCAAAAAAAATGTAGAAGACCTAGAAGAGGCAAAATAAGTGCAACAATAAAGGAAAAATGAAATAGACACTATCTTAAGTCTTACTGTAATTAAATAATAGTTAAGACAATTTGGCTTTATTGTAAAGATTGACAGAAAGATCAATGAAACAGATTAGAACATGCTAAAATCGACACATACATACTAATTGTTTTTTGAAAAAAGGTATTTCAATGGAAAATAATATTATTTTTAACAAATAGTACCTGAACATTTGGATATACATACTCAACAATGAACCTTGACAACTTTTACCCCATACCATACACAGACAAACATTAACTAAAAATGGATCATAGACCGAAATGTTAAAAGCTAATACTGTATAACATCTAGAAGATATACGAAGATATCTGTAAGACTGGGTAGAATAATAATGAAAGCTATACAAGAAAATAAATATATATACACCTATGTATATATAATGCATAGTTTTAGAAACTGAATCTACTCATGAAACCATGACCACAATAAAGATAATGAACATGTCAGTCACTCCTCAATGTTTCCTGATTCCCCTTTATAATCTCTTTGGACATCTTCCCCTTATCCCCAAACAGTGGTTTGCTTTCTGTCATTATAGATGAGTTTGCATTTTCCATAAATTTATACAAATGAAATAAGAAAATAGGTACCATTTTCTTGTCTGACTCCTTTCACTCATTAACATAGGTTAGAGACTCATCAATGTTATTTTCATTATTTTAACAAAGTTTTTTAAAGATTATGTATTAATACTTCATTGTCTTTTATTGTTGAGTATTATTTCATATGAATATACCACAGTTTGTTTATTCCTTCACTGGTTCATGGAGAGTTGGTTTGTTTCCATCTTTTAGGTATTTGTAAACAAAGTTGCCATGAACATTTATGTATATGTTTTTGTGAGAATAAATATGTTTTTATTTATATTTCTAGTTGAAATGCCTTGGAGCAGAATGACTGACTACTACATGCTATTCAAAATTTTTTTAAATGCAAAACTGTTTTTCAAAGTAGTTGTGCCATTTTTCTTTTTCACCAGAAGTATATGAGAGCTCGGATTACTTCACATCATTGCCAACACTTGGTATGGTTAATCCTTTTTCATTTTAGCTGTTCTATCGGTGCATAGCGATGGCACTTCATTGTGGTTTTTTTTTTTTTTTTTTTTGAGACGGAGTCTTGCTCTGTCGCCCAGGATGGAGTGCAGTGGCGTGACCTCGGCTCACTGCAAGCTCCGCCTCCCGGGTTCATGCCATTCTCCTGCCTCAGCCTCCCGAGCAGCTGGGACTACAGGTGCCTGCCACTGCACCCGGCTAATTTTTTGTATTTTAGTAGAGACGGGGTTTCACCGTGTTAGCCAGGATGGTCTCGATCTCCTGACCTGGTGATCCGCCCGTCTTGGCCTCCCAAAGTGCTGGGATTACAGGCGTGAGCCACCGCGCCCGGCCCATTGTGGTTTTAAACTGAATTTTCTTTTTTGTAAACTCATATTTTAGGTGCAAAGATACATGTGCAGTTTGGTTATATAGAGAGACGTGTGTCCCTGGGGATATGTACAGATTATTTTGGCACCAAGGTACTAGGCCTAGTACCCAAAAGTTATTTTTTCTGATCTTCTCCCTCCTCTTCACTCTCCAAGCTCAAGTGGACCTCAGTGTCTGTTGTTCCCCTGTTTGTGTCCATGTGTTCCCATCATTTAGCCATTTGACTCCTACTTATTAGTGAGAACATGTAGTATTCAGTTTTGTGTTCCTGCATTAGTTTGCTAAAAAATAATGGCCCCCAGTTTCATTCATGTTCCTGCAAAGGACATAATTTTGGAATTTTTTATGGCTGCATAGTATTTGTTCATGTATGTGTACCACATTTTCTTTTTTTTTATTATACTTTAAGCTCTAGGGTACATGTGCACAATGTGCAGATTTATTACATATGTATACATGTGCCATGTTGGTGTGTTGCACCCATTAACTCGTCATTTACATTAAGTATATCTCCTAATGCTATCCCTCCCCAGACCCCACAACAGGCCCTGGTGAGTGATGTTCCCCTTCCTGTGTCCAAGTGTTCTCATTGTTCAATTCCCACCTATGACTGAGAACATGTGGTGTTTGGTTTTTTGTCCTTGCAATAGTTTGCTGAGAGAGAATGATGGTTTCCAGCTTCATCCATGTCCCTACAAAGGACATGAACTCATCATTTTTTATGGCTGCATAGTATTCTGTGGTGTATATGTGCCACATTTTCTTAATCTAGTCTAGCGTTGATGGACATTTGGGTTGGTTCCAAGTCTTTGCTATTGTGAATAGTGCCGCAATAAACATACGTGTGCATGTGTCTTTATAGCAGCATGATTTATAGTCCTTTGGGTATATACCCAGTAATGGGATGGCTGGGTCAAATGGTATTTCTAGTTCTAGATCCCTGAGGAATCGCCACACTGACTTCCACAATGGTTGAACTAGTTTACAGTCCCACCAACAGTGTAAAAGCGTTCGTTTTTCTCCACATCCTCTCCATCACCTGTTGTTTCCTGAATTTTTAATGATAGCCATTCTAACTGGTATGAGATGGTATCTCATTGTGGTTTTGATTTGCATTTCTCTGATGGTCAGTGATGATGAGCATTTTTTCATGTGTCTTTTGGCTGCATAAATGTCTTCTTTTGAGTAGTGTCTGTTCATATCCTTTTCCCACATTTTGATGGGGTTGTTTTTTTCTTGTAAATTTGTTTGTGTTCTTTGTAGATTCTGGATATTAGCCCTTTTTCAGATGAGTAGATTGCAAAAATTTTCTCCCATTCTGTAGGTTGCCTGTTCACTCTGATGGTAATTTCTTTTGCTGTGCAGAAGCTCTTTAGTTTATTTAGTCAATTTTGGCTTTTGTTGCCATTGCTTTTGGTGTTTTAGAAATGAAGTCCTTGCCCATGCCTATGTCCTGAATGGTATTGCCTAGGTTTTCTTCTAGGGTTTTTATGGTTTTAGGTCTAACATTTAAGAAGTCTTTAATTCATCTTGAATTAATTTTTGTATAAGGTGTAAGGAAGGGATCCAGTTTCAGCTTTCTACATATGGCTAGCCAGTTTTCCCAGCACCATTTATTAAATAGGGAATCGTTTCCCCATTTCTTGTTTTTGTCAGTTTTGTCAAAGATCAGATGGTTGTAGATGTGTGGTATTATTTCTGAGGGCTCTGTTCTGTTTCTTTGGTCTCTCTCTCTGTTTTGGTACCAGTACCATGCTGTTTTGGTTACTGTAGCCTTGTAGTATAGTTTGAAGTTAGGTAGCGTGGTGCCTCCAGCTTTGTTCTTTTGGCTGAGGATTGTCTTGGCAATGCGGGCCCTTTTTTGGTTCCATATGAACTTTAAAGTAGTTTTTTCCAATTCTGTAAAGAAAGGCATTGGTAGCTTGATGGGGATGGTATTGAATCTATAAATTACCTTGGGCAGTATGGCCATTTTCATGATATTGATTCTTCCTACCCATGAGCATGGAATGTTCTTCCATTTGTTTGTGTCCTCTTTTATTTTGTTGAGCAGTGGTTTGTAGTGCTCCTTGAAGATAGTTCTCCTTGAAGAGGTCCTTCACATCCCTTGTAAGTTGGATTCCTAGGTATTTTATTCTCTTTGAAGCAATTGTGAATGGGAGTTCACCATGATTGGGCTCTCTGTTTGTCTGCTATTGGTGTATAAGAATGCTTGTGATTTTTGCACATTGATTTTGTATAATGAGACTTTGCTGAAGTTGCTTATCAGCTTAAGGAGATTTTGGGCTGAGATGATGGGGTTTTCTAGATATACAATCATGTCATCTGTAAACAGGGACAATTTGACTTCCTCTTTTCCTAATTATTTATGCTTTATTTCTTTCTCCTGCCTGATTGATTGCCCTGGCCAGAACTCCCAACACTATGTTGAATAGGAGTGGTGAGAGAGGGCATCCCTGTCTTGTGCCAGTTTTCAAAGGGAATGCTTCCTGTTTTTGCCCATTCAGTATGATATTGGCTGCGGGTTGGTCATAAATACCTCTTATTATTTTGAGATACGGCCCATCAATACCTAATTTATTGAGAGTTTTTAGCATGAAGGGCTGTTGAATTTTGTCCAAGGCCTTTTCTGCATCTATTGAGATAATCATGTGGTTTTTGTCATTGGTTCTGTTTATATGCTGGATTACGTTTATTGATTTGCATATGTTGAACTGCCTTGCATCCTAGGGATGAAGCCCACTTGATCATGGTGGATAAGCTTTTTGATGTGCTGCTGGATTCAGTTTGCCAGTATTTTATTGAGGATTTTTGCACCGATGTTCATCAGGGATATTGGTCTAAAATTCTCTTTTTTTGTTGTGTCTCTGCCAGGCTTTGGTATCAGGATGATGCTGGCCTCATACAATGAGTTTAGGGAGGATTCTCTCTTTTTCTATTGATTGGAATAGTTTCTGAAGGAATGGTACCAGCTCCTCCTTGGTGTACCACATTTTCCTTATCCAGTCTGCCAATTATGAGCTTTTAAGTTGATTCCATGTCTTTACTATTGTAAATAGTGCTGTACTGAACATATGCATACATGTGTCTTTATAGTAGAATAATTTATATTCCTTTGGGTGTATACCAAGTAATGAGATTGCTGGGTCAAATGGTAGTTCTGTTTTTAGCTCTTTGAAGAATCACCACACTGCTCTCAGCAATGATTGAACTAATTTACATTCCCCCCAACAGTGTATACACATTTCCTTTTCTCAGCATCTATGCCAGCATGTTATTTTTTGACTTTGTACTAATAGCCATTTGGACTGGTATGAGATGTTTTCTCATTGTGGTTTTGACTTGCATTTCTCTAATGATCAGTGTTATTGAACTATTTTTCATATGCTTGTACACTGCAGGTATATCTTCTTTTGAAAAGTTTCTGTCTATGTCCTTTACAGTAACCCAAACAGCATGATACTGGTGCAAAAACAGACACATAGACCCATGGAAAAAGAGAGAGAGCTCAGAAATAAGGCTGCACACCTATAACCATCTGACCTCTGACAAAGCTGATAAAACCAAGTAATGGAGAAAGGACTCCCTATTAAATAAATGGTGCTGGGATAACTGGCTAGCATACACAGAAGATGAAACTGGACCCCTTCCTTACAGTATATACAAAAAAATCAATTCAAGATGAATTAAACACTTAAATGTAAAACCACAAACTATAAAAACTCTGAAAGACAATCTAGATAATACCATTGTTGACATAGAAACTGGCAAAGATTTCATGATAAAGATTCCAAAAGCAATACAACAAAAGCACAAATTGACAAATGGAACGTAATTTAACTTAGTTTCTTTTGCTGTGCAGAAACTCTTATCAACAGAGCAGACAGACAACCTGTAGAATGGGAGAAAATATTTGCAAGGTGTGCATCTGACAAAGTTCTAACATCCAAAATCTATAAGGAACTTGAACAATTTCATAAGGAAAAAACAAACCACCCCATTGAATTTTCTGATGACTAATAATGCTGAACACCTTTTCATGTGCATATTTTCCATCAATATATCTTCTTTAGTGAGGTATTTGTTTTTCCAATCATTTGCCATTTTAAAAATTAGATAGTTTGTTGTCTTGAGTTGTGAAAGTTTTTATGTATTCTGATATGTCTTTTTCAGGTACAAGGTTTGCAAATTTGAGATTCCTTTTAGTCTCTCCATATTGCATGTTTCCTACTAAAATAAAGTTGCAACTAAAGAGATCGAAGTACTGAATACAAACAAATGCATGATTTTAAGATTTTTTAAAGACAATTATATGATAAGTTAAAGTAAATGGCTATTATTGAACTAGTTGCTTAAAGAAATTGAGTAAAAATCTCTAAACATACAAAAAAGGTAATATTGCAAAAAACTATAGAAAGAGATTTCTCTAACCTTAAGCAAGACATTATACTGTCAAATTGAAGCTTTAATTGTGGTCTAGACAGCACTTACTTTAAAAGACTAGTATACCCTGTACAATTGTTGGATTCTCAAGACAAGGAAACAAAAAATCTCTCTGACAGAAAGATAAAGTGTTTGGCTTTTCTTGCACTTCAGCTTAATGATGTAATCTATTATGGCAATGCATTTTCTGATATGCAAAAATTAACACATTCCTAGAATAATTCCTTCTAATGTTTTATTTAAAAATTACACAACTATTTCTTCAATGGATATTCTTTTTTCTGTTTTCTTTCTCCATCTTATTCATGTTTTAGTATTTAGAATCTGCTAACTGCCTAAAACAAGAAAAAAAAACTTTTACCTTTTCTTTTTTTTTTGAGACAGACTGTCACTCTGTCCACTCTGTCACCCTGGCTGGAGTGAGTGCTGTGGCGTGATTTCAGCTCACTGCAACCTCCGCCTCCTGAGTTCAAGTGATTCTCATGCCTCAGCTTCCTGAGTAGCTGGAGTTATAGACATGCACCACCGCACCCGGCTAATTTTTGTATTTTTAACAGAGATGAAGAATCACCATGTTGGCAAGGCTGGTCTTGAACTCCTGACCTCAAGTCATCCACCCACCGTGGCCTCTCAAAATGCTGGGATAACAGGCATGAGTCACTGTGCCCGGCTGTCAATTTTTACCTTTTCTGATAAGTAAGTTGGAATACTTAAGTTCTTTTTTTTTTTTTTTTTTTTTAGAGATTAGATAAACCTCTTCTGTGAAATTATGTTGTCCTGGAGCTTTTAAACAAAACACACACACACATGCACTCTTTAATCACCTTTCCAATCTCTTCTAAAATCATTTGTATATTTTAGTGTGCTTTTCTTTTTTCTTGGATCAATTTTGGAAATGTATACTTTACTAGGATATAATCTATTGTATTACAGCTTTTGCTAGAATCACCAAGCATGTTGAATCATAGTAAGTATTTTAAGTTTGTAAAATGTCAGTTGTGACTCCAGAATATTTACCATATGGAAACAGAAGCAGAGAAGATCACAGACAGTTTACATTCAATATGATGAAAAATAGAGAGCCACCATGCTTTGTTCCTTCTCCTAAGGTTTCAATCCAGTCATAACACCAGTGATGACTTTTTTAATTCCTAACAGATGCTTGTTGTATTCTCAGTTTGATTACAAATTCAGAGGAGGAAAAAACATGACTTGTCAGCCCTCTTAAACCAAAAGAAAACATTAAAAAGTAATAATAGGGACTATGAAAGAGCAAGAGTACATACAACCTATCTAATATGTACGTCTCTTCAGCACTGTACTGTGTTCAAGATCGATCATAAATAAAATTTGTATTTTTTAATTTAAAATTAATACAATGATCAATTCATCAGTTTATCAATTAAGGTATTTATTAATCAGGCATCTTCATTATCGTTAAATAATAGTTTATTAGGTAATTATGATTAATAGTTCATTAAGAGGGTTAAGTTATTTAATGATAATGAATATCTGGTGAGCAATTTCTATTAAGCATCTCCCATATGCAGATTTTATGCTTGACTTTAGGGATTCAATGTTGTATTATTTAACATTACAATCCTTGAACATCTTATGTTCTAGTGCTTGTTACTGTACTGTAGGCTATATCAAAGATAAGCCATCAGAGATGATTTAATTTGAATTTCTTTTAATTAAACAAATTAAAAATTAAATTATCTATACTGTTGAAATACCCGTTTTCTTCAACTTTCTCTTTTCCTTTAGCATTCTACATTTATTGGTAGAAATTTGAAAAGAAAAATGCTGAGCTCTCATGTTTGAAAAAAAAAGGAGGAATGTTGATTCCTCAAAAACACAATTCATCCACATAGTCTGTTTGATACACCCAAGAATACTACCAAGAGGCCGCTAGGGGTTAAACTCACTTTTTTGATTAATATATTAAGATTCAGATCTGGTCCCTTGTTTTCCTGGTGCAGCACACTGATTTCATCAGCACATCAAGGGGCATTAATAAATATCTCAGAGGTATCTCATGAAGCAAGCTCTGAAGACACTTATAAATTCAGAATGGCAAGTGATTAACTCACTATGAGAACTATAATTGTCACAGGAACAACGTTTGCACCCCTCATGATCAGTCTATTTTCTCTCTCTAGGTAGACCTACATGAGCTGTCCAGTCATATTCTGAATTTCAACCTATCTATCTTTCCATAAAACATAACTATCATAGGTACCATTCAAACTTCAGGTTTATATGACCAGGAATTGTATTTGATCTGAAATGCCTAAGTGGACACAGTTCTGCCAGTAATAAGCCACATCCACCTGTGAGCAAACAGAAGGGCTGGATGGATCCCCATAATGTATAAAAGAAAAATAATAACTTTTTAATAAAAATAAAAAATAGCACCTGTATTAATCAAGATTGTTCAGAGAAATAGAGCAAATAAAAATTTGGTTTTTTTCCCCCCAGTAGAAAATACCTTTTGTTTTTCCTTTTCTGAGCGTCTCCCTTCCCTTCCTTTCCTTTCACCTTTCCTTTCTCCCTTTTCTCCCTTCCTTCCTATTTTAACTGTTGACTATAGATATGCTTATTATTTCAATACAGAGCACTCCATTATTTTTCTCCCTAAACGATTCACAGATTCTCTCCTAATGAGATTTCTGTCATGATAGCTGTATTTTTGTTGTTGTTTTATTTTGATTCACTTGGTTTACTTTAATTGTAGCACATTTGTTAGCTTGGATTTATAAACTATTATACATTGTAAGGACCTGGAGAAAAGCATGGTTCACACAGTGAAATGTTAGAATTTTACATTAATTCCACTCTAACCCTCTGATGATGAAACTGCCCTGGGATTCAGAGAACCTTTCTTCTCATAGTATTTATATAATAAACAAACTGCACACATCCCCAAGAATTCATTTCTCACCCAATAAATGAGGGTAATGTTTTCCCAAGTTACCTCAGAGAGTTGATGTGAGCATCTAATTAATATGGAAATAAAAAGAAACCTCTTTGAAAAGAATAAAGCACTTTTGCCATGAGTTTGGGGAATTATTAATTATTGATATTTATAAGCCTAATTAGGAACTACCCTTTAATAATTTAATTCTATAGATTATGTTTCTTGAAATGCTCTCTCATTCTATCAACAGCTAATATCATTTGTTTTATGACTGAAACAAGAGTGTTTTCCAAAGTGTAATTAAAAATTCTTTCTATGAAGAACATTTTCTTTGAATATAAATCAACCTTTGAAATCAAGACGCAACATGAGTCATCTCTATAACAGAACAGGTATTGTTATAAATATACATTTGAAAATCATATGTAATATTAAAAAACTAAAAAATTCAAAATTTCTCACATTTATACACTCTAACAATTTATAAATGAAAATTTATCATATGTATTAATGCATGAAAATTATATAGTATACTTTCTTTTTATATTTTTACAAACATTTTTCTTTGGACGAAATTGATTAAAGTACCCAACATATCAAAAATGATGCAAAAAGAATTAGAAAATCTACATATCTCTTATAGCGATTGAATTTGTAATTGGAAACTTACCAGAAAAGATATCTTCAGGCCCAGGTAGCTTCTTCATCACAAAATTTTTCCAAATTTTTTAGGAGCAATATATCAGACTACCAGGAAATATTCTAGAGAATACAGAAAGAGAAAATACTTCAAACTTATTTTGTGAGGTTATCATTAATACAAAAACATAAAAGAAATTATAAGAAAGAAAAATTGTGTCATTCATAAAATAGATGTAAATTCTAACCATCTTAGCAAATCAAATTTAAGAACTATGTTAAAAAGGATAATGTATCACATTCATATTAGATTTATATTCCAAAACAGTGTTTAACTTCCAAAAACCAATCAATGCAATTCAACATAATGTTAAAAAATTGTATGATCATTTTGCTACATTCAGCAGGTGCAGTGCACAGAAATCAGTCCCATTCATTTTACTTTAGCATGTTGCAGCCATTGGAGAATCTTCTACAGAAAGCCAGGATGATTTTGCAGCTTACCTCATGAGTTCTCCTTCTTTCAGTTGTCACATTCTTCTATTGGATATTGTACAATGCCTGGATGTATTATTTTTTTTATATTTTACTCAGGTTGTTAGACCAGAAAAATATCAGCGCCCCACTTTAGTAGTTGGGCAGTTTTTAA
Organism: Hylobates moloch; assembly: GCF_009828535.3. Classification (NCBI taxonomy): domain Eukaryota; kingdom Metazoa; phylum Chordata; class Mammalia; order Primates; family Hylobatidae; genus Hylobates; species Hylobates moloch. The sequence continues at coordinate 63,340,424 of NW_026652286.1, read as the reverse complement.
AAATTATAATTATTAAAATAGAATTTTTTTAACATCTTAAATTTGTGATAGCTTCACTAACAATGTATCCTCCAATTTCTCATATATATATGAATGCTAACTACATTCCAGTGCATTATAGGGCTTTCTAAAATATGATATATTGCAAAAATATATCATTCAAAAATAAGAAAACTATGTTCTTTAAATAGTGGGTGAATAAGATTTTCTAAAACTTGTTCATTAATGCCCACAATCTAGTGTGGCAGAATACTATATAATTAATGAGAACCAACTTCAGAAAAAGTAAAATAGTTAAATAAGCTGTAATGCAAATTTTTTACATACCTTTATTCAAGTAAGCACATTGACAATTATGTGCTTCTGTTCATGATTTGAAGACAGAACTATGTTTTCATGTTTCTGTGTGATAAGTGGTGAATGATTTGCATTCTATTTTTATGAATGCAAATCAAATCGTCTATATACGTAAGAAAGTATTACTGCAACTTTTGACAGCATTGAATCCTAATTTACACTTCAGAAATACTGTAATGTTAGGCAATCATTTCAAGAGTTAGCAGCTGCAAAATCTATAGTTTATAAAACTTCCAGCCATAAATATGACTGTATTTTGTAGAATAAGTGATAAAAAGAGAGCATTTCTACCCAGAACTATATTTCTTACACTCTCTTTCAAACAAGTAATCTTCCAAGTGCTGAGTCGGCAGAAAAAATATTTTAGTAAATTATATATAGTGCATTAAATTTCACTGTCTTTAAATCTAATCCAGATATTTATATATATTCTCTCTATAATATCCAGTTACATGGCAGTATAAATTTTCCATAATAATATGTCTCTGAGCTTGCTTTGGTGGATCTGTGTAAAAAAATCTTTGTTGTATTTTTTTATCATCATACCTTATGTGAAGTATATTGTTCTCAAGAGACTGTAGGATTTTATAATATCTAAACCATCAGTTTTTCTGTTACCTCAAAATACACAAAATGGCATTTCCTGCAGCCATAAGTAGGCCCAAACTTCCTGCTTTAGCCCCAGAGGATGCAAGCCCGTTTTGATGAATTAACAGTGAATTGGGAGAGCACCATGGTTAATGACCAGAAAATATATTACAAGCGAGGAAAATATACATTACTCAGGTTGCAAACACCTTCATCTCATGGACATTGACTTGCAAAGTCAACTTAAACCTCTGGGAATTTGAGATGAGGTCTCCTTTGTTTGCTTCTCTTGAGAAAAATTGGTTTCTTATTTACAGTAAAGTGGGTACCAAAGGGATTATATAGAATAAGCCAAAGCACTTCAGGGATTCAAAATTGCTTTTCCAGAGCAACATTTTGGAGAACTGAATGTAACTGCTAATCAACCTGCAGATACATACATATATATGTGTATACACACACACACAGACACGCATATATATATGGCAGGACCACTCGAGAGAGAGAAATACATACACACACATGTGTGTGTGTGTGTGTGTATATATGTGTACATATGTGTGTGTGTGTGTGTGTGTGTGTGTGTGTGTGTGTGTGTATATATATATATGTATTATATATGGCAGGACCACTCGTTAACTTAATAGTAGGGAAAAATCTCAGGCTCTTCCCAGTTGTTGACACTGATGTAATTCTAATGCTTATGAGAGTGTATGTATGACCCATTGAGGGTACTAAATAAACATTTGTTGTTAGTAATTAGAGAATGAATAAGAAATGAACTACAGCATATATATATATATACATATACACACATATATATTGTTTTTCTATCTCTAATGATCACTAAATATCAAAAATGATGGTTTACAGAGACTTTCTCTTCTACACTATTCTTACCATTCTCATGTGAAGACTTAAACCACAATAAACAAAATTAGAAATATGTTTCATTTTAAGTGCATTTATTTTTCCCAACGAAATTAATTAGGATAAAAGTAAGTGAAAAAATGTAATATTCAGGGAAATTATTTTTAATTATTTGCATATATTACTTTTCTTGTCCTACCCTAACCAACCCAAATTTAAACTACATTCTCAAATACTCCCAATCTCCTTTATCCACTGTTTGTTTTTTTCCTTAGCATTGATTACTCGTAATCTAATAAAAACCTTTTAAAAAATGTGCTATATTTACTGGGTGTTTTTCCTTAAAATGTAAGCTTCACAAGAAATTTTTGTCCATCTGTTTATTGAGAAACAGTTCTCCATGAGTCATTTTGATTTCTGTACATCTTATAAGTAGAGGCACTACAGCCTTTTGTTCTCTACTCCCTTTTCAAGGGTATGTGTACAGCAAACATTCTTGGAAGAAATCATAGATAGTCCCTTCCTTCAAAACAGAGGACAAATTTCTTTCCTTCCCAGTATAAAAAATATAATATATCCCTTCATGGCCAAAGTTGGGTATATTTGCTTGCATACCATTATGAAAGATTCAGGTTAATTTTTCATAGATTAACCCTAGGGTTAAATTTTCATAGATTATGAAAGATTAGGGTTAATCTTTCATAATGGTATGCAGTCTTCTTAAACTTGTATAATAGTGTGCAATCCTCTTAAACTTGGGGTTCCTCAGCAGTGATGCAAACTTACTGTGTGCACAGCATCCTCCAAAGTCGTTCTGTGTCACTCTGTATGACTTAAAAGGCAATTGAAACTGGAACCAACATGAAGGTCATATTGTCCGTTGTGCCATGAGTAATAACTTCCTTTGCCTCTGCCCCAGAAGTCTTGCTTTCTCAGTCAGCGTCTATGAAACCGCGGCAGGAAAACTTGCTAACTTAATAGTAGGGAAAAATCTCAGACTCTTCTCAGTTGTTGACACTGATGTAACTCTAATGCTTATGGAAGTGTATGTATGGCCCACTGAGGGTACTAAATAAATACTTGTTGTTAGTAAATATGTGAATGAATATGAAATGGACTACAGCATTTATGAGAATAAATGATAATATTTGTGAAATGACAGACCTTGACAACTGTAATTTTTTGAACTAAAATGAAATATAGATGTCAACATGATTGTGATATTATAATGGTTAAGAGTTTGGCTCTTGCATCAAGTAAATGTAGCTCAGTTGCACCTATTACTCACTGTGTAACCTAGAACAAGACGTTTCAATCTTAATTTCTCATTTGTAAATTAGAAGAAATAATTGTATAATACATGTACCATTGTTGAGTTAGATGGGATAATAAACTGAGTTAGTTTATTACTGAAGTTTTATTATTATTTTGCTCAGATTCCTTTCTGAATTGTCCTTATTCAAACACAATAGTATAACTTGTAGAGCCCGTAAATAACTCACACAATATGTAATCTGCCCCCTTTTTTTTTGTCTCCCAGGTGCCAAAACACTCTATTACATGCTCCAGGCATAAAACTTTGAATCTGTAGCTTGATATCTTTCATCCTTCTAAAAATATTCTCACCCATTATCTCTTCAAATACTGATTCTGCTTTGTTCCTTTCTATTCTCTTTCCTCTATTCTCTTTTTCTCTTCTCTTTTCCTCTCCCCTCTTCTTCCCTCCTTTCTTTTCCTTTCTCTTCCTCTCCTCCTCCTTGCCCTTTTTCTTCTTGTCTTTCACATTTGAGGTCATACTCTGAACTCCAATCACATGTATGGTAGCACTCTAAAATATTATATACCCTAGGCATCTTATAATCTTTACTGTGTTTTGTTTTACTATTTTATCTCTTAATGCTTCATTCCTCATATTTCCTAATAACCTATCTTCCAATTCCTTCTTCACGTGAATCTAACAACTGTTAAACCTCTTGAGATCTTAAATTTTTTATTACATTTTTCAGTTCAGTAATCTTTATAGTTTCCCATTCTCTAGCAAGGCTATTAACATTTCCTTTTATTTCTATCAGCATATTAATCACATTAATTTTAAAGTATCTGTCTGATAATCTTTTAACAATCCTGATGATTTGTGATTTGTGTTTTCTTGGATTTTGGTCACGTATCTTATCCTCATATGCCTGATAATTTTTGTTTCAGTGATAGGCATTGCATATTTTAAATTTAGGGATAAAATAACTAGTTACTAATTATACTGTTATCTTTCTTCAGAAAAAAATTTATATTTACTTCTAGCAGATGGCTAGAGACACTAGCCACTTGGATCACATGAATCTAAATTTAGGAAATAAAATGATGCAAAGTTATGCTTCAGTCCTTGAGGGTAGTTCTACTTGTGTCTCTTTTTAAATTCTATAATGCATTTCTATGGGGACCCTGCCCAAAGTACTAGGGATTTTTTTGGTCACCTTCTCCCTAAATGGCCTTCAACTCTAATTTTTGTTCTGTTAGGCCTAAAAGACAGTCAACATTCCTTTCCTTCTTGTTGACCTCACAGATACTCTTCTGCAATGCCTTAGGGGCAATGTGGTCCCAAATACTAAAAATGATAGATATCTTTCTCTTGCATCACAGCCCTTTAATTTTCCACTGCTGTTAGCTTTCCAGGGCCTTCACTGGATATATAAATTCTCCTGGCTGTCAGAGCTATTTTCAGTAGATGAATTGCCACTACTGGAAGCCCAATGCACTCTACATTTTTTTAATTACATCTCACTCACTTCACTCACTCTTTTATATAAACTACACAGACCAGCAACACTTTAAAAGCCATTTATGCCTGAGGTTACAATTTTTTTATTTTTTGCATGAGTGAAAAAATCAAATTTTGGAGATGACCTTGAGCAGTAGGATATAAATAACTCCCACACGCTTAGTATTTCAATAATGGAACATTAGGCAAAAGTGGGTTAAATTAGACAATATTACTTAAAATATAAATTACTTACATGAGATTATACATTTCTGAGTTGCCTACTATACCATCTGAAACTGTATTTGTTACGTATCTCATTATATGCAAAGGATAAAAGTATAAAAATAAAAACTTTGAAAAATATATGTTATAATTGTAAATTTTTTTAATTCAAACCTATAATCTTGAGAGAACAGAAACCCTTGGGAATAGAATAAGTAGTGATCAAGTTAAAGAAGAGGGAAAGAAAGATCAATTTCTAGGTCTCCAGTAGATGAATGAAATGTTGCACTGAAGTCAGCCTTAAAACTTTAGGTAACCCTGAGTAATTCAGATGACATCAATATGTGATAGTCTTAAAACAATTTTTTTTTTTTTTTTGCAAATCTTGGAGAGAGGGTGGAGTGAGGGAAAAAGAGAGAAAGAAGTGAGAGAGAGAGAGAGAGAGAGAGAGAGAGAGAATAAGAGGGCTATGAGCTGTACAAACACTCACAGATGATTGTCAGTCCTGGGGAACAACATAGAAGGTGTTAGTACTTCCATTCTAACTACTGGAGTATAGTGGCATGATTGTACCAAATTAATAACACTTCATCCCTCACCCCCCTCTCCCCTGCCCACCTTTTGGAGTCTCCAATGTCTCTTATTCCAGTCTGTATATTGGACCACATTTGACTGCAGGTAACTGAAACTGTGGGTAAGAGGAAAGTACTGTATTATGATAAATATAATATATATACATCTATGTTTTATAACATACTGAATATAGTATATAGAATCATGCTTTTTGCACATCCACTTTTATAGTTAGTTACACATTTGTCTGACATTAGAGTGACTTATTTGACATATACAAATACAGTCCAATGTGTCTCAAATCATTTAGAATAGATTGATTACTAGGAACAAATATGAATATGCTTCCACATCTGTGTTACTGAGTCCTAAATCGGGAAACAATAAACATTTTCCTAATACCTGACTCTATAAAGAAAAGTCTTGTTAAGTTATATATATTATTATGTCACCTTACATATCTACTAGTAAATGACCTTTGCAGACAAAAATACAAGGCAAATGAGGAAAACCTTGGAAATTCGAATCGACGACACTGTTAAGTCAGGTAAATATTTGAGATGTTTATTCAACCATAAACTCATGGGCTACATAAGTAGATGCTGAGTATGACTGCTCAGTAAAATACAGCTCTTACTGAACACATTTTTAACTTTCCTATCCATGAATATGCAGTAAAAAAATTGAGTCTCAAGATACCTCACTTATGCTATATTTTCCATTGGCCAAATTCAGCATGTTTCAAAAATAGGCATGTTTGGCATGTACTCTACTGTGAGCAGATTGGTGGATTGTAAAATAGAGCAAGTTTCATGGACTGCTGTATTTTCAGTCTTGGTAAAATACAGACAGTTTTTCAAATACATGAATAATATACATACCTATTGTTTTTGTCCTTCTTGAGTATATGACCTAAATATCATGTAGTTAGTTGATTAAAATATCCCTGTCTGGACTATGCATCAAAATTTGTTAAAGAAGTAATGAAAAGAGAGAAAAATAGTAGTCAGTTTTTGACATTCAAAATCAAATTTGCAATAACATTATAGTCAAGCTGTTGATTTGAGAAAGTGCATATCAGTAATCTATCCTAGTCTTCAAATTATAGTTTTTTTAATGCCTATTTAAAGGTATCTATTTTTCTATTAAAGCTTAGCCAGAAAGTTAGCCAGAGCCAAGGAAAAGAAAATTTGAGTTAGGGAGAAAGAGAATTTGAAGCACAAGAAACTCTCCCTTTCTATCTCTGGAGAATTGTGAGAATGAAGAAAGAGGTATTGGCAGTGCTTCTTATTCCACTGAGCACAGAACTACCTTGTCCCAATCCAGGAAATATCCACATAAAAATGTAAGTTTCTTCCTTTTTTTCCCAGAAAAGTTGGTGTGGGGAGTGGGGCAGGGAGAAGAAAAACAGGTAATTATGGGAAAAATAAGATTATTATTTTCTCAATTAACCATACCCAGAGGACTCATGATATATTAGATTGGGAAGTTGCTATTTTGTGGTAACATATATCTACTTCTCTCACAGCCTTAAAAAAAAAAAAAAAAAAAAAAAAGTTTTTTTTGTTAGTTTGTTGTGTGTGTGTGTGTGTGTGATTTTTTTTGTTTGTTTGTTTTCCAGATTGTGATGAGCTGACTGAGTGGGTCTCTGGATGATGTTTGAGGACTTCTGTGATGGAATGAGGAAAAGGGGAGGCTGACATCAACTCAAATATTTCAAAGAAATCACATCTGAGGTGGAACCCACAGCCGATGCAAAATAAAATAGGAAATTACAATTGGAATGGAAAAAAATGTGAAGGCAAGTATCTAGGTGGTAAGACTACAAGCTCACATATCTAGTCCAGCATTACCAGTTAGCATCAAGTTTATGAAAGCAGAACTTATAAACAATCAATATCCCAAAGCCAATAGACCTGAATTAAGCCTTCATCAGCAACTCTCCCTTCTGTCTTCCAGTTTGATTAAAGCTCTAAGACTGTGTCTGAGCTTTAAAGTTAGAGATCATGTGACTTACATTTAAAATGCGCTGTTTTAAATATCGTCCATGTCTTAGTCCATTTGGGCTGCTAAACAAAATACCATAAACTGGGTGGCTTATAATAACAGAAATTTATGTATCACAGTTCTGGAGGCTGACAAGTCCAAGACTTAGGAATTGGCGATTTTGTGTCCCATGAGGGTCTGTTTCCATAGTGGAATTCTTCTCACTGTGTCCTCACATGGAGGAAAAGATAAGGTAACTCCCTAGGGCCTCTTACATGAAGGCACTGATTCCATCCATGAGGGCTTCACCCTCATGACTGAATCACCTCCCCAAAGGCCCAACTTCCTAATACTTTCACTTTTGTAATAAGGTTTCAACATATAAATATGTGCATGTGGGGGCAAGACAGGGGGAACAAATCTTCAAACCATAGCAGCAATGTGGCTTAACTTCCTAAACCAACAACAATTTTCAGAACTCAATTGCACTGAGTAATTATAGAATTATTACAACACCTTCCCTTCAAAAGAATCATTCAAAGACTATATAGCCCCACAAAATTAATACAGCAGTATTTTAAAAACAGACCTTTAGAACATTCTAAGTCAGAATTTTGACAGGATTCTCAGGATCCTGAGGATTGTAACAAGGCTGCAGTGGTTGAAAAATATCCAACAAAAATTCTGAAAGTATGGTATCAGAACTAAGCATTAGCTATTCTGAATTCAAAATACGCAAAAATAGATGTAACACAACCATATCATGTTTAATTTCATGCATATTTTTCAGTCATGAAAACAACATAAATATGTTTCAATTGGGCTATTACAACTTCTACGGATTCAACCAAATGCAATGCAAACACCATGTTTGTATTATAACATATCCCTAATAATGGAAGTATGCAAAAGTGGCCAACATACTCCTTGTCCCTGGGGTCTCACAGCCTAGTGAGACACAATTTAAAATTCATAAATGGGAGATAATGAAAAAAATTAATCTTTTACTCTATTTTCTTATCTATGATGGACCCTTACCTCCTCTTCAAACATGCTATCTATGTAAGACCAGCATTTACATTAGAAAGCTGAAAAACAGAATGTCTATCAATATGGAGTCACAGAGCTATCACCTAGTTGTTCCTAGCTCCTGTACATCTTCAGTAAATGAAGCCCTGTTTTACACATATACTTCTTTAGCTCACAGAAAACCAGGGCCCTCACCAAGCCCTCTTATGAAGTCTTTGACTTCCTGTGCCATGTGTTAGCAATTGTGGGTGTTAACACCAGATGTAATATATATCTCCTTGTTTGAATTTCACACACACAAACTTATAGCATAATTTACAAAATCTATTAATAAACTATGAATTATTGAAAATTTTAGAGAAATATATATATAACAACAAAGTTTTATTATGCCACTTGGCTAATTCAACAACAGTCATTTTCAATGTCCTTCAGCTTATTTATTATCACCCTGTCTCATTTTGATAGCTTCTCTATTTCTCTCTTCCCTTATTTTAGTTCCTTATCAGTTATTTCACTGAAGATACTAAGTATTTGCCAATACCATTTCAGTCTGTCTGTTTTGGGTGTGTGTGATTCTGTGTGTGCATATGTATGTTGTAGTGGTGATATTTGTTTGAGGGGTGTAGTATACATTTATTTTTAGAATTATTTTGCAGCTACAAGACAACTCAGGTTAAAGTCAGTTTGGGAATTTGGGTAAGTTATATTTTTCTGAAAATTTATACATTTAGTCTTGTATTGTTAAAATTTATGGTCATAGATCTGTCCATAATGTTTTCTTACTGAAATACTTTGAGTTATATATTTATAACATACATAAATCTTAAATATACAACATAATGAATTTTTACTTATGCACATATTCACGTAATTACCACCTAGAACAAGATAAAAAATAAATCCAGTACCCCATTGGTTTTCAATATGCCACTTTTGGGCTGATACCCCTAATAGTAACCACAATTCAGCTTTCTATCTTCATCATCAACTTTGACTAATTTTGAACTTGATATAAATGAAATCATGTGATGTGTATTTTTTTGTGCCTAGTTTAATTTGTTCAATATTGAGTCTGGGAGAAGTACCCATGATGTGTATAGCCATAGTTTTAACTTGTAGATAATTTATTACAGAAATACCATAATTTATCTATCCATTTTACCCTTGATAGGCATTTGAGTTGTTTTCAGTGTTTTTATTTTAAGAATAAATCTTCTTTGAATATTCTTCTACACATATTTTATTGAAATATGAATTTATATTGTGAGTTTTATTATTGTTTTAATGTCCATGTCATCAAAGAATATCCTTGAATTCTGCTGTTGGTACATAATAGAATCACTTAATTCTATTATTGATTACAGTTAAATTTTTTGATGGATTTCATCTAAAAGTTGCCAAATTTATTATTTCTTACAGAGAATCAACTTTTTGATATGTTGAGCTACTGTATGTTTGGGTGCATGTGTGTGTGATTCTCTGTGTGTGTGTGTGTGTGTGTGTGAGATTCTGTGTGTGTGTGTGTGTGTGTGTGTTTCCTCTCATTAATTTCTGCTCCTTACTATTTATTTCATACCAACATTGGGATAATGTGTTCATTTTACTGTTCATTATGTAAATTCATGATAGTTAAAATGTTAGTGATTAGCCCTTCTTCTCTAACTTGGGCATTTCAAGCTAATGTATTACTACATTTTAAAGCTTATGGAAGCATCTAAACCTCAAAATACTGGTTTAGCTGCATTCCATAACCTTTAAATGTAGTATAGTATTCCAATTGTTGCATTCAAATTATTTTATAATTTCCATTTTTATTGCATAGTTGAGCCTTGAATTATTTAGAAATATGTTTTGTAAATTCTAGGAGTATCAGACATTTCTAGTTATGCTTTTATTATGGATTTCTAGCTTAACAGCATTGTTGTCAGAGAATATACTCTGATCATTCCAATCACTTCAAATTTGTTGAAACTTGCTTTGTAACACAGAATAGAGCCCATTTTAAACACTTACTGTCCATGCATTAAAAGAATGCATAATTTAAACTTTTATGGCTTGATATCCTATAAAAGGCTGTTCACTGAAGAGTGCTAAATGTACTGTTTCCTTATAGATTTCTGCCAGCTTTTTCTGTATTTCCTAAAAGAATTGTTTTAAAATATCCAAATATATTAAGAATTTGTCTATATTTCCTTATGTTTTCTTAGTTGTGGCTTTATATATTTTTATACTAGTATATCAATCATTTTAATTATTATACGTTTTAATGTTTCTTAAATTATGAAATAAATTTTCTATCTCTAATGCAATTTGCCTTAAAATTAATTTTGTATCTCCCAATTCTATAAATTTTCTCTTAACTATTCTTCACATTTTTTATCTTTTAACTGTTACTCTTTCTATATTAATTCTTTATGTTCTAAATTATCAAATAAAATAGGTTTACTTTTAAAAACTCCAGACTAAATCCCTTGTAATTTTGTTTGAGCATTTATTCCATTTCCATTTAATATAATAAGTAATATAACTGAATTTGTATCTACCATTTTCCTTTGCATTTTAGAAGTGTCCAGCTCAATCTGTTTCCTTTTTTTTCTATTAACATTTTTCACTGATTACTTTTTCCTCTTCTTTAATTTTTTCTCTCAGGTAGTCATGGAAGTACAATATTGTTTGGTTGTTTATTTATGTATTGGTTTCCTTAGGAATAGTGACATACATAGTTAACATGAATGTCTAAAACTGACAAACATTTTCTTTTCTCCTGAAAAGATACATGTTAATGCTCATGTATCCCTGCTAACTTACATGCATTCTCTTCTCATGTATTTTAATTCTGTCTCTGGAACCCCTTCTCAAATCACTCAGATTATTTTACATAGTGGCTAATCATCTTTTATTTACCTACTAATTTTACAACTTACTTTGCTCCTCATTTCTTCTTTCATGTAAAACTTCTTTGTGTTAAATACAAAACAATCTTTTTAAATTTAATTCAGTGTGTACTGTTATGAACATTTCTGGTATTGCTTTTCTGAAATGTCTTTATTTTTCTTCATTTTTGAAAGTATGTTTTGGTGGAAGTAAAATTCTAGATGGGGAACTTTTACTTTAAACATTTTGGTGTTATCAAAGCTCTGTATTTGAATTTCATTTTTGCTGTTGAGAAATTAGCTGATGACCTAATATTCCAACCTCTGGAGATAATCTCTCTTTCACTTCTCTCCCTTCTCGTTGACTCTTTTTGTTTGATTTTGCTATTCTTTTGAGTAGTTTAAAGTTCATAATGATGTTTCTAGATGTGCATAGCTTTTTATTTAGTTGCTTGATATTTTTACAGTTGTTTGAATCAACAGAAGGTATTTGGAAAGATTCATCTCTCTTTTCCAGTTTGTGTCTGTCATATTCTTTCTTTCCCATCCTCTTGGAACTACAATTAAATGTATCTTTAGAAAACTTACTATATTTATTTTAACCTCTTAACCTTTTTTATTCTTTGTTCCCTCTTTATTCTCTCTATGCTATATTAAGAATAATTAATTCTAATGTATTTTCCAGTTTAGTAATTTTTAGTTTGCACACATCTGTTGTTATATTATTTATATTTTCATAAGAATCTCATAAGGAAATGTTATTACTGTTTTTATTTTACATATTAAATAAGCAAGTTGTAAGTTACAGAGGTGGTCTAGGAATCTGTAACTATCTATCTTTAAACCATGTTTTTAAACATCATAGTGTATTTCTCTGGTTCCTTGAAGAGTTCAAAGAGTCTGAAAAATCACTTTTTTAAATGAAATATTATTTTGGGTAGTTTTATTTTTAAAAAAGTTGTGACTACCATGTCAGGAAGCTTGGGTTCCAATACTATTTCTATTTTAGCTTTTAAACCTTTGGCAGGCAAAACCTTCAAAAGACCTCAATTATATAAAATTAGAAGATCATGCAGATCATCCAGCCTAGATCTACAAAACTGTATTTAAATATTAGATTTATTAACACAAATACATCTTAATGGTAATCTCATAAATAAAACAAAAAATTCTGACTAAAGTGATGTCAAGAGATAGAATTGTGTCTCTATCACCAAGCCAGTCACTATTGAACAAGTTTCTAAACAAATTTAGTGTCTATTACATGCCAAGAAATGTCAAGAAACTGAAACAAAGAGTGGTAAGTAAGCGTATGTAAAAGCTTTCTCTCATGAAGTTTAGCTGGTGGCTCAGATACGTTTTTGGAAACCTCTGATCTCACAGAAGATGGAGCTCAGGCAGGGATGCTCCCTAGCCCCTGCCTACCCCTTGCTGCATGGACTGGTACCATGTGGCTGGTACGGACTGGTACCAGTCCGTGGCCCGGGAGTCTGGGGACCCCTGCTATAGATGAAAGGAGTAAAGCAAGGTTTCAAAGAAGGGGAAATTGTTTATGTGTGTCAAACAGCTAATTTGTGGCACAGTCCGTACAAGAATCTGCATCTTCTAAGTGTTAAGTTACTGTGTTAGAGTAATCTTCTACAGCATATGTGAATTGTTATGAAAATATTATAAATACTTGCCTTGTTTATCTTGGACTGTTAAGAGAATTCAAAAAAAGATGAAAGGGCTTTGAACACCCCTTTAAAATACAATCACTTTTACTCTTTTTATGATAAATCTCACCCCCATATTCATATTAATTGCTTTATTATTTTCTGAAATATGACTTTACCACTCTAGGGATGGGATTTATGGCTCTATCAAGCATGCAGGTACAAGACAATGTGTTTAAACAATCCAGTTAATCCAATAAAGTCAGTTTGCTAAGTATTGATTTATAAAATTATTAGTGTGTTAATTGGAGTTTTTACCATCAATTTTTTTTGTTTTCTTATAATATAGACGTTATTCCTCCCACCCTCGAATATAACAAAGATTTTTACAAAATTAATTGTCTTCACTTTCATAATTATTTTTGATATGTTAAGCTATATTTTCAGAACCTAAGAAACAAGTTTCCCATGAAATTATAAAGTGTAAACATAGAAGATATTATATGAAGTTAAGCAAAGTACATTTAACACTTAGATATAGGCAGGAATTAATGTAAAACTATATAATCCACCGAGACTTCTATTTAAAAAAATAATCGTGACATTAGTTTTACACTTACAGTGTCGAGAAACAGAGTTAAGGGCCAGTGATCAATTGCACCTACACTTCTGAAAAAGAATCTGCATCTTTTTATAGTTAACTAAAACTCTACACATAAATATAAATTGTTAGTATTTTTAGGACTCACATTTTCACATTCCATAATTTAAATGAATCTTTAGCTTTTGAAATGGTAGCTATTTCTGAGCACACTGTAATTCCCAATTCTATGTTTTCTTAAAATGAAAGGTTACCCAGGGAACCCCAGGAAACTACAAATTCTTAATGACTAAAAAGGCAGTCCAAATGGTCTGATACATCAGGTAACTGAGAAATAGAGTGTGGCAAGATTTTAAGGGGCATTGACTTCATTTATGATCATCGATAACATCTGTGGCCATGAGTGTTAGCAGAGAGTGACCAACTTTGAATGTGAATTGATTATCCACATGACAATAGAGGACTACACTGCCAATGAAAAACACAGTGTCATTTTGATACTGCAACGTATTTCTCTCCCACTCATTTCAGTTTTCTTCAATTGTTAACAGAAACATGAGACCAGGCTGGATACTAATAACATAATCCAGATGGCAACAACTTGGTGTAGTATTGAACTAGTGAGTGCACCTAACTCATCCAATGAATGCGCACCAGAAAAATTCTACTCATTCCGGTGTCCAAGACACAAAAGGTCTGGAGGTCTTCTGCTAATTAGCCTCTGTAGGGGTAGACTGCATTCTCAGAATGAGCCTTTTTTTGTTCCCTTTGGCTCCTTTGCTAAGTCATAATCTTTATTTGCATAAGCATTTTGTTAATGCAGAGCTGTGAAATGTCTCCTGTCAGCATTGTCTACATAAACCCAACAATAGAGCAAGTAAAACTATTCAGTGTCTGGACTAGAAGAAATAGGCTCTCAAATCTGAGGTAGTTCATAATGGCTTATAGAAGTTATAAAAGTCCACAATTGAAAGCCAGCTTTATATCTTCAGATATTTACTTTTATTTATTAGCAAATAGAGAATTCAGAGCTTGAGGAATGAAAGGTATGGAATTGGTAAAACTCAGAACAATTGTCTTCATGTGTTTTCCATCCATGTGGCACACATTGTCCTGCTCTCTGTGCTTCTAAATTATATTAATTCATTGTCACATTAGTGATATTGTGTAAGAAGCCTAACAGTCCAGTGATTTAACCCAGACATAAGGACTTAGCCAAGTCAATCTCCTATTCATGTATACCTTTGAAAACTAAATAAATTTAAATTTGATTTATAAATGCTTTGTGGTTTTTGAATTTTTCTCTGGTTACTAACTTCAATTACATAAAATTATTATATATTATTCACCTATTTCTATCATTATTTTCCTTTCTCTCTATATACATAACATTATCTGACCTCTTAAAAACTTGGTTTTAAAACTGATCTTAATTTTATAAAAGTATCCATAATGATTTTTACCAGAATTCAATGGGAATTTATATTCATTACTATATATATATTATTCTCTCATTCATAATTTTAATGTAAGGGAATGGGAGTGTAAACAGATGCAGTCCTGAAAATGATCAAAAGGAAGAAAGGACACATATTTAATTAAAGGCAATACTTTTTAGAAATGCTGATTTATGAAAACTATTAAAGTGCACTATGTTATCAATAGTTTGAGTCTACAATGACATTAGCAAGTATATCATGCATGTAAAATCAGCAACTGCAGCATTGAATCAGATAGTTGCTCAACTAGGGTGTCTAAGCTGTCCGTTAACAGAACTTAGTTGTATGCACTGGTCCTTCTTGGACTCTCACAGTTGTACCAAGCCCATTTTTCTATGGACTACTGCTTAGATGACCTGACTTTATGACTTGGAAATTACAACAAAGCAAAGCTAGTAATAGATAGTTCTGAATGCATGGTCACTTTGTGTACCTTCGTCAAGTGATCTAATTCTACTGTGCCCTGAGAGCACAGACCTGTTTCTGGGAGCACCATGCTGCAGAAGGCATGGCCTTAACCTTCCAAGATGTGTATTGTGACTCCCCTTCAGAAATTTTTACAAGCTCCGTACTGCATCTCTCTCTCTCTATCTTTGACCCCTCTAACCTTTTAGGTTCACAGATCACATGTCCCAAGAAGGAAGACTGACTGTACTGTTGTTTTGCCTATGACAGTGCCCTTTCACTCTCCAGGTCCCACTCAAAGCTGAAAACATTCTGTGTTAATAATATTTCTAGGAATATATTGCCTCCATGACTCAAAGAGACCTGGCAGGCACTATGCTTCTTCCTTTTTGTGGGGCATGCAAGATACAGCAATTTTTTTTTTTTTTTTTTTTTTTTTTTACTTTGGAGAGGGTACCTTGACTTCTAGACCCTCCGTAATTTGAAGCAGCCAGTTCATGAATCTTCAAAGGGTTTTTCTTCTACCATCTCATCAATCTATCTAGCTTCTACAAGAGCCAGCCTGGAAAGTTAGATAGATACAGTATAGTCCCCACCATCCCTGCTCAGTTTAGGTCTTTGCTGATAGGTCTACCATTCCTTCAAAAATAAAATGTTTTGTTGTTTGATTTATTTATTTTGTTGACTTATGTGTATGTATGTGTGTCAGGTTAGGGCAATTAGAGGTTTTCATTTGGCTTTCCTCACAGTGATAGTTCTTATTCCATAGAGCAGGTCCCTAAAGTACCTAGTTACTCTAGTAAGTAAGTCAATGAATGTCAATGATGCACTCAGGGACTGAGGATATAACCACTGGATGGGTTCATGAACACTCACTGTGAGCTGGACTGTATACAAGGGCCCATTTTAAAATTTATCCTTAGGCCACCATAGACCCTAATAGTAACATGAGGACATCATGGCCCTTTGGATCTCCATATTAGGTATCAATTTGGTTCCATCTTTGTCTGTTTTTTATTGCTGTAACTGAATATCTGAGACTGGGTGATTTATCAATTAAAAAAAAAAAAAAAAAAAAAAAACAGTTCTGGAGCCCAGGAAGTCCAACGTCAAAGGGCTACACCTGATATAGGCCTTCATCTGGTGAGGATGCTCTCTACACAGTCCTGAGGCTACACAGGACAAGACATGGTGAGGGAGCTCATGAGAGAGCCAACCATGCTTTTTTAACAAGACACACCCTCATGACTAATTCACTCCCATGATAATACATTAATCCATTAGCCTATGAATCCATTAATTCATCAATCTATGAACTCATTAATTCATTAATCTGTTAATCTATGAATGGTTCACATTCATGAAGGAAAGCCCTCACGACCCAATCACTCTTAAAACCTCCACCTCTTAATACTGTTATATAAGAGATTAAGTTTCAACATGAGTTTAGGAGGGGCGAAACATTCAAACCATAGCTGGCTCCAGTGCTCTGTAGTCCTCAGAATGTCTTATTATTCCCCTTTTACCAGTATATGTTACTTAAGTAATTGGCTGTAGGTGCTCTTGGGTAAAACCTGGGAAACCACATACTATGTATTTGCCATGACAACACAGGATCCTTCCCTCTAGGGACCTGCTTCCACGAGTCCACAATAGGTGATGAGAGACTCTATAAGCCACCACAGAAGCTCCCTGGTTCTTATTTAGCCATTATTAGCCTTTGCTTTCCCATTTTGCTTCTTCAGGCAGGGCATCAATACAATTTAGCAAAAGCCAGGCAATCCCTCCCCCTCCCTCTTAATAGACATTACTTTCTCTATATTATTCAAAATACCTGAACCTGTTACAGCGTTAGCCACCTCTGAGCAGAAGTCAGGCATTTCCTATCTACCCAACTGTCATCTGTTGAAGATTTTTTACCCTAGTTCAGACACCCAGATAACATCCAATGCCTACAGTAAATTGAAGTTGAGGGTATTAGTCCAGGATGGTTTACAATAAATAAGTGCTTCTAATTTATTTGAAGGTTGTATATCATATATCAATTCATTGGCAGATATTTTTATCCAACAAAAATATGGTAACGGAGGTGAAATAGACTGTATTGCAGGTATCTCAGACTCAACTGACTGTATTGTTAAAGATTATTACAAGTTGTATCTGAATGTCTCAAGTAAATCAGAATTCAGAGTGTTAGTACAGGATAGTTTTCTGTAGTGATAGGCAGATTTCAGTCTTCATAGAATTCCCTAGTCTGTCAAGTCGCTTCAACCCACATTTAAAAGACAGTGAGAAGTACCTGAGTGCAGGGTGAGGGTTCTGAAGCTTTTCCTAGGCAGAATTGTTAACATTCTGTGTGTATCTCAGAAACCTGGGGAGCTTTCTCAGGTACATAGAGTGGCAAAGATGGAATTGGAATCCAGATGTGTATGGCACCAACCTTGATATCCTTAATCAGTACTATGCTACATTGATTTTCACTGTAAAAGAGTGATAAAGTTTTCTCTTTTGAAATTGCCTACAAATGGGTTTTGGGAAAGAATCCCAAAAGATACAATCCCGAATGCCGTAATTGATAATGTTGAAACCCCAAAATATCAAAATCTCTAAAATTTTAAGGGTATTCAATTAGGAAAAGAGGAAGTCAAATTGTCCCTGTTTGCAGATGATATGACTGTATATCTAGAAAACCCCATTGTCTCAGCCCAAAATCTCCTTAAGCTGATAACCAACTTCAGCAAAGTCTCAGGATACAAAATCAATGTACAAAAATCACAAGCATTCTTGTACTCCGATAATCACAGACAAACAGAGAGCCAAATCATAAGTGACCTCCCATTCACAATTGCTTCAAAGAGAATAAAATACCTAGGAATCCAACTTACAAGGGATGTGAAGGACCTCTTCAAGGAGAACTACAAACCACTGCTTAATGAAATAAAAGAGGATACAAACAAATGGAAGAACATTCCATGCTCATGGATTGGAAGAATCAATATCGTGAAAATGGCCATACTGCCCAAGGTAATTTATAGATTCAATGCCATCCCCATCAAGCTACCAATGACTTTCTTCACAGAATTGGAAAAAACTAAAGTTCTTTTGGAACCAAAAAAGAGCCTGCATCGCCAAGTCAGCCCTAAGCCAAAACAACAAAGCTGGAGGCATCACGCTACCTGACTTCAAACTATACTACAAGGCTACAGTAACCAAAATGGCATGGTACTGGTACCACAACAGAGACATAGATCAATGGATCAGAACAGAGCCGCATATCTACAACTATCTGATTTTTGACAAACCTGACAAAAACAAGCAATGGGAAAAGGATTCCCATTTAATAAATGGTGCTGGGAAAACTGGCTAGCCATATGTAGAAAGCTGAAACTGGATCCCTTCCTTACACCTTATACAAAAATTAATTTGAGATGGATTAAAGACTTACATGTTAGACCTAAAACCATAAAAACCCTAGAAGAAAACCTAGGCAATACCATTCAGGACATAGGCATGGGCAAGGACTTCATGTCTAAAACACCAAAAGTAATGGCAACAAAAGCCAAAATTGACAAATGGGATCTCATTAAACTAAAGAGCTTCTGCACAGCAAAAGAAACTACCATCAGAGTGAACAGGCAACCTACAGAATGGGAGAAAATTTTCGCAACCTACCCATCTGACAAAGGGCTAATATCCAGAATCTACAATGAACTCAAATTTACAAGAAAAAAACAACCCCATCAAAAAGTGGGTGAAGGACATGAACAGACACTTCTCAAAAGAAGACATTTATGCAGCCAAAAAAACACATGCAAAAATGCTCATCATCACTGGCCATCAGAGAAATGCAAATCAAAACCACAATGAGATACCATCTCACACCAGTTAGAATGGCCATCATTAAAAAGTCAGGAAACAACAGGTGCTAGAGAGGATGTGGAGAAATAGGAACACTTTGACACTGTTGGTGGGACTGTAAACTAGTTCAACCATTGTAGAAGTCAATGTGGCAATTCCTCAGGGATCTAGAACTAGAAATACCATTTGACCCAGCCATCCCATTATTGGGTATATACCCAAAGGACTATAAATCATGCTGCTATAAAGACACATGCACACATATGTTTATTGTGGCACTATTCACAATAGCAAAGACTTGGAACCAACCCAAATGTCCAACAACGATAGATTGGATTAAGAAAATGTGGCACATATACACCATGGAATACTATGCAGCCATAAAAAATGATGAGTTCATGTCCTTTGTAGGGACATGGATGAAACTGGAAACGATCATTCTCAGCAAACTATTGGAAGGACAAAAAAACCAAACATTGCATGTTCTCACTTATAGGTGGGAATTGAACAGTGAGATCACATGGACACAGGAAGGGGAACATCACACACCAGGGACTGTTGCGGGGTGGGGGAAGTGGGGAGGGACAGCATTAGGAGATATACCTAATGCTAAATGATGAGTTAATGGGTGCAGCACACAAACATGGCACATGGATACATATGTAACAAACCTGCACATTGTGCACATGTACCCTAAAACTTAAAGTATAATAATAATAAAAATTATCAAAATCATAATTCTGAAAGATCAAAATTTCAAAAATTGTGAACAGTGTTGCAATAAACTACATGTGCATGTGTCTTTATAGTAGAATTATTTATAACCCTTTGGGTATATACCCAGTAATGGGATTGCTGGGTTAAATGGTAATTCTGGTTCTAGATCCTTGAGGAATTGCCACACTCTCTTCCACAATGGGAAACCATCATTCTCAGCAAACTAATACAAGAACAGAAAACCAAACACCTAATATGGAGACCCAAAGGACCATGATGTCCTCATGTTACTATTAGGGTCTATGGTGGCCTGAGGATAAATTTTAAAATGGACCCTTGTATACGGTCCAGTTCACAGTGAGTGTTCCTGTGGGCTGAATATATGGTGTTGTGTCAGCATTATTAGATTCCTATAATTGCTTATAATCACTGGCTTCTGAACAATCTAAAACTGAAATGAAGTCAGGCACAGTCAGTCATGCCTCTTGGCATTTTGGGAGGCCAAGGCCTGTGATTTGCTTGAGCTCAGGAGTTTGAAACCAGCCTGACCAAAATGGCAAAACCTCATCTCTACCAAAAATTAGCCAGGTGTCGTTGCATGTGCCTGTAGTTTTCGCTACTCAGGAGGCTAAGGCGAGAGGATTGCTTGAGCTCAGAAAGTTGCAATAAATCAAACTCAAAAAATAATTTAGGTTATAAGGTTATATTGATCAAAATTGTGTGATAACTAAGCTCATGCTAGATTTAAAAGGCGCAGTTGCTCATGCCTGTAATCCTAGCACTCTGGGAGGCCAAAGCAGGTGGATCACCTGAGGTCGGGAGTTCAAGACCAGCCTGGTCAACATGGAGAAACCCCATCTCTACTAAAAATACAAAATTAGCTGGATGTGGTGGCGCATGCATATAATCCCAGCTACTTGGGAGGCTGAGGCAGGAGAATTGCTTGAACCTGGGAGGTGGAGGTTGCTATGAGGCGAGATCGTGCCACTGCACTCCAGCCTGGGCAACAACAGAGTGAGACTCTGCCCCAATAATAATAAAAGCAAATAATAAAAGCTCTTCAGTAGTGACTTCCCTAAAAGAAAAAGGGAGGTCACAGCTGAGGAGCTTTCTCAGCTGCACAGAGTGGCAAAGATGTGAGTGAAAGATCAAAATTTCAAAAATTCATTATTTTCTCTATATTATTCAAAATACCTGAACCTGTTACAGCGTTAGCCACCTCTGAGCAGAAGTCAGGCATTTCCTATCTACCCAACTGTCATCTGTTGAAGATTTTTTACCCTAGTTCAGACACCCAGATGACATCCAACGTCTAGAGTAAATCGAAGTTTAGGGTGTTAGTCCAGGATGTTTTACAATAAATAAGTGCTTCTAATTTATTTGAAGGTTATATATCAATTCATCAGCAGATATTTTTATCCAACAAAAGTATGGTCACTAAGGTGAAAGGATAGAGTGCATTGCAGGTATCTCAGACTCAACTGACTGTACTGATAAAAATTATTACAAGTTGTATCTGAATGTCTCAAGTAGTATCTCTTTTATTTATATATAATAAGAAGATACAAGTGCAGGTGAATTAGGAACAACATAGGAATAAGTGATTAATCCTTATGTCCTGGGGCTGAAGTGTATATATATATAAAAAATATATATAGCCTAATTTGTATTCAAAACAACCATGTAAAATAGATATGGTTATTGTCATTGTACTAATAAAGACAGTGAATTGTAATCAACTTACAATTAATCAGTAGTTATACAATAATAACATTGTCAAAATTTAACCCCTGGTGTGCTTCACTCCAGAGTCCATGCTTGTAACCCCTATACTATAGTTACACTGCCTCTCCAGCATCTACTTGCTCTAATTAATGGTTTTGGTCCTTTCACTTACAAAACTTGTCATTTATTAATACTTGTCTAACATACTCCACAGGAAATTGTAAGATTAAAATTTAAAAAGCATATGTAAACTTTGTAAATTGTTGCATTCTTTAACAAATGTCAAGTATTAATTAGGATTTTTAAATAACAGTTTCCAGCCTTTTGTCAACCCAATTAACACAACATAGCACTTGAAATGGGCTGTCTCTTTGTTCTCTAAATAAAATTCTGTCTCTGTTATTGAGTCACACAGGGGAATTTTGGTTTTAGGTCCTGAGTCTTCCAATTAAGCCTGGCCATGGTCACAAAATCTTAACCATTTTAGACTGGAGTGAGATTTTAAACAATGACAACAGCAACAACAACAAAAGTACCAAATATGTTCAAAAAGAACCTTTTCTTTCTTAATGTCCATGCTGCCTTTTGAAGGTAAAATCAATAAAACACCAAGTATGCCTCATTCCTACAAAAGACCGAATCAATGAATGAGAATTTGCTCAGTTTTGATTAGGGATGCGGTTTCTGCTGGGTCCTTTTGGTATTGGATTTTGGCAGCACTAAGTGATTGAAAGATCATTCGTTAATATGAGAGGTATATTCAAGCAGTGGGACTTGGAGAAAGAAAGAAAGGAGGCCATTGTAGCTCTAGTGTCCATTAATTGAGGAAAAAGTTTCTCCTGTTTACTTTTCAGATTATCAGGCTTGACTTCCAATCAAGACTTGCTAATAGTTAATTAATAACAACCCAAGAAATGACATTTGAGTTTAACACTCATAAGTTGTACAAAGATTTTAATTAATTTTATTAGAGATCAAACCATGAGTCAGCCATTGTTCTGAGTTACTTACATATTATCATATTAAAGAACCTAATCTTTAAGAACAGTATTTTGGACTCAAATATATATTTGTACTCAATGTGAGAAAGATGTATCTTTATTAGAGGGTTTTATAAAAGGTTTTCAATCATTAATCACCTATCATATACACATATCACTGCCTAACCCAGTGATACCCATCTCCTTTCTCAAGCTAGTTGCAGTGCATGTGGTCTAAATCCTCTGCATTTTTTTTCTATCATTACATTTTTTAAACTAGATTATCATTGTTTCTTGTAAGCTAGGGCAGGTAAAACTTCTTCAATCTGTACATTTTCAGTGGTCATTGCTGGGCCTAGCACATAGAAGATTCTCAGTAAGACAGCTTATTTTGTAAAGTCCTTTTCTAAAATCAGTTGATAACACCCATTACTTCTAGGATATAGCTGTGGCTCCTTTAAATTTTTATGGAAGGATCCTCATTGTCCCTCCCAATTTCAGCGCTCAACCTCACCTCCTGCCACTCCTTGTTTCATTCACACTAGCAACAAAAATTGTCTTGTTGTTCCCTTTTACAAATTATGATGCATAGATTTTTGTTGGTATAGAACACAACTGTATTCTTTTTGAGGACCTACTGTCAAATAATTGTCCAAGATAATGCAAAGAAACAAACCGAACTTAGTATTTGGCATTTGTATAATGCAATTACTTGGGTCACTTTTTAATTTTTTGATACACCGTGATATGATCCAAATGCAGTTTTAAAACTTGTAGTCTAGAAATTGAGACTTTGGAATTTTTTTCAAAAAAGAGTGTCATTTGCTCAGCATAAGAACAACAAATATGCTACATAGCTCACTGTACTGTCTACCTTATGCCAAAGGCTACATTACAATGGAATTCTAGCTCTCTTTTTGCTTTGTTGCTGATTCTTTACAATTTGATAGGTTGCTGAATAAAATCACAGCCAAATTATTAAGGATGACTACATTATGAAACCTATATGCTTTATTATCAAGTAAGATTTAAATAATTAAAGTTAAGTATAGAGCTGAAAAGAATTCCAGATTTGACCATATTACAACTAAGTAAATATATACCTAAAAAATAAATATATCCTAAAGTTTACAACATTCCAACAATCAGCTAGGAAAATGCTAAAATAACAAAACTATTTGGATCACATCAATTAGTAATAATAGGAACAGTTAATTAACAGTTTTTGTACGTTACGTGTATTTTGTATGTTTACTGTATTCTTACAATAAAGCAAGCTAAATGAAAATGTTATTAAGGAAACTATAAGGAATAGAAAATATATTTGTGATTCACAAAATGGAAGTGAATAATCTTAAGGGTTTTCATCCTCACTGTCTTCACCTTGAGTAGGCTGAGGAGGAATACAAAGAGGATGGGTTGTCTTTGCTGTCTCACGAGTACCAGAGGCAGAAGAAAAACTGTGTATAAGTGGGTTGTTTTGTATTTTAAAATATCATAATAAATATTGCCTTTATCATTAGATATTATTCTACCACAACAGCTTAATGACTTTATATTATTTTCTAGTAAGAATATAATTCATGCTATTGTTATTTGACATTTTTTGATGTTTTTGTCTCCACACTAGTAAAAACATCAACATTAGGATCCACTGTTTAATGCAAATATAAGTTGATATCCTTAATATATTCTTAAAATAAAAATAACTCTGGAGGTAAGCAAAATTCTAAAGCATTGCCAATTTACTCTCTCTATTTTTTTACTAATACAGATTTCCAATAGTAGAATAGAGCTTTCCCTATAGTCTGCAACAACATAAACATCATTCTTTTCATTTAATTCCAGTTAACTTGCTAACTATAGAAGGATATTGTATTAAATTGCCATTATTTTATAGCCAATAAGATTAAACATGTATTAATATAATTATTAGCAATTAGGACTATTTTTTGAATATCTTCTCTATGCTTCCTTTACATATTTTTATGCATTTTAGTTGTTGATTTGTAAGAACACTCTCCATTTTAAGAAAAAGAATATTTTTTCCAAGAAATTATTTAAAACATTGTTCCATGTTTGTTATTTGCCTTTTTGTTTTTGTAATTTCTTTTTTGATGTTTGCAATTGTTGCTGTTGTTTTAGTTGTAGTAAAATCCGTGAAATGATCAGCCTTATACTTTCTATTCTTGTTTTCTGGTATAGACAATTTTTTATACAAAAGACTGTGTAAATAAATGCTTTATTTTCTTCTTGACATTTTATTTATTCCTTTTATATATGTAATTCATTTAAAATTTGGTATAAGAATGAAACAGAAGCTATATTTTTCTATATTTGTTTTATCACAAGGTTATATCAAATTTGCACAGAAATTTTATAATGCAATTTGGTAATATTTAAAAATACATATAGCATTTATGATAGTAATTTGTCTCAATGAAAAATACTCAAAGCAAGGAAAAGCTATAGAGCTATACCATGACAATTGCATAAACTACTAAAGAGTCCATTAAATGCCAACAACTGTGTTAAGGGTATGATCTTATATAATTAGCATAAAGCTAGTTCAGGCAGCAATTACATTGTACACAATTTACAGATGTGAAAATTGAGGTTCCAGTAGTTAAGCAGCTTTTATGATAGCAGTCTATAGTGTTTATACTATGATTGCAACTGTTAATCCCAAATATATCAGATTATTGCGAGAAAAAGAAAACAAGCCAGAGATTAAGAAAGAAAGAGAAAGAGAAGAAGAAAAGGAAGAAAGGCAGAAAGAAGGAATACAGGAAGGAAAGAAAGAAGGAAGAAAAATAGAATGAAGGAGAGAGGGATGAAAGGGAAGTAAGGAAATACCAATTCCATAGATCATGCAATCTGTCTAATGCATAGGGACAATAGATGGAAAAAATGATAGTAATCTTTTTTAGAGTTTTTCTATATAGGGGTATTATGCTCATTTTCTGAAATGTTGTCTCTTTATAATAACAATTAAATACCCTCCGTATCTTCTTTATTCCAAGTTAGCTATTATAACAGAGACAGCTATTCTTCTTTTACTTTTAATTATTTCTTTTTAAAAAGTATCCCTTTAAGCTTTCTCTGCACTGTACCCCAGCTCTTCTGTGATTCTTCCAGACAGTCTCAAGGGCAGCTGGAGCAGGAGTGGTTTCTAGACAGTACAATGAGCTCAATTGAGCCTTGCACATTCACTGTATTGTTTTCTTTTTCCTTAACACCTGGATGCCAATTTTGTACACACTTCCCTGATGTGCCTTACATAATAGCTATGCTAAGGAAAAGAAAAACCACTGCTGCCACCCATCTGTGTGTTCTAGCAATGTGCAATAGCTCATGGTCCTCATAATCAGAAGGCATGCTGGGCTTCCACACAAGTGGGAGGCCAAAGAGGTTGGGAGGTCCAAGGCTTACAGTGGCGATTCATAGTTTAGCTTCTAAAAGAAGGATAATGATGCTTTACAATTAGGGCTATGTGTGCAATACACAATAGAGAATGAACCAATTATGGGGTTCTCCACTTCATTATAATTGACATAAGTATGGTTTAGAGCTTAAATTACTTGATAATTATACCTCCATTCTTTATCTCACTAGCTCCTCCATCTTTACTCCAATAAAATTCCATGCTAGTTGCATAATGACATAAATCTCAGTATATTCTGTTTATTAGTTCTTCACCAACCACACGTTCCCCAAGACTTGCCTCTGGGAGTACCTTAAGGACAGTTTTTTTTTTTTTAATTTCATTTATTTCTCAGAATCTAAGAGAGTCTTGTGTATAAGACATTCTCAATAAACATATGTTAGCTAAAATTATTTAAGTGTAAATTCTTAGCATGTTTTTTATTTTGTTGAGATTAATTCCTAGGCTAAAGTTTATAAACAGAGAAATTTGAATGCAAATAATCGCTGTATCTTACAGCTATCTTCCCCATAGACACAAGACAGAACAAAGTGGAAAATATTAGATCTAATACAGAAATCTTCGATTTCCTCAGATTGTGAAGGCCCCTTTGAAATTACTTATTTTCCA
This sequence comes from Hylobates moloch, assembly GCF_009828535.3. NCBI lineage: Eukaryota > Metazoa > Chordata > Mammalia > Primates > Hylobatidae > Hylobates > Hylobates moloch. Next base: position 63,313,671 of record NW_026652286.1, on the reverse strand, counting down.
TATTTTTAGTTGGTTAAAATAATTTTAAAAATTTAACCTTTATTCCCCATTGAACAATGGCCAATCCAAGAAAATAGAAACTACTACTCAGAGGGGAAAAAAAGATTTCTGCTGGTTCTCACAATTGCATTATTTCTTCCTGCCAGAGACATTTACATATTGTAATGATAAACTCATATTTTATTTTTTTTTTTCGTTTTCAAATTTTCTTATACCTTTTTCCTTTTTCCAAACTGCTTCTTAACATATATACCTTAGTGGTATTAGTTTTAAGAATATGCCATATCATATAATATTGGGGCCAAACCACAAGAGGCATGTTTATTTTTTATTATTTATATATTTTATTATTGTTTAGTGATTGCTGATGCTATGCTCAGGTACATTTTCCTCACTAGGTATGTATGTCAAGTTAGGTAGTAGACAACGTTCTGCCAAAAAATCTTTTTTCATGACAGTGTTTTCCCTAAAGGCTATAGTAATCATGGAAAGATTAATTCAATAAAGACTCCTCCCAAGTTATTAACCTGTAAACATCAATTCCAAGTAGGGAAATTAAAGTAAAGATACTGAGTACCTTCACACTACATACCCTCCCATAAGATATTTTCAATCATATTTTACTCAGTTCTGTATTAAAAAATATATTCAAGCACTATGTACTGAAAAATTGAAGATAAAAATAGATTAAAGATACATTTTCTTCTCTCAAGGAGTTCACAGTCTACTAAATGCCAGAACTCAAAATATCATATCCCACAGTATGGTGCCTTGACATGCTGAGTATTTTTTAGCTGAAACGGACAGGAGGGCCTCAGAAGCAAGATTTCTGTTAGATTCTTCAGCCCTCCTATCTCCTTCACCTTTTACTGCTCTGAACCATGTCATAAAACCTAGGAAGTTCAATCTCTGACCTATCTTCCCTTAACGTAGGTTATAAGACCCTCTTGTGACAGATGTACTACGCTACACCTGGAGGAAAGAATTGCTACATAGAGAGACCAAGAAGAATCTGAACAAACAGGCTTTGCTGGATTCCTCCATTAAATCATACTCTATTTTCCAATTATGCTTCTTCCTCCACTGCTATCCACTTATTTCATCAAACTTAGCATAAAAATATACAGTTTTCCTTAGGTCTTTGGATCTTCATTTCTAAAGGCTTCCATGTCACATAAAACTTTGATTAATAAATTTGTTATACTTTTTTCTTGCTAATCTGTCTTTTGTGATTGGGATGTCAGCTGTAAACCTTGCAGTGGGTGAAGAAGTGACATTACTTTGTCATACATAAGAAAGATAGACTAAGTAATAAAATATTATATGCTGTGCTGTAATGCAAGTCAAGTATTTAACATGTTGTTGGAGGACACATCTGGAAAGTCTTCCAAGATTAATGGACAAGTGAATTAAATCTTAAAGGCTTTATGGGATTTGACTAGCTATTAATGAGGGAAGAAATACTCGAAAGAAAAGAAGCCAAATGGGTTGCTAGGAAGGCCTGAGAGAACAGAACAAATTTGAGGAACAGCTGGATTCTGCAAAGATGGGTTGTAGCTGGATCAAGAGGGATGTTGCATGAAAGCTTGGACTTTACCCTGTACTTAAAGAAGATTTACCAAAGGATTAAGTAGGAAAGTGGCATGATGGAATTTATTTTATAATGATTGCAACAGATAAAGCAAGAAATAATGAGACATAATGACATTCTAGTTTCAGGCAGTAAAAAGCCTAATATTGTGCCTAGTCCACAGTTGTTCAGTATATAACTGCTACGTAAATGAATGGTTGAAAGTTTGGGATAGGGTAGGGGACATGTGAAAAATATACAGAAATTAGAAATATGGAATTGACAAAATTTTAGGAGTCTTTGGATATGGAGGCTGATCTCTAAGTTTCTTACTTGTATGACTATGTTAATTGAGGTGCACATCACTGAATAAAGCAAACTAGTAGAAGTAACAGATACACAGAGACAGATGATTTTAGCATATCACTTGTTGAATTGGAGGTATCTGCATGCAGGAAGTTGATTATATAGATCTCAAAAAGTAAGGACTTGATTCAAATTGCAGGTTTGGTAGACACATGCATTTAGGAGGCAAATGCTTGAAATTTTGGGTATGGATAATATTGCCCGGGGTGAAAGGCCAAAGAAAAGGGCTAAGTATAGAACTTTTAAATATAACTATAGTTAAATGGATGGAGAATGGTGTATCTGTAAAAAGTCCCCAATTTTCCCTAGAAAGAGCAAGCAGATAACTTTGAGAAAAACAAACAAACAAACAAACAAAACAAACAAAAAAAAACAAGAGAAAATAGTGTTGACATATAAGAAAAGAAGAGAATCTCAGGGATAGGAATTATTCAAAAATATCATGTGCCTAAGAATACTCAGTTGAGACTAATTTGACTGATCCCTATCATAGTATCTTGAAAAAGAGTAGAAATTACTTGTTCATGAGACTAGACGGAAGAAAGAAAGAGTTTGTTCATAAAGAAGCTCAGATGTGAGAGGGTTAGTAAAGGGCAGACAATTTAGTTATTCCACTTCTATTTAGGGTAAGAGATAAAATAATGTGTTGAGATGAAGATTTTCCCAAGGAAGAGCAAGCAGATAACTTTGAGGGAAAAAAAAAGGGGGGGGAAATAGTGTTGACAAAGTAAGAAAAGAAGAGAATCTGAGAAGGATGTCTCAGACAACTGGGAAATGTAAAGGAAGCTCTGTTTAGTTCTAAAGGACTAGAATCTATTGGAGACCAAGTAGAATGATTTACAGATGACTCAAAAGTTATAAAAATGATTATGCTACTTGAATGAGAAATGACTCTTTTCTATAGGTACTGAATTTTTAAAAAGGCATATGAATATTCAGGTCTACCCAGAATTATGGTACAAAATTGACTTCTGGGATTAAAATCTACTGATTCAAAAGAGACAAAGACCTCTTCCATATACAGATATACATCTTTTTATTAGACTTTGCTTTATAGAGCTTCACAGATACTGCAACTTTTACAGATTAAAGGTTTGTGGTAACCCTGTGTCAAAGAATTCTATCAGCACCATTTTCCAACACTGTACTCACTTCTTGCCTATGTGTCACATTTTGCTAATTCTTGAAATATTTCAGAATTTTCCATTATCTTTATATGTGTTATGGTAATCTGTAATCCGTGATCTTTGGGTTACGAATGTAATTGTTTTGGGGTGTCCATATAAGATAATGAACTTTATTGATACATGTTGAGTGTTGACTACTCCATCAAGTGGCCATTACCCATCTCTTTCTCTTTTTTCAGACCTCCTTGTTTCCTGAGGAACAATATGAAATTAAGCCAGTTAATCCTACAACGGCCTCTACGTGTTCAAGTGAAAAGAAGAGTTCCAAATCTTTCATTTCAAATTAAAAGCTAGAAATAATTAAGCTTAGTGAGAAGGGCATGTCAAAAGCTGAGATAGATCTAAATATAGGCCTTTTGCACCAAACAGTTGGCATGACTGTGAATGCAAAGGAAAACTTCTGGAAGAAAATTAAAAGTATTACTCCAATAAACATACAAATGTTAAAAAAGCAAAACAGTATTTTTGCTGATATGCAGAAAGTTTTGGGGTCTGGATAAAAGATTCAACTAACCATAACGTTTCCTTAAGCAAACTTCTCATACAGACCATGGTCCTAAATCTCTTTAATACTATGAAGGCTGAAAGAGGTGACAAAGCTGCTGTAGAAAAGTTTGAAGCTAGCAGAGATTGGTTCATGAGTTTTAAAGAAACATGTCTTTCTAACAAAAAAATACAAAATGAAGCAGCAAGTGATGATATGGAAGTACATGTTATCCAGAAGATCTAGGTAAGATAATTGATGAAAATGACTACACTAACAACTCATTCATTTTCTAGGTAAAATAGATAGGCTTGTACTGGAAGAAGTTGCCATCGAGAAATTACATAAAGGGGAGAAGTCAATGTTTGAATTTAAAGCTTTGAAGGACAGGCTGCCTCTCTTGTTGGGGGCTAATGAAGTTGGCGACTTTAATTTAAAAGTAATTATCAGGAAGACATTTATGCAGACAGAAAACACATGAAGAAATGCTCATCATCACTGGCCATCAGAGAAATGCAAATCAAAACCACAGTGAGATACCATCTCACACCAGTTAGAATGGCCATCATTAAAAAATCAGGAAACAACAGGTGCTGGAGAGGATGTGGAGAAATAGGAACACTTTTACACTGTTGGTGGGACTGTAAACTAGTTCAACCATTGTGGAAGTCAGTGTGGCGATTCCTCAGGGATCTAGAACTAGAAATACCATTTGACCCAGCCATCCCATTACTGGGTATATACCCAAAGGACTATAAATCATGCTGCTATAAAGACACATGCACACGTATGTTTATTGCGGCACTATTCACAATAGCAAAGACTTGGAACCAACCCAAATGTCCAACAAAGATAGACTGGATTAAGAAAATGTGGCACATATACACCATGGAATACTATGCAGCCATAAAAAATGATGAGTTCGTGTCCTTTGTAGGGACATGGATGAAACTGGAAAACATCATTCTCAGTAAACTATCGCAAGGACAAAAAACCAAACACCGCATGTTCTCACTCATAGGTGGGAATTGAGCAATGAGAACTCATGGACACAGGAAGGGGAACATCACATTCCGGGTACTGTTGTGGGGTGGGGGGTGGGGGGGGCGGGGACAGCATTAGGAGATATACCTAATGCTAAATGACGAGCTAATGGGTGCAGGAAATCAACATGGCACATGGATACATATGTAACAAACCTGCACATTGTGCACATGTACCCTAAAACCTAAAGTATAATAAAAAAAAAAAAAAAAGAAAAGTAATTATCATTTGTTACTTCAAAGACACTATAGCCCTTAAGAATTATGCTGGCCGGGCACGGTGGCTCATAACTGTAATCCCAGCACTGTGGGCGGCCGAGGCTGGTGGATCATCTGAGGTCAGGAGTTCGAGACCAGACTGGCCAACATGGCGAAAACCCATCTCTACTAAAAATACAAAAATTAGCCGGGTGTGGTGGCGTGCGTCTGTACTCCCAGCTACTCAGAAGGCTGAGGCAAGAGAATCGCTTGCACCCTGGTGGCGGAGGTTGCAGTGAGCTGAGATTGCGCCACTGCACTCCAGTCTGAGTGACAAAGCGAGACTCTGTTTAAAAAAAAAAAAATTCTGCTGAATTGACTCTGCCAGTGCTGTCTCAATGGAACAATAAAACCCGATGACAGCACCTGTGTTCACAGTGTGGTTTGCTGACTATTTTAAACTCACTGTTGAGATCTGCTGCTCACAAGAAAAGAATTTTTTCAAAATATTACTGCTTATTGACAATGCACCAGGTCATAAAATAACTCTGATGGAGATATACAAAAAGACTAATATTTTTATGCCTGCTAACATACATCTATTCTACAGCTCATGAATCAAGGAATAATTTTGACTTTTATGGCTTATAGTTTAAGAAATAGATTTTGTATGGCTATAGCTGCCATACATAGTGATTCCTCTGATTGATCTGGGCAAAGTAAATTGGAAACATTTTGAAATGATTTAATCTTCTACATGCCACTAAGAACATTCATGATTCACTAGAAAAGGTAAAAATGTCAACATTAGGCTGGGCGCAGTGGCTCACGCCTGTATTCCCAGCACTCTGGGAGGCCGAGGCTGGCGGATCACGAGGTCAGGAGATCGAGACCATCCTGGCTAACACGGTGAAACCCCGTCTCTAATAAAAATACAAAAAAAAAAAAAAAAATAGCCGGGCGTGGTGGCAGGCGCCTGTAGTCCCAGCTACTAGGGAGGCTGAGACAGGAGAATGGTGTGAACCCGGGAGACGGAGCTTGCAATGAGCTGAGATCGCGCTCATTGCACTCCAGCCTGGGGGACAGAGCAAGATTCCATCTCAAAAAAAAAAAAAAAATCAACCTTAACAGGAATTGGGAAGAACTTGATTTCAACTCTCCTGCATAACTTTGAGTAGTTTAAGACTTCAGTGGAGGAAGCAACTGCAGGTGTGGTGAAAATAGCAAGAAGAGTCAGGAGTTCAAGACCAGCCTGGCCAACATGGCTAAACCCATGTCTACTAAAAATACACAAATTAGCCGGGTGTGGTGGTGGGTGCCTGTAATCCCAGCTACTCGGGAGGCTGAGGCAGGAGAATCGCTTCAACCTGGGAGGCAGAGGTTGCAGTGAGCCGAGATCAAGCCATTGCTCTCCAGCCTGGACAACGGAGCAAGACTCCATCTCAAAAACAAATGAACAAACAAAAAACAAAACCAAAACCAAAAAAAAAAACAAGAAAATAGCGAAAAAACTAGAATTAGAAATGGAACCTGAAGATCTGACTGAATTGCTCTGATTTCATAAATAAAACTTGAATGGATGAGGAGTTGCTTCTTATGAAAAACAGAGAAAGTGGTCTCTTAAGGTGTAATCTACACCTGGTGAAAATGCTATGAACATTGTAGAAATGACAACAAAGGATTTAAAATATTACACAAACTTGGTTGATAAAGCAGCCACAGAGTTTGAGAGGATTAACTTTAATTTTAAAGGAAATTACACTGTAAGTAGAACAGTATCAAACAGCATTGCATGCTACAGAGAAATCTTTCTGGAAAGGGTCAATCAATGCAATAAATATTTCCTTTTTCATTTTAAGAAATTGCCACAGCCACTCTAACCTTCAGCAACTACCACCCTAATTAGTCAGTGGTCATCAACATTGGGGCAATACTCTCCATACCAAAAAGTTGGACTCACTGAAGGCAGAGATGATTGATAGCATTTTTTAGCAATAATATATTTTCAACTAAAGTATGATGCTATTACACACTTAATAGAATATGGTATAGTATAAACATAACTTTTATATCCACTGGGAAACAAAACAATTATGTGACTTGCTTTATTGTGTTACTTCATTCCAATGGTTTGGAATCAAACCTAAAATACCTCCAAGGTATGCCTATATACTGATATAAAGTATCACATGTATTTACTTAGAAAACAACATGCCCTGAGATTACTAAGATAATACAATGTGGTTATTTCTCCATTATCCATGAGATCATGGTGCAATTTTTTCGTATTACTCATAGATGCCCCCTGCATTACCTGCCACTTTGACAGCAATTTAATATATTCTAAATGGTTGACTGGATAGCTGCAATTAACATCTTGCTGTAAAATAAAATTATCAATATTGTGTAGGATCCAATAAAATAAAAACTTGGTTGACTAAAAATCCATATTGCCTTAGCTGCTTCCATCAGTTCACACTGCTTACCAAGGCCTGAGTGTAAATGAAAATTTAGAGACTGAAGACTGTAAGCATGTGTGAAAATTGTTAATAAATATGCACATAAGTATCTATAATTTGGCAAAATCCTAGGAAAAATAAGTCTGATATTTATTCACAACTCTCTCCCAAATCTAGAAACTGAAAGGATCAATATTTGAGCTATCCAAGTTCAAAAAGTTTTATGGAACATTCTACTAGCATGTTATGTGCTCTGATGACTTGAATATGAGTGGTATTGAGTAAAATTAGAAAGATTTTAAAACTTCTCCTGTTAAGTGGGTCAGGATACATATGTCTTTTCATTTACATTGTAAAATGGGGTGGAAAAATCCAAATCATGAATAAATAAAATATCTGGCTCCAAGTAGTGGAATGAAGCTTGTAGACTTCCAGTTAATAGTGCTGATAGAGAAAATATTGATCACCTACACAGGTCTTATTTATTTCTCTTCTTTTCCTAAAATCTCCTCTTACCTGGAATACTTCCTCTTCTTTCCACTCCCCTTTTCCTCCTGTCCTAGTCCTCTTAGCCATAGCTCTTCACATTACAACACATACAATTTTAGAATAGTTTTATCACTTTCTCATGCTTGAGGGTTTTATTTGCTTATATATTATATGCAATCGCTAAAGTCAACTTTATAATTTTATCTGTCTTGGAATGCATTTCTAGCTTATTGAGCTAAAATGTATAAACAATAAAATGCACATATTTATATGTACAGTTAGATGAATTGTAATAACTACATATACCCAAGTAACAACTATCCAAAAACAACAAAAAAAGAAAATAGAAAATTTCTATCAATGCAGAAAATATACTTGTGCCCTTTTGTTTGCAATGCCTCCACCCTGAGGTAATAACTGTTTTTATTTATGTCAAAATAGTTTAGATATACCAATTTTATGATTTCATGTTGAAGAAATATAAAAAGATTTTTATAATTCTAGATTTTATTTAATATATTTAATATTTTATATTTCTTTATATTGCTTGTCATTTGAATATAAGCATTTTGGTAGACGTATGTTTTCATTTATCTAAGGTAAATTGCTGGTTCATAGGGTAAGTGCACATTTAATTTGATCAAAAAACTACCTATCGGGTACTATACTTACTACCTGGGTGATGAAATAATCTATCTACCAAATGCCTATGACATGCAACTTACCTACATAACAAACTTGTATGTGTATACCTGAACCTAATTTAAAAATACCTGCAGAAGAATTTTTCAAAGTGGTTGTAGTATTTTATACACCAAAAAATATGATAATCTGAATTACTCCATATTCTTGATAATATTAGCTATTGTCAGATTTTTGTTTGTCTGTTTGGTTTTCTTGTCTTTCTACTGGTAGTGTAGTCATACCTGAAAGTTAGTTAGCATGTATTTCATTGATGACTGTTGACAAGGAGCATTTTTTCCTGTGTTTATTAGCCATATATGTTAAAATATGTATTATATATAATATATAGTCTATATATTCTTTAATGTTGTGCTTTTCAAATATTTTAATTATTAATTTGTACTTGTGTATAAATTCTGGATAAGTCCTTTATTAGAAAGTATTGTGAATGTTATCTGCCAATATATGGTTTGTCTTTTCACATTCTTACACTGACTTTTGAAAAACAGAAGATTTTAACCTTAATAAAATTCCAATTAATTCCTTTTTTAACTGATAGTATTTTTTGTGACCTACATGAAAATTTTTTATCTTCCCCATGAAATGTCTATCACAAATTCAGTATCTTTGGTAAATAGGTAGCTATTTAGATTTTTTATTTCTTTTTATGTTATATTTGGAGTTGTGTTTTTAAAAATATTGTGCTATTTAATTACAAAGTTGATGGCATAAAGCCATTTATAATATTTCCTTATTATCTTTTTGATGTCTTTAGGATCCATAGTGTTATCTTTGCAAATATTATTGATATCAGTAATGTGTTTCCTTTCTCTCATTCATTCTCTTTTCAGTTTTTCATGATTAGATTTTCTAGTCAATAAAATCAATTGTATTACCCTTCAAAGAGCAACTCTCTTTAAGAGTTGCGGTCTCCCTCTATCACACAGGCTGGAATGTGGTGGTATAATCATAGCTCACTATGCCTCCAACTTCTGGGCTCAAGCTATCCTCCTGTCTTAGCTTCCTGAGTCGCTGGGTGATATGATTTATATCTGAGTCCCTGCTCAAATCTCACATTGAACTATAATACCTAGTGTTGGTGGTAGAGGCTGGTAGGAGGTGATTAGCTCATGGGGACAGGTTTCTCACAAATGGTTTTGACCAACCCTTTGATGCTGTTGTCCTGATAGTGAGTGAGTTCTTGTGAGATCTGGTTGTTTAAAAGTGTGTAGCACCCCCCCCAATCTCTGTTTCTTGCTCCTACTCTGGCCATGTGAAGTGCCTACTTCCCCTTAACCTACCTCCATTGTTGTAAGTTTCCTGAGGCCTCCCCAGAAGCCTAGCAGATGCCAGCATCATGTATCCTGTACAACCTGTGGAACCATAAGCCAATTAAATGTCTTTTTCTTATTAATTACCCTGTCTTGGGTATTTCTTCATAGCAATGCAAGAACAGGCTAATACACTGGGGCTACAGGCATGTGCCACTACACTTGATTACTTTGTTACTTTTTTTGTAGACATGCATCTCACTATGTTGCCCAGGCTGTTCTTGAACTCCTAGGATCAAAAGATCCTCCTGCCTCAGCCTACCAAAGTGCTGGGATTATAGGAGTAAGCCACTGCAACCAGCCAGCAAACTTTTGGCCTTACTGATTTCTTCTATTATTTGTAATATATAGCCCATTGATTTCTCATTGTTCTATTTATTATTCCTTTTCTTCTACTTTCTGTTTTGCTAGTTTTAGCTTGATATGAAAGTGTAGATAATTGATGTTGAATCTCTATTTTATTATAAGCATATAATCTTATACATATCTCCTCTAAACACAGCTTTATCTGCACCCCACAAATGTGTTGTAATTTTATTAATGTTCAGGCCAAATTAGGTGTCAATTTCTCTTGTGTTTTACAATTGCATGTTTTACAAATGTTTTGACATTTTCTAGATTTATTTTGGTTAGTTAGTTCTAATTTACATCTAAGATACTCATAAAAGACACTTTGTGTGACTTCAAGACTTAACAATTAATTGTGTCCTATTCTATGAGAAAATACATTATCTATCTTGGTAAATACATCATGGTTACTGGAAAAAATGTGTATATCAAAAAATTTTTTGATATATGTCAGTCTTAAAATGTCAATTAATTCAAATTCCTTAAAGGTTGTTCAAATTTTCTACATAATTACTGATTTTTTTCAGTTTTTTCTGTCAATGAGAGAGAATTAACAAAATCTACAATTTGTGGATCTCTTTATTTCTCTACGTGAACCTGACACTCTTTATTTCACGCACTTTGAAGCACCAATAAAGCACATATTCATTTAGAATTTTTATATTTGAATGAATTAACACTTGTATTAATATACAACCAACTTCGTTATTTCTGGATAAAGAATCTACTTTCGAGTCTGTTTTTTCTGATATTAGTATAGTCATTTCAGCTATCCAATGATGAATTTTGCATGATATTTCAGCTTTCATCCTGTTATTAATAAAACAATTGTTTTTAGATGTTACTTGCCTTCCTTATATTTAGTCAGATCTATTTCTATTTAATCTAGTCAATCTCTGACTTTTAAATAGTCAATATAGTTGAATTTATGTCCATTATTTTGCTATTTTCTATTTGTCTTTACTGTCTTTATCTTTTCTTCCTTTTTTTTCTTGGTAAAGCCAATAACCTACTATTTTAATCTAACTCACATTTTGACTTTAAATTTACATCTCTATATTTTTAAGTAGTTTCTCTAGAGATTTTCTATGATATAGCTTACTGCATGCTGCCTGACTTCATATTATCATTTTACATAATATGTAACAAACTGGTTACTCTATAATTACATATCTAGCTCTACCCACACTTTGTGCTACTGTTATGTACTTTATACATACATACCTTACATACTTCACATTTATTTGTTATGACTCTTGCTTTAAGTAATTTAAAGTTTTTAAAGATAGAAAACTTATCTAATATATTTATCCATATATTTAACATTTCAAGTACTATTCCTTTTCTTCTGTGGAATTTACTTTCCATATGGTGTCATTTTCCTTCAGCCAGAAGAGTATTCTTTTGTTTTTGTTCTGGGGTGTGTGTGTGTGTGTGTGCATGTGTGTGTGCGTGTGTGTGTGTGTTTGATACTACAGGTCTACTTGTGACAAATTCTTTCAGCTCTCAGTTTTCCCAAAAATGTCCCTATTTTGTATGTATTTTGGAGAAAAATTTTACGGGATATAGAATTCTACATGGAAATAATTCTTTCAACACTTTAAAGTTGTTATGCCATTTTCTTCTGGCTTTCATTACTGATGGAAATTCAGCTTTCAACAATATTAATGTTTTATTGTACATAATTTTTTTTTCTTCTCTTGCTTTTACTGGTTTTCTATTCTGAAATTTGATTATGATATTCGTAGGTAAAATTTGCTTTGTAATTTCATGGTGTTTGCTGAGCTTCTTGGATATGTAGTCTCCCCTTTTTGATAATACCTGGGAATTTTTTAGCCCGTTATTTCTTCAAAAATTTATTACCCTAATCTTCTCTTCTCTTTTGATATTTCAAATAAGTATTTATTAACTCATTTGATAGTGTCTCACCAACCAATAAGCTTTCTTGATTTTCCCCCTCTAGATTTATTTTTACCTGTTTTCTGGTTCACTGATACTCTCATCTATTGTTTCTAATCTGCTATTCTTTTTTAGATTTTGCATTTTCTTCATTTCTAATATTTCCTAAGTAATGTTTATAATTTTTAGTTTTGGAAATTTATAGTTTTATAGTTTTTATAATTTCAAAATACTTTCTGAAAATCTTTACTTTCATTTATCTTTTTCTACAGATTCTTTCATATATTTATTATAGTTATTTTAAAGTACATGTCTGCTCCTTACATCTAGCTTGTTAGTACATCTACTTCTCTTTCATAAATTTTCTCTTGACAATGAATCAAACTTTTTCTGTTTTCCTTTATCCCAGTATTTTTATTGTATTCCAGAAATATGGATGACACATTGTATAGACCTCCCGTATTTTCTTATCTTCCCCTAAAGAATGTTAAGTATTGTTGTATTAAGCAGTTTAATTACCGATAAGTCACTTTCAACCATTCATACTTTAGTTCTATGTTTTGTTAGGGTAAGTCTACTTTGCTTTTGCTGTTAATTTTAGGATGAATGTAGTAGTTTTGGCTTTATGCCTAATCCTTCCTAGAATTTACTCAAAAGGTTGGCTTTTTTTTGGGGGGGGGGTGGCGTGCGGTGGGGGTGCATTTTAGTGAGAAGCCTAATACACTTTGAAGTCCTGCTAATTTTACGGGACTTGAACTCCAAACTCTTTTATCCCTGTAGTGGACAGCAGCTGTAATCTATGCTAACTTATTTCTGTCTTTTAGTTATTGTCTCTTTCTAATATGCTTATAATCTCACCTGCACATGCCTAAGTGTCAGCCAATGATTTAAAGAGAATTTATTTTCATTTTGAGGTCTTTCCTTCTTGAAGATTCTTCCTACATATATTCCCTGAAATTGCCAGCTTTTCTGGTTTTTATATTTCTTTCCTTTGACTTCTAAGTCCACAAACACTGCAACCCTCTGCTTGAGTTCTAGCGGCCTCATTATATTTTCAGGTGCTGCCCTTGGGGGGAACCTATATACAGATTGATTTCATCAATGTGGTTTTGTTTCAAAAGACACATTCCTTCTAGATTCTTTCTGCATTAGTCACTTACCTGTGCCTTCATACAGTTTGTTTTTAATACTTTTCCCAGGATTTTTGTATTATCACGGGGGGGGGGGTTGGTTAATTCAATTAAAACTATTCTGTCATCACCAAAACCGAATCAGAATCACCTTCTTCATGTTGTCTAGTTCTGTCTCTTTTTGTCTTCGTTTGTATGTGCGTGTACCTGTATGTATTAACTTGTTTCTTTCCTCTCCCTCACTCTCTTTCTCTCTCTCAATAATAGTTGCTAAATTTATGTATACAGAAGGACTTTTGTTGTTATTTTCAAAAAACTCTCTTAGAAACCAAAAGATATGGAGTGGCATAAGATCTATTTCCTGTTATTAGATTTTTTTAATTTATATAATCATACCACAAAAATCTCTTGAGTGACTACTATATAGAATTATGCTAAGTAATAGAAATATTAGAGATACAGATGTAAATGAATAAATCATATTTTCACACAGTAATATATTAAATATCTGAATTCATATATATACGATTTCAAACATAATTTTAATGTATAATATGTTATTTAATGTACAATGACTTTTTGTATAACCAAGATGTCTCTATTTTATAACTATGCCTTATACTTGTTACTCCTTTTATTCTCTGAGAAATATTTACAAAATCGGTTTCCAGGGCCCTACCCTGCAAGATTTTAGACTATGATACTATTTGTTTATTAAGCTCTCTGAGAGATTCTGATATATAATTAAATTTGTGAATCACTTTTTCTTATTATATATACATATCGAGATACTTTTGCCCCAAAGCCTAAGAAAATTTTATTACCCAAGTATTGTAAGCAAAGAAATATATCCTATTTTCATTTTTCATGTGTCTGTTGAAAAATATCTCTACCTTTGAGCTAAGAGTCTGATATCCCTAGCTCTAATATTTTGCAAAGTTGTGTGCCACAGTAATGGCTTAAAATTGTTCTAAAAGACTCATTAGAGGAAAACTGGATTAAAAAATAATGTTCATAAATTAAAAGTGTTTTGTTTTTACTATTTTGGTCTATACCATGGTGGAAAAAATCTCTTTCCTACCTATCTGTATATTTCATTGCTAGAATCAAAATGATGTTAAAATAACTACTATCGAAGGAAACCAAAATATTACTGTCTAAAATACTGGAGATTTTTTAGCTAAAAAGAAAGGCTAAAATGCAGGGACACACTCTGCCACTCTTCTCTGCCTTTCCCACCTAAATGTAATTCCATATACAACACTTGCTGATGAGCTCAGAAACAGAGCTCAGAGACAATAGCACCAGAGAATCTAAGAACAGACTTTAGTCTTCCCCTAAATTTACCTTCACACATTTTCTTGCCATTGAAAAGCCTCAAGATGCTCTCTTCTTTGTCATTATATACGAGTTATGACTCTTTACTAAACTACTACTTAAACAAGGCCCCTAACTATCGCCTTAAGAGAAAAATACTTTTAAGCTGAGGCTTCTCCCACATGATGGGTACGGCACACATTAATAAACTTCTGGGGTGTTGCTGCTATTGTTGTTGTTGTTGTTAATATGACTTTTGTTTTCAGGAAAGTGTTTCAACTAAAATCCTAAAAAGAAAGAAAAAATATTTTTTCTTCTCTACAATTTGGTGACCCATATGGGACCAACAGATAGACTTTACTCACCCTAAGACCCACAGATGGAATCGAACTGGTAGAAGCCTGCAGAGAAAGATAAAATTTCTCACCAAAGTAAGCTTCTCGAGGCTTCTATCTGTGGTACCTGGTCAAGAAAGGCAGGTAAAAATTGTTTCTTGTCTCTTCCTTTCTAGTTTCTGATTGGCGAAAAAACATTTATAATAGTTATCTGTTTGGGGTACCTATTTGGTTATTGATTTTTAGTTTTCCAAGGATCTTTGTTTTCCTTGTCTCTGTCTCTTTTCGTGGTTTGTCAAGAGGAATAAAATCATAATAAGGTTCTATTTTCATTTTGTTTTGTTTCCTGAGAAACTTGGCTTTGTAACCAGTGAATTAATTATTTGATTTCTACCATCCTGGAGGACATAAATTGTCGGGTTCATGTCAGTTAGTCAGCTGGGAGGCCAGCTGGGAGTCTGAAATGTCTGTTTGTCCAAATGCACCAAGCTCTCAGAAATATGCCTTAATTATCTCAACCTTCATTGCCTTGTTAATAATGCGGGTCTTTACTTAGGGCCCCTAAGCTACTGCTTTAAAAGGAAAATACTTTTAAACTGAGGCCTATCCTGTATAATGGGTATAGCACACAATTATAGCTTTTTTTTTTCTTTTTAGTAAACCTGACTTTTGTTTTCAGGAAGATGTCTTAAGTATAAACCAAAAAGGGAAAAAATATGTTTCCTTTCCCACAATATTTGAGGTGAATGTCTTATCTAGATTTTCAGTTTTTTATAAATAAACTAGACTATGATCGTGGCAGGTATTGCTTTTCCTGAACTCATTCTGCCAAAATTGACATCTTCTCCTGGGACTTAGAGAAAGAGGTGTTATTTGATTGATTGCTGGCTAAAGAACTTTGAAGTGACAGCCTGGTAGTGGGTAAAGAAATTATATTAGACAAATTGTGATAGGAGTCTCAAAAAGAGAATGCAGAAATGCATGCCTGAATATAATAGGTACTCTACAAAAATAATTAAATAAGACCCTTTTCTTAACAGAAGTTAACCAAGAATGTAGCCATATTCTGGAATTTCATTTATTTCCTGCAAAAGTGTCACAGTCATATTGATGCCCCCTCTGTGGGATTCAATTACAAAGATGTACACACATAGGATTTCAAACAATGAATATAGGATGAAGCTGTCAAATATTACTATTTTTCAAATTATGTTGATTTGGTATATCTTAAGAAACAGCATTATAGGTAATAATCAAGTTTTCTCTAACCATCTTTTTTTTTTCAGAGAAATTTCAAGAATGTTAGAATTCTAAAGATAGACTCAATGAAAAAATAGGCTGGTACATCTCAGTTATGGCCTTGGTCATGAAGATTCTAGTATTAAATTGGAAGTTTCGAGTTTCTCTCTGCAAAGAAATTAAACACTCTGAGACAGCTGGTACTTTATAGTGTTTCAGTGATGATGTGTGACCTTCTATACAACATTAAATTTTAAAATATTAATGCCAGTATTATTTAATGAAGGTGTGATATTTACATTTCCATGATAAAATAAAACAAAGATCTAAACAGTAATTTATATTATTTTTCATGAAAAAAACAATCAATTTCCATTAATAAGTTTTATTCTCTAAATGCAGCTCAAAAGTATGGGCTGTTTATATCCTCTGGAAAAAAAGTTTCATTATAAAACTAAAAAAAAAAAATTATAAATAAATGAAAAGATTCAAAGTCTAAAATTAAGCAATAAATTAAACAAATATAAAAGTTAAAATAATTTTAAACTTACTAAAAATGTCCAGAATTGAACAGAAAAAATATATCTTTCTTAATATTTACTGTGACATTTGACTTTATAATGGGCCATAATATCAAACAAAATACAAAATTATTGCCACATAAGATAATATGGTGTCAAGAGAAAAATGACCACTTTGACTTTTATTACTAGTATTGATCACTAATATCAGGCACAAAGCGGTGATTTGGCATGTGTTGATTATTCTAAATATTGACTAACGAATGAATATTTAGTGGAAGTCAATTGGCAAAGAAGATTAGGAAATGTCTCATTTAACCACTAAGGTTATTTTAATGAAGTGTTTTCTGCCCTAGAAAATCTGTGAAACAAAAAGTAAGCAAGGGATTATTAAAACCATTAGTTTAGATTCATTCAGGCAGTTCATCATTCTGATTAGAGGGATTTCTTAACGTAAGAGAGGAATTTATTTGTGCTTTGAATTTTTTTCCTTTATTTCTTTTCTTTTCTTTTGAGACAGGGCCTCACTCTGTCACCCAGGCTGAAGTGCAGTGGCGTGATCTCGTCTCACTGCAGCCTCTCCTGGGCTCAACAGATCCCCAAACTCAGTCTCCCAAGTAGCTGGGACCACAGGTGTGCTCCACCATGCCTGGCTATTTTTTTTATTTTTTATTTTTGTAGAGATGAGGTTTTGCTATGTTGCCCAGGTTGGTCTTGAACTCCTGGGGTCAAGAGATCCACCAACTGCCTTGGCCTCCCAAAGTAGTGGGATTACAAGCATCCAGCCAAATTTTCTATCATCTTTTAAATACTTTTTTTAAATAAAAAGCTTAGTCTGTTTGAATGACAATGAAAATTCCAGTCCAGGTCAAATTATCTAGTGTTATTACAGAAGTCTGATTAGATATTTTAGAAGTTGATAGTTCTATCCCTCCTAGCTGCCCGCACAGGATATCATCATGCTTCATGTATCAGCAAGTGTGTTTTGAATAAATAAATGCAGATTCCTGTCAATTCCTTCCCTACAATATATCTTAGATTAGTCTATTTCTCTTGATATCTACTACACTATCATGATCCAATGAAATAGCTTCCTAAATGGTCTCTTTACAAGCACCTTTAACCTATAAAGCAGTCAAGCTTCCTCTGAAAACACATCAGATCACATTACCCTTTCTTCAATTGTTTCCCTTTGCACTGATGAAATTGAAAATCTTTGCTGTTACTCAAAAAGTCACTTAGAATTCTTACTCTGTCACCACATGCCACATGGTTTAGCTTCAATCACATTGATCTTTTTATTTTTTAAATTTTCTCAAAGAAACAACTGTCTTTCCAAAGTTACAGTTTTGGTTTTTGTTGTAATTTCTTCCTAGAAAATGCTTTCCCTGTGATAACATGACTGAATTTGCTTTCTGCTCTGTTTATAAACTCCCCCAAAGGATCTTTCCTGATTACCATATGCAAAAGGCGTCTCTCTCTTCTCACGTTTTCCCTTTCTCCCTATCCCCCATCACACTATTATTTTCTGTCACTGTATGAGGAACATCTTGTTACCAACACAAGACATACTGATCCCCTTGAATTCTCTATGAATGACCCCTTTGGATCAGAGTATGTATGTACAACAAAAAGGACATGTGTCTTCCTTTCATATGCACAGCTCATGCTGTACTGCTGAAAGAGTAAACGATGTGCCATCCCGAAATGCACCAAATTAGTATATTGATTATTTTGTGTTAAAAAAAATGGAAACAATGTAGTTTCAAAGTGGATTAGCTGACCGTTTCATCCTGCATGCAGCAAGCTATAAAGATTCCTTTGGGAGGGATATCCTCTTCATACAAGGGTGAGAAAATAGCCCTTATCACCAGAGACTGGGAATTAGTGGCTGCAATGAAGCTGAATAAATACACATAATGAAGGAAACTTTATCTTCCACTGGATCTGCACCCCCAACTCCCACCAACATATTTCCTAGTGACTCTTCTAGAAATTTACTGTCCCAGTCAGCTTTTCTTTGTCCCATCATTTCCTCTCAAATGTATCATTCTTTGTCTAAAATGTATAAAAGCATCTTGCCTTGGCCACTTCTTTGGAGTTCATTCTCTTGTGAAGATTCCTACAGGGAGGTTGGAGATGATCTCTGTCTCCTCTACACCATGCCTATCCGGTTATCTCTGCTTATATAACAATTGGTTACATTTTAAATCCATGTTATTTCTTCATTTACGTGTTTACTCTGGCCTCTCTTTTTGCCTGGAAACTCCATAAGAACAAGAATCATGTCTGTTTACCTTTGCATAAACAGGCCTTGGATGTAGAAATCCCTCAATAAGTATTTGTTAAATAGATAAATGAAAAAAATATAATTTGATAGAGTTAAGATACAGAAAAGAGCAAAATGCAAAATTTCTAAATTATTTGTGAGAAATGACAGGTTTTTCTTTCTTTTTGCAAAAATAAATGTAAAGTTTCTTCAGAGCATATCAGAGACTTCACTAAACCACTGTTTAAGAACTTGGACTTTGGTCTTACCTCTTCAACACTATATTAAAAATCCTAAATGTTTTAAATTATGTAGATTAATATTCATTTGAGTTACTTTAGGTAAAACTTTTAACGAGAAAGTCATCCAAAAAAGAAATGCTAAATTAAAATTAAATTCAGTGTAAGTATATTTTTCAAGCTCTGATTTTAATTCTGGAAATGCTGCCTTCAACCTGCCATGTGAAAAATTTTGATAAATGGTAAAATAATTAGATTTGGAGAACTATTTTTATTGAGAAACAATCTCTCTCCGCATATACTCGCAACTATTACCTGACTAAGCCAAAAAAAAGTATTACTAATGGCTAGGTAAATATCTTTCCATTAATGTGTTTTCATTAGCACCATATTTTTGATGTTTTCATTGTTTTAGTTGCATGGAGCACTGATGCTTTTTGAATTAGCTCTCATTGTCTGAAAAAGTTTACTTTGGTCACACGATTTAACTACTGCAAAGCAGTTCAAGCAGTTAACAGTGGGGTAGGGGAGCAAGAAATATAATAGGATATCTCCTTACAATAACAAATTTGGACTTTATTTCAGTTTTTAGTTTGATCATTTATATTCCTGTCTGCAGA
Source organism: Hylobates moloch (assembly GCF_009828535.3). NCBI lineage: Eukaryota > Metazoa > Chordata > Mammalia > Primates > Hylobatidae > Hylobates > Hylobates moloch. The sequence continues at coordinate 63,293,943 of NW_026652286.1, read as the reverse complement.
ATTTTGACAAGGCTTAACAAATTGTAAATGGATACTTTATAAACATAATACTACATATCGCAGATTATCTTAAGTGAGTTTGACTGATTCATCCGGGTGGGCAAAGTAGAACTTTTACATTGGAAACATCTTAGGCATGGACTACACAACAGGAAAAAATGATAAAACAAATTTAATTTCAAATTAATTTACTAAGCAATTAAGAACTGCCAATTTAATAGTCCAAAGTTACTAAACTATAGCCTGTGGATCAAATCCAGCTCACCTACCATTTTTGTAAACACATTTTTATTGGAAAAAGCCATATTCATTTGTTTATGCCTTGCGTAGGGCTGCTGTTGACTACAGTGGCAGTATTGGATAGTTGTAAGGAAGACTATCTGGCCTACAAAGCCAAAAATGCTTACTATGGAGTCCTTTAGTGAAAAGTCTGCCAACCTGTAACAGTTAAATGGTCTCACTTTATGGCAAATGGCTTAGATAACATCTTCTGCTAAGATATTTTTCTGGGATCCACATAATGATTACAGGGCTCAAAAGAGAAATGAATTTTTCCATTTGTTGCGCTAAGAAAGCCATCAGCTAAATGGTACCTAAACAAACCGAAAGAGTATATCATCTTTCAAAAGTCCTATTGTAACCTCCCTGTATATGTAACAGCACTTGATCCAGGGCAGTGATAAAGAATAAATAATTGGGTAAGGGGTAGTTGACTATTTTAGGAGAAAGTCTGTGCTAGGTGGGAGTTCAGCAAACACATACAAATTTAGGCCTTCACAGATCCCATACTCAAAACTATAATTTGGAGAGAGCAATCCATCAGGCACACGTGGATACCAGAAGCTGAGATAAAAAGCACCTCAGGAATTGCAATACAGGTGAGAATAGAAGCCCTAAAGGGAAGGCAATGCAAGGGGCCAGCATTCACACAGTTGACCAAGAAACCAGAGGCCCACAGAAACGAAATGCAGGAAAGAATGGAAGAAGACATAAATGGAAGCACCAGAGGAGGGCAATCTAATTGCTCAGGTTTCCATTATGAACAGGTCCTATAGCCTGGCCAGAGCTTAGCACATAAAGCCTCTGTGCTGAGCAGAAATCCAAACACCATTCTAGCCTTGCCCTCACCACTGATTTTACCCTCATCCGCTCAGCTAGCAGCTCCTTTAGACCCTGACTGTTTTAATCGTTACTTTCTTCTTTCCACATTCTTAGAATGAATGCCCTTTGAATTAACCAGCCAGCCACTTGAAACCGCTTCTGCCACCTGACTCCAGTTGAGTCAGAAAGCCATTTTTTCTCTTTTTCAGTTTTTGCCCTTTATTTTTCCATAGTCACTTCATTTATAATAGAACTATGATTCTTAATCCTAGCAGGCCCCATGTCCTTCTTTAATAACTTCATGATATAAAGCCCTCTTTAGCATTCTAATGGAATTTACAAAGAATATTAAATAATTATTCATATTACTTAAAAATCAACATAATATCCTAACAGTAATCTAGTAATCTATAAAAGAAATCTAAAAATAGTTTATTATAATTTGTATTCAATATGTAAATGCTGCGGCATGGTACTAGAAAACATAATGGAATTATCATATGCTTGCGTCTGTATATAGGATTATTAATGCACCATACATTAATTCAAATTGAAAGTTATATTGATGACTCAAATATCCAAAAGTGACCTTTCTACTCATGTGATTTTCTCTAACTGGTAAACCACTCCTGTTGAAATTTCGAACAATAGAAAATATAATATTCAATCTATTTACATGATATTTTTTCCTGGAAAATTTAATGAATATTAAAATGATGAAAACACTATAATTTTAATTGTTATATGAAGACATGTTTTAAGATTATATTTCTACAGACATGATTTTCACACTAATTAATAGGCACAAATACATTTGGAAGTTCCATGGAATGATGTACAATATTTTTGATAGGTGGAGCATTCCAGAACACTGCAGGAATACTAGCATATTGCCTATTTCCTCCTACCTTGAGAGTAGTGCTCCCCTAATTGTGACAAAAAAAAATACCCTGAGGACATTATGCCCCATTGAGATAGAGTAAGTAGTGAAGAACACGGATTCCTGGCTCAACCCTCCTGTTGTCTACTCCTATCCTTTTGTTACGGTTTTGGAGCGCTAGCTAAAAGATTTCATGCTGTGGGAAATAAAAGCACTGAGGAAATTTCAGAAACAGGCCAATTTTCCTGTTATAATATTCTATTTCTAAGGCTTAAGTTTTCTAGGAATTAAATTTAGAAACAGGGGATGGGTTAATAATAACAGGAGGGAACATAGTGAGAAACAGGATAAGTCCAGCATATAGGGTGGAATGGCCATGTGAATATACAATTATTTCACTCACAAAAAACTGCATTGACAACAGGCTTAAAGTAGGACCTCATTAAATACTCACTGATAATTTACATCAGAAATTCTAGATAAAGGAAACAGACTGGTTGTTGATAACTTCATTGGTTTGTACTTAGTTTCTGTTCAACATACTGGTAATGACACTGAAAGACTAAGAACCACAAATGCACTTTCCAGGAGATGATAAAAGTCACATTTGTGAATTTGCCTTCTGTTTAAGTTCCAATTAGAAAGCATACGTTAATAAGTTTATTTCTGCTTTATGCCTGAAGCACAGGTGTTATCAGTAAAAAAGCATGGCTTCCTAAGGTGAATACAAAATGGTGAAATTCCAACATACTTGTAAAACCCAAGAGGATTTTATTAATTAATCTACTTCTGAAGCCTCAAATAAAATCATAACATATACAATATAGAAAAAAGCAAAGGGTATGTGAGTTAGAAACTGGAACACAGGATAATTCATGTATTTGTAATGTCCTTATCCATAGAGATATCTGCCAGAAAACTGATCAATCTTTAAAAATCACTTCCCATTTTACTCCTACTTTTAGCCTTACCCTTACGATACATGCTAAATTCTAAATATTCTCCTTTTTTTGTGTGTGTTTTGGTGAGAAAAAAAAAAGTTTAAAAATATCGCAAGGACAAAAAACCAAACACCGCATGTTCTCACTCATAGGTGGGAATTGAACAATGAGAACACATGGACACAGGAAGGGGAACATCACACACCAGGGACTGTTGTGGGGTGGGGGGATGGGGGAGGGATAGCATTAGGAGATATACCTAATGCTAAATGACGAGTTAATGGGTGCAAAAATTAATTAAAAAATAAAAAACAAACAAACAAAAAAATACACTAGCACTGCAATCAACTTTAGCATTTCTAATTTCTCTCACAGTATGAAATAATGTCAAAATATCTCATTTTAAAATTTCAAATATCAGTATATCATATTGAAATCTTAGAATGAGCAGATTGTGAATTTTAATTTTTAATGCCATATCTCCACGCTTCTTAAAAGTCCAAAAAAGAACACTCAAGAGAACGTGGCAGGTTAACATGTGAAACCGACATGCATCGTGGGAGCCCATGTGGTTGACATCTGCCCACACCTCCTCTATACATGCCATGGGGTGCCACCTGAGGGTTAGGCAAAAAATAAACATAAGCAAAAATAGGAGCTAATTCTGAATCTTTCAGTCAGACCTGGGATAAATCACTTAACACACACATCCATTTCCTTGTTTTAAAATGACAAAATGCTTTTTCCCCCAGAAAAAAAGTAACTAGAGGTCTTTAAATGAAAGACTCTGAGTCCTATTTTATTAATAAAGCATTATTTTTCTTCTAAGAATAATGATTCTGAGGCACTTATCCCCCAAGCCATCATCCATCAGGGAAGGATAAAGCATTCATACTGGTTGCCTGTATTTCAAATGATTTATTGTTAATGCTGAATATATATCCTAATGACTTCAAGCTTGAGCGGTGCTGTGAAACCACAAAACTTGATGTTTGAGATTAATTTTTCTGTTCAGATAACATTTCAAGTGTGTTACAAGAAATTAAAGTATGGAGAAAACCTTTGTTTCCATTTAGAGCTTTTACAAACTTTTAAAATTACATCACCATCTCTCCAACATGAAATAGCCTCCAGCTGGGAACCTATGTTAGAATAAAACAGTAGTGTCTATGTCAGGTTGAAAAGCTTGCCTGCAGAGATCACCTACCAACTTTATAAGGCAAAGCACAGGAAAAACATCAACATCACAAAATTCTGGCCTTTGGATATTACGAAATATTATTAGGCAGGATGACATCATCCTTGGATATGAGGACAGAAGCTACAATCCTCATTAAAATTGTCTGCAAATAAAAATACTAATAAAAGATGCTAGAAAAAGTTTTACAACCAGAAGTGATATCTGAACATTTGTATGTCTAAACACATAACTGACTGGCTACTGGGCATTCTTTTCTTATAAAACAGTTTACTGTGTTTCATGGATATCAGGGACCAGGTAAGAATCCTAGGCTGTGCATGCTGCATTTATATCTTCTGTAGTCCAAGAGTTCAACTCTCCCTAGCTTGTTCAAATCACATGAAGTGCCTTCTTACATTTTGAGAAGCAATAAATTAAATTAACATGTTGGCACAAAGATTTTTCAAGTAGTTTTTCTATTACATAATTCTATCATTTTATCATTTTCCTCCCCTGTACACATACACACATACTGTTCTTTACACTTGGTCTCATTTGAATCAATGCTAAAGCCAAAAATATAAGATCCAATGTGGGAGAAATAGAAGGACAATATACCTTTAAGAAAATTTAGAGATAACAATTGGAATTTAATTTTTCATTGCTATTTTGACACAATGTATAAAGGAGCAAAATATATTTCTTCTTTCTTCTTAAAATGTGAATTTATGGAACTGTCAGATATAAAAACATTTCAAAATCATCATTACAAAGACCAATGTTACTGGCTTTTAGGACTGGTGATATGTATTAGTATTAATCTAGGTTTCATGTCCCCAACAGGAGACTAAACTGAAAGTTACAAAATATGTGTTAGTTAATATTCAACAGCAACCTTTTCTTCTGTACAAAACTATGCATTAAAAAAGTGACTAACTAAAAATATATGTGGGCTCTGTACCTTGCTCTATCAGAAAATAACAAAGCAACATAGAACTAGTCAGTTTCCCTGATTGGCTGATCCAACTATACCCTGCTTCATCACTGATTATAACTTATTTTATGTATATAAACACATTTCTGTGTAATACAGGTGACCTCTTTTACATTGGAAGATCTAAGAACTAGGGTCATGTGTTCTCTGAGAGTGGATAATTAATTACATTAAGAAATGCAGAAATTACGTAATGTCAGGGAAAGTGGCAGAGTAGGGAATTCTGGGGGTTCATTTCTCCTCATAAAAACACTAAAAACTCTAGCAGAAACTATCAAAATCAATCCTACTGGAAGTCAGGGAGCTAGCCAAAGATTTAGAGCAACTAAGCAAAAGGAATCAGGAGAAAGGCTACTTAAGCATGGGATATGATCTTTGTAGCATTTTAACCAACCCTAGCTTCCTCTCCCTTCCAAACACAGCTGTCTTGGAGACTGTATTGGTCCATTTTCGTGCTGCTGATGAAGACATATCTGAGACTGAGCAATTTTCAAAAGAAAGAGGTTTGTTGGACTTACATTTTAACGTGGCTAGGAGGTCTCACAATCATGGTGGAAGGTGAAAGCATGATCACATGGCGGCAGACGAGAAGAGAACTTGTGCAGGGAAACTCCCCTTTGTAATACCATCAGAGCTCATGAGACTTACTCACTATCATGATAACAGCATGAGAAAGACCTGCCCCATGATTCAATTACCTCTCACTAGTCCCTCCCACAACACGTGGGAATTCAAGATGAGATCTGCGTGGGGACACAGCCAAACCATATCAGAGACTGTAGCCTACATTCTCAGTGTGAATACTTGATTTCTGAATGAGCAGAACATCCCTGTTTCCAAGAAATATTGGAGGTTTGTTTGTTTGTCTTACCTGACAGTTTTCCCAAAGTATTAACACAAGGAATTTTTTTTTGTTTTGCCTAACTAAGACTTTTATCAGGCAGGAAAGGCTATGAAAACATTGAAAGACAAAAGAAAAGGCACTGCCACCTGGAGCAAAAAGTAACAGATGGGGCAAATATTTGACACACTGAAAGGCTTGGAGGAAAATCTGGGAAGTGAGAGTTTTGGGGAATAAGGACTGTGAAAAGTTCCTACATATACCGAGTTAACTAAAAGGCCATACACATTAACAGGGTAAGACACTCAGAAAAGACTTGAAGAGATCATAAGTTTGACCTCAGCTAAACTTTAAGCTCCACACTAGCAAGAGGCAAAGGCTAAGACAGATTCAAAAATGGGCAAGCTAAGCCCCAAAACAGACACCATTTACAAAGACCTAAGGAATTTTTTTCCTGCTTCCTTCTTTCTTTCCCTTCATTCCTACTTTTCTTCCTGCCTGCCTTCCCACCTTCCTTTCTCTCTCTCTCTCTCTCTACATCCTACTCCCCCCTTCTCTCTTTCTTTCTGTCACTCCAAGCATATAAAGAAAACTCTGCTGGGTTACTGGCTAACTGGTGAGCTAATGGAACAGACAGTTTAGTAACCACATACAAAAAGAAATACAATATTTGCAAAAACAGTTTGAAAAAGCCACTTGAAAAAATGGACAACTGCAATCTACTGTAAGCAACAGGAATTAATCCTGAAGAGTAGGGAGAATCTGATTTGCACAGTTACCACATTTTAAAATTCAAAATAAAAGATGACTAGCTGAGCACTAACTAAAAGAACAGAGACCACAAATGCCAAATGCAACAAAGAATGTAGTACCTACCAAAATACTAAAAATGGAAAGTTTCATGAAATAAATATGAGGCTTTCAAAGAAATAAGAAAATATAGTGCAATCAAATGAAAAAAATAAACTAATATCAACTGAGTCTGAGGAATCAAAGTCATAGAATAAGCTTGACAAAAACTTTAAATCAACTGTCTTATGTTTAAATAGACAAAACTCAGACCAATAACTAAAGGAAAAGCGGAAAATTATAGCTCAATAAATAGAGAATATAAACAAAGATAAAAATTATAAAAGAAACCAAATAAAAATTTTGAAGCTGAAAAGTACAATAACTGAAATGAAAATTTCACTGAAGTTCAACGGAAGAGTTCAGTAGGAAGAAGAAAACTGAGCAAATTTAAAGAAATGTCAAGTGAAATTATTCAGTGCGTGAAGCAGAAGGAAAGAATAATACTGTAAAATGAGCAGAGCCTAAGGGACATGTGAGAGACCATACACATAAGGGAAATTCAAGAAAGAGAGGAAGGGGCAAAAAAAAAATATTTGAAGGTATTATGATCAACACTTAAATCTGATAAAAGATATGAATCTAAACACCTAAGAATCTCAACAAAAATTTATAGATCAATGGAACCAGAGTGACACACACTATAATAAAACTGTTGAAATCGAAGAACAAAGAGAGAATCGTAAAATCAGCAAGAGAGAAGTGACTCATCTTATTTAAGAGATCCTCAATAAGATAAAATGTAGATTTCTTATCAGAAACTATGGAAGCCAGAAGGGAGTGGGATGACATTTTTAAAGTGCTGAAAGAAAAGCACAGTGAATAAAGAATTTTATATTCTACAAAACTATGTTTCAAAAGATATATTAAGATGATGTCATATAAATAAAAGCTAAAGGAGTTTTCTTCTAATAGACCTGTTCTACAAGAAATGCTAAAGGAAGTCTTTCAGGCTGAAATGAAAAGACCTTAGACAGAAATTTAAAGTTGTATGAAAAAAAAGGACACAGGAAGGGGAACATCACACTCCGGGGACTGTTGTGGGGTGCGGGGAGCGGGGAAGGACAGCATTAGGAGATATACCTAATGCTAAATGACAAGTTAATGGGTGCAGCAAACCAACAGGGCACATGGATACATATGTAACAAATCTGCACATTGTCCACATGTACCCTAAAACCTAAAGTATAATGATAAAATAAAATACAAAAAAAATAAAAGAAATTTTTAGTCTGAAAAAAAGAAAAAAAAGAACAATGGTTTAGATAAATGTAGATGTCAGTATTATTGTATTCAAGTTTTGTAGTGCTATATTTTCTGTATTATATAAAAGAAAAATAAATTGAAAAATAATTATAAATCTATACTAATGGTCACACAATGTATAAAGATGGAATTTGTGACAATAAAAACATAACAGTGAGATGGATAGGAGTAGAAATTTTGAATACTATTGAAGTTAAATTGGTATTAATTCAAATGAGGTTTTTATATGGTTGAAATGTTCACTGTAATTTTTAAGGTAGCCACAATAAAATAAGTAAAACCTATATACATAAAGCTAATAGAATGGAATCAAAATTATATACTATAATAAGTCAACTAAACATACAAGAATGCAGTTTTGGAGGAATTTAGTAATCAAAAACACATAAGACATACAGAAAGCAATAGCAAAATGGCAGAAGTCCTTCCTTACTGGTAATTACTTTAAATTAAAATTAATTAAACTCTCTAATTAAAATGTAGAGATTGGAAGAATGTAATTTTTTTAAATGATACATCTCTGTGCTGGATAGGAAAGATTCACTTTATATTCAAAGACACAAATGGGTTGAAAGTGAAAGGATGGAAAAAGATATTCTCTCCAAGTCATAAGCAAAAGAAAACTGGAATAGCCAAATACCACATAAAAGAAAAATTAAGTCAAAACTGTTACTAGAGATAAAGGGCATTACATATTAAGAAAAATATCAATTAATCAAGAGCATGTAACAATTATAAACACATATTCATTTAACAGCAGAGTCTGAAAATAAATGAAGAAAAATTGAAATTAGACAATAGACAATAAGAATAAGACAATTAGACAATAATATCGAACATTTCAACACCTTGTTTCCAATAATGGATAGAACAACTATATACAAGATCTATACCTTGTGCAATGTTGTGTATACATAGCACTTCACTCCAAGGAACCAGAACATACATTCTTCCCAAATGCACATGGAATGTTCTTCAGCATATATCATATATTCATTCACCAAATGAGTCATTTTTTTATTTGAGTTTAATTTATCTAGCTACTAGTTAACTAGCTATTAGTCATCTACCTATCTAACAAGCCAAACATACAATTTTATTTTTTCAACTTTATTGAAATGTATTGGATATATAAAGTTATATATAAAGTATATAACATGATTTGATATATGTATACATTATAAAATAATTTTCACATTAATTACCTCTATTACCTCACACAGTTATTATTTTTGTTTGTGTATAGTGAGAACACTTAAGATCTACTGTGTTAGCAAATTTCAAGTATTATTAACTATAATCACCATGCTGTACATTAGCTCTCCAGAAAACGTTCTTCCAGCAACTTAAAGTTTTCACTTTTTGACTAGCATCTCCTCACTTCCTCCACTTTCCAGCTCCTGGTGACCACTATTCCACTCTCTGTTTCTATGAGTTAAACTTTTTTAGATACTACATTTAAGTGAGATCATGCAACATTTGTCTTTATCTGTCTGGCTTCCCTTAGGATAATGCACTTCCAGTCCATCAATGCTGCTGCAGATGGCAAGATTTTCATTTTTTAAGGCTGAATAATATTTCATTTTATGCATAAACACCACATCTTCTTTATCTATTCACCTGTTGAGAGAAGTTAGGTGGTTTCTATATCTTGGCTACTGTGAATAATGCTCCAATAAAATGGGAATTCAGATATCTCTTTGACATACTGATTTGATTTCCTTTGGATATGTAACAGAAATGGGAGTGCCGGCTCATATGGCAATTCTATTTTCTGTTTTTTGAGAAAACTCCATACTGGTTACCATACGGCTTTATTGATTTATATTTTCACCAACAATATGTAAAGGTTCCCTTTTCTGTACCTTCTCCCCAAATCTTGTTATCTTTTAACTTTTTGAAAATAGCCATCCCAACAAATACGAGGTGATATCATTGTGGTTTAGAATTGTATTTCCTTGTCGGTTAGTGTTGTTTGAGTACCTTTTCATATACCTGCTGATCATTTGTATGTCTTCTTTGGAAAAATGTCTATTCAGGTCATTTGCCCATTTTGTAAATTATTTGCTTTTATTTTTGGATGTTGAGTTGTATATCTTCTTTATATATTTTTAATGTTAACTCCTTGTTATATACTTTACAATTCTTTTTTGTCCCATTCAGTTGGTTGCCTTTTCATTGTATTGGTTGTTTCCTTTGCTGTGTTAAAATATTTTAGTTTGGTATCATCCTACTTGTTTATATTTTGCTTCTGTTTCCTGTGTTTTGGTATTATACAAAAAATCAATGCCAAGACTAAGGTCAAGGAGGATTTTCCTGTTTCTGTTTGAAGTTTTATAGCTTCATAAAACTTATGCTTTAGTCTTTCATCTATTTATAACTGATTTTTGTGTGTGGTGTAAGAGAAGATTGCAATTTTAATTTTGTATGTGGATATTCAGTTTCTCCAGCACCATTTATTAAACGGACTATTCTTTCATTGTTGCATATTATTGGCACTTTTGTTTTAAGTTAGTTGACCACATTTGCATGTTTTTTTTCAGACTTTCTATTCTGTGCCATCAGTCTGTGTCTGTTGTGATGCCAATACCATACTGTTGTGATAACTATAGCTTTGTAATACAGTTTAAACCCAGAATGTGTGATGCCTCTACTTTTGCTTATCTTTCTCAAGATTGTTTTAGCTATTTAGGGTTTTTGCTGGTTCTACATACATTCTGAATTTTTTTCTATTTATTTAAAACATATATAGGATATTTTACATATAAGATACATATATGATATTACATACATACATGGTATATGTGACATATATGATATATAGCTATTGATCTATATCGATATATATGATATATATCTATCGATCTGTATTGATATATATGATATATATCTATCAATCTATCGATCTATTTTTGATATAGATTGGTAGATATATCTTACATATATGTGACTCTAAGTAAAATAAAGGTTTGAGCAATTATTCACTTTTGGCAGTATTCATAGTGAGTTTTCCCATTGTAGATTTTCTAGAAATTTTATGTTGTAGAAATTGTATCTGGATAACACACACTATATAAAGTAATATGTTCTACTGATCAATTAACCCTATGCTAGTATAAGGGGATTTTGTTGAAAGTCATTATATAGGAAGATGATTGGATTGACTTAGAGGCAATGTATGCCCAAGACACATGAAAATGATCTGATAATGTGCCTGTCTCTCCTGTAATCCTTACATTCCTCAAGTGAACGAAAAATGTTAAAATTTTCATAGTAAACCTTCTTCAAAAAAAAAAAAAAACCCAAACGTAATTATTTTCCTTTCTGTTGTACAGGTGAGTTGGTCTGATTCTGCTCTATATTCCTCACCCGTATTAAGTTAGTAATCTAATTAGAAGATGTTCTTTGCATGCTGATGGCAGAGACACAGAAGGCAGACAGAAACTTATGTTTCTAAAGTTCTAGTTTTGAAACTACCATATTGTCTTGCCTATCCACATGCCAATGGCTAAATCAAGTCACTAGACCAAGTCCAAAGTAAAGGGTCAAGAGAGTATAGTCACCATAATAAGTTTGTAGTTAAGGGTATGGTTGACATTTGGTTCAATATTCTATTTACAACAAGTAGTATCATGTCTTTTTTTTTTTTTCCCCAGAACATCACACAGTTTCTGGTATTCAGCAGATAAGTAATAAATGTCTGTCAAATTGAACTGAATCAAAGTATTACTTCTTTAACTCAAATCTGTATTTGGTATTTTTGGTTGCAGTAGACACTATCTCAATCTTAGGAAATGGGAAATCTGTAGAAATTTTGGGAACATTTTGTTTAGTAGGAAATTTGGGAGGAAAGGGTAAGAAAGTAAAGGAACCAAGAAAACACTAGAATACGTGAACAGAAAATTCACAATCTGGGCACTATTGCTAAAATGATTCAGTGCATGTGAATATTTGCAAAGCATATATTCTATGGAGGTGAGAATTTTTATCTTTTTTGAACACTAACCCTGATCAGTGTGTGATGTGGAACAGAGGATAAGCAAATTAATGAATATATATTTAATGAATAAGCATGTGAATATGCTTATAGTAATCCACTCAAGATTTAAAGTTCTGGGAGATAGAATCTGACTGCCTCAATCAGGTCACATGGCTGTCAAATGACTACTAGTTCACCCTGATTTACCACACCATGGATGCTTCATACAAGGGGTAGATTCCTCAAAAGGAAGCTGGGATGCTGTTACCAGAAATTGTGTGACTGTACTGACCTAAGTATGTGCTCTGAATTGATCATATTACTAGACTGCATAAAAATCTGATGACTCATGATTGTATCTGTACACAGTTCAAACCCGATTCATATGAAGGTCTTCAAAATATAGTCATGACATTTCTTTCAAGGTTTTGATCTAATCAGTGTCCTCATTCAACCTGAGTCTCCAGCTTTCCTAAACATAATACAAGCATGCCATCTTATCTCATCCTTTCATAATGTATTGGTTAGAGTATAAGCTAAGCTACTGTTACAAGAGGAACAGAAAATATAGCAGCTCTAATGAGATACAATTCTATTTTTTCTCTTGTGACAGTTTAGACGTAGACAGGCAATTCAGAGTAGACAGATACCAGGTCTTTTCTAGTTGGGTTGCTCAACCATTTCCCAGGACAGAGCCTCACATTCATGGTTAAAGTTTACTCACTATCACCTTGTCTGAATTTCCATATAAAAAAGAGGAAAGGGAAGAAGCAAAAAATAAGCAACTTTATTTTCAAATTTTATTTTCATTATTACTTTTTTTAGAAACGGTCTTGCTCTGTCATCCAGGCTGCAGTGCAGTGGTGTGATCATAGCTCACTGCAGCCTCAAACTCCTGGGCTTAAGCAATCCTTCCCCCTCAGCCTCCAGAGTAGCTGGGCTTGCAGGTATGGACCACTACACCTGGCTATCTTTTTAAAGGCTATGACCTGGAAAATGAAAAAATAACTTTCTTTTACCTACTAATGTCCTGAATATAGTCACATGGCCACACCTAGTCAGATAAAACCAATTCATAACCTCTATCACACATGCTTTTGCACATATTATACTCTATTTCTGAAATTCTGTATTTCCTCTTCTTTGTGCCTATAGCAGCTATAAGTGCCTTCTATTCTGAGAAATCCTTCTGAACTTCTCCTTGCAGACGTATTTAATAGCTGCTACATTTTAGAAATTTCACATCTGTACTTTAGAATTTATCATTTACTATGCATCTCCTTGAGGACCAGAAACATATAGAGCTTACACATATTTTTATTTCCAGAGGGTAGGTCAGTGCATTTTTTATTTAAAAAATCAACATCTTAAGAGTGTATTTTCACTCCAATTTACTATCAGATCACAGAATACATATTATGCTCATTAGTAATATGAAGGCATATTGAAAAGCATTTGTTAGGAAAGGAAGCTACTGCACAAAGAATTTTGCCTTCATCCCCAGTCTCTTAAATGGGTTTATTGAAGCTTAACAAAGAAAACTGCTTTTCCACAGATACCTCTGGATGCAAATTTTCTTTTATAAGACAGTTTTGGCATTCTGTATTAAAACCTGTACTGCACATGGGTGTATTGTTAGGAGATATTCAAATGCAGAAGTTTTCTAATGAGGGCTTTGCACATGTGTAAAGAATATTTAAGGGACAATGTCACAATAAGTCAGCATGCAAAGCAATATATTTCTTCTGTTACTGGTTATGTTCCAAAGCAGAGCTGAGAGCAAAGACAGCTGATAATTGAAAAAGCCATTCTGTGCATTTATACTTCAATATGGTGAATGCAATTTCTTTTAAACACAATATTTTTCCTTCACAACAGACAATAATAAATAAAATCTTAGTCACTACTTGGTCCTTCAAAAATTCGTAGTTGTTCCTTGTCTAATGCAGTTTGCTGCTGTTAAACTATTATTTAATGATTGAAACAGCTCCCTGGGTAAAAATAATCATAATAATATATAATTAATACAATAATACAAACAGGCTCAGGTCAACATAGTTTCTTCATACCAGCTTAACTAATTTTGCTCAACAAGGTGAAAGAGGCAGAAAAGCAATTTTTTTTAAATAGTAATTTTCATGAAACTTGGAGACTAGTTTTGAGTTCCTTAGGTAAGACCTGAGAATATCTGGATGGAAATTAAAAATTCAGTCAAACCACTAAGTTGGTTTCATATAGGCCACAAAAATATTGTTGGACTAAGTGGTCATGGGATCTATTTATATTTTCTAATTCTGAATTCACTTAAAAATTATAAGCGAAGGCTCATCTAGATGTTTTAGAGAAAATTAGCTCAGTTACTCATCTTTGTGTGTCTGTCTTCCTCAGTATAACCGAACTCCTGAAAAAAAAGTGTGTTTTATTGATTTTTGAACCTACGATAATTTTTCTAGTAGTTTTGTCTGATTTTCACGGTCATGGAGACCTCCTCTTTTTTATACAACTAAGTGGACAGTCCATGCCTTTTTAACAAAACTTGAAAACTGTCACCAGGACCCTGGATTGAAAAGTAAAACAAAAATTAAAAAAAAAAGTACTGTGCTGCCCAATCTAGTTAGAAATGTTGCACTATAGCTAAAGAGAGTGTCCTAGTGTTAATAACAAAAGATAGACTCAGTGTTCTAGAAAATCCTAATAGTTATTCATAAATATTAAAACATTTTATATATCAATGCATACATTTTCTGGGCAACTCATTTAATAACTCATTTGTTTCATATCTCAGTAAGAGTTCAAAAAGAATATTTTTTAAAAGCAATATATAATTATCTAAGATTAAACATTGGTTTTAGAAGATATTTTAAAGACTCTTTCAGGTAAGTGTGCCTGAGACTGGCTACATGCTCAATTAAAAAGTTTTATTGGGAACTGTCTTCTTTAGGGTTGAGCCACTTATTTTATAAAAGGAAGTAAAATGTAAGCCCCATCTCAAAATATTTTCCAAGCTCATTCTAGTGCTCAATTTTACCCATATTTTATGTCACATTCTTCAAGTTTAATTGAAGTTAATTGAAGACTTCATTCAAAACGTTTTTTGATTAAATCTACAGTGTTTTATCTTCTTAAGCTCAATATTCTTTGTTTTTAATGTTTTTTGATGTTCCTAGTTGCATTTTCACAGAGTTTGGACTTCAAGTGCATTTGGTCTCACTATGTATCAATCAGGACTCAATCAGTACTATTAATACTGTGAGTGTTACAGAATAAGGAATTTATCATGCAAATTTAACAATAGGGGAAGGAACTATAAAAATAAAGGCATCAAAAGGAATTGGGAGGATCAGAGAAAAATCCCTACCCAGGTTTGGCACAGTCAGTTTGTAAGGAAGTTTGGAAAAATAGCCACATCCAGCTGCTAGAGCGGAACCATGAAGGAACGTTGATGGCAGGCTCTTGGCTCTATATGGTTTCCACACTAAGTTTCTAGAAGTGTGTAGTGGTTAGCCTCAGGTCACTGTTGACCATAGGGGTGGCACTCTCACAGGAAAGCTGGATATAGACCAGACAGGAGCAAGGAAACATTAGAGTCCTCTGGAAACTGGATTTCAATCTTACTACTTCTAACCAACAACCTGCAAAACATAAAGGTTCTATTCTTTTACCTGCCAAATCTCACACAACTGCAACTTTTGTCAATTCTAACCTGAAACCACAGAGTTAAGGGGATTCTGGAAGATATTTTTCCCAACATAATGCAGCTGACAATCAAACAGTCCAGTTCAGCTCATCCTTTGTCAAACTGACTCCACACATAGCTTTTTACCATATTTAACTTCCAAATAAAGGGAGCAGCAAAGTCATGCTTCTTCCTAATATGACCAATAATCCTTGCTTTCACACAATTCCAAACACTTTAACACTCTCCCTAAACATGATGCCTCAAAGTCCCATTTATCTGTCTCTTGATGATATTCATTTCTCTTCTAGCAGTCACACTATTTCTCCTAACATTCTACAACTTAATAATGAGATATAAGGTTAATCACTCTAATATTTCCTACGTTTGATGTGTGTGTATATGTGTGTGCATGTGCACACATGTGATATGTTTGTGATATGGTTTGGCTCTGTGGCCCCACCCAAATCTCTTCTCTAATTGTAATCCCCACATGTTAAGGGAGGGACTTGGTAGGAGGTGATTGGATTACAGAGATGGTTTCCCTTATGCTGTTCTCATAATAGTGAGTGAGTTCTCCGGAGATCTGATGGTTTAAAAGTGTTTGGCAGCTCCCGCTTTGCTCTGTCTCTCTCTCCTGCCGCCATGTAAGATATACCTTGCTTCCCCTTCAACTTATGCCATGATTATAATTTTCCTGAGGCCTCCCCAGCCATGCAGAACTATCAGTCCATTAAACCTCTTTTGTTTATAAATTACCCAGTCTCGGGTAGTTCTTTATAGCACTGTGAAAATGGACTAATATTCTGTGTGTGTGTGTGTGTGTGTGTGTGTGTGTGTGTGTGTGTGTGTATTATGTGTCTCATAAGTATTATAGATCTTGTTTCTGGTCATATCTGCTATTTACTTCCTTCTTCCACTACCTTTTGCAAATTTAACTCATTTCAAGATAAACTTATTTCTTTAAGAAGATTGAATTCTGCTGCCTGTTAAGGAAAGGATTTGCTAATTTAAAAAATCTACAAATATATTGTCATAACTGAAATTCAAACCTCCTGTATAAATTATTAGAGAAGGCCTCTTAGGTTGAATGTGGTTCTTCAATCATTGGCATACATGGGGCCATTTTGAACAAAGTTTTCCTGGTGTTCTAAGCCAGTATTTCTTAACCATGGCTGCATATTAGAATCACCATGGGGAGTTTTGACACTATTAATGCATTGGCCCCGTTGCTTATAGATTCTATTTAATTAATCTGGGGTGGGGCCTGAGCATGAATATAATCTGAAAGTGCACAGGTGACTGTAAAATACAGTCTTGGTGGAGAACCAGCCACAGCTCTATACCCATACTGAGATATCAAAATATATTTTACTCTGTCAGAGAAGAGTAGTTGGGCAAATTGGTTCAATTATTCGAGTTTTAATTAAAGTATTCTAGTACTTCAATGGTAAAATTGTGATTTTCTTCACTGATTTTTCACTTCACTTTATCCTTCACCAGTTATTCGGAAAAAAAAAAAAGTACTATTTAGTAATATCACTATCTGCCTTTTTCCCAATAAATCATCAAATTCATCACCTTGTTATATGTTCCATTTTCTCGTATCTGATTGGGTGCATTACTGAAAAACCACCATTAAACTCTGCATGGGCAAAACTCAAACTTCTTTCCAATATGGGATTCTTTAATTTTAACTTTTGGTCGTCCTTGAAATACAACGTAATCCCTTTGATTCTGACACACTTGCTTTGGACTCATTGCAAGTTGTATTGAGGTAATAGATTTGGATAGTCAAAATGATTTTTTCAATTATTAAAAAGTGCTTTTGAATTCTCTTAATTAGGAACCCCAGCTGGATTGCTCTCTCTCTTTTTTTAATCTGTACTGAGTCCTGACAAATAATTAAATAATTAATGGCAAGTGCCAGAGAATTCCAAGTGAGTTTTCCACTTTTCCACTTACTAGAAACCTTACTAGAGGGTTTTATTTATTTATTTATTTATTTATTTATTTACTTGTTTTCTGACAATGAAAAGACAGAGGATTCTGTTTTGTTTGGTTTGGTTGTTTTGCCAGATAGATAGATAGATAGATATTAAGGATGTGATTTCTGAAGAAAAACAGAAAGGCTAGTTGGTAATTTATCCTTTCTAAGTTTAATAATTTCTCCAAAAGCTCCTCCCCAATGCTCTTTTATTTTGTAAGCAGAGATATTTTCAGTGAATTATGAGTATTGGCTATAACTTAAAAACACTTCCTTTGCAATAAATATCTTCAAATGAAGATATTCACCTCTAAAATGTGGCCAATAAGCCTGCAAAAGGCAGTGACCATAATATAATTACACTACTCCTTATTAAAATGCTCAGCCATTTGCTACAGATGCACAGTTCATGGTTATGGAAAGGGATAATTTGTTTAATAATATATTCACTCAGTTACACATAATGTAATTTAATCAGCACATTATATGCAGGCTTCAAATGTAAAGTATCTCAAATGATCAAAATGAATTATTAACAGTTTACAGTCGTCAAGTCCTCATGGGGGGAGGGAGACATGGAGATTCATCTTATCCCCTTATAAATCTTTTTACCTTTCAGCAGCATCTAAAGATAAATATTCTGAAAATTACCTGCTATATATAAAAAAAAACAGAATAACTGGTCTTATGATTTGATATCAGTTTGTTCACACTGTAAGTTCATTTCACTTAAGAATAATGTTTTAGTCACTTATTTTTCAGGTCAAAAACTTCTCTTCCTTTATAACCCATATTGAATTTATTACACATTCTTTAGCCCTACCTGCAAAATGTAATCATAATCTGACCATTTTTCTATTGCTGCTACGCTGAACCAGGACACCATCTTTTCTTACTTGGGTCATTGCTACAGACTCCTGGTTTATCTTTCTACTTTTGCCCTTGTCTCTTTTAAGTACATTTTCAATTCAAGATTCAGAATGATGCTATTAAAATGAAAGCCAATTCCTGACATTCCTTTACTAAAAATTCTCCAGCAGCTCCCCATTTAAGTAAGGATAAAAGTCAAAGCCTTAGAATGACCTGAAAACTCTTCTTGTTATCTGACCCCCATTATTTCTCTGACCTTATCTCCTATTACTCTCCCCATGGTTCATACGGTGCTGGTCTCCTCTAAGTTTCTTCAACATATCAGACATCTTTCTACCTTCAGTCTTGCACAGACTTTGCATCGGTATGGGATATCCTTCCTTCAGATATCCTAATGCTTTACTCCCTCACCTCTTGCAGGCATTTATGAAATGCGGCCTCCTTAAAGAGGCCTTCCCTAATGGCCCTATTCAAAATTGAAAGTCCTTGGCTTTCCCATTTCACCCTGCTTTATTTTTCTTCTCTGTACATATCACTTTCTGCTTTTACTTATATATCTAAGGTATATATTCTTATTTAAATATTTTGATGTTATATCTCTGGCATGTGGCACAGAATTAGTGACCGTACTGGATTAGAAACTTATTGATTTAGTGACTATACTGGAAACAGTGAACATCAGCAACAAACTACCTCGAGACCTATGGCTTGAATGTGTCCACAAATATGACTGTTTTCTTTTGACGTGATGGCAATAGTGAGAGAATTGTCCCCAGATTTGAATCACCAGTTAAGAATTCCACTATGCCATATTAGTTATCAATTGCTGAATTAAAAATTACCCCTAAAACTCTATAGTTAAAAGAATAAGCAAATATTTAGCTTTACCTTGTTGGACTTGGGATTAGTTGAATAGTTCTATGGGTTTATGCCAGATTCACCTGATCTTGACTAGTGTCACTCATGGGTCTATGGTCAGCTGGTTGGTTGACTGTGAGAACTGATTGATCTAAGACAGTGTGAACTGGGAGGATTTGGTATCACACCACATGATTTTTAATCCTGTAGCAGGCTAACCTGGGTATGTTCACACGGTGTTCTCATGGGTCCAAGCCAAAGAGTAAAGCTCACCCAGCCTCTTGAGGTCTAAGCTCAGGATAGGCACATCTTAATTTCATGCACATTCTATCAGCTAGTGCAAGTCACAAGGAAGCCCAGATTCAAGGGCATGAGAAAAGAGATTTTTCATTGATGGAGAAGCTGCAAAGCCACATTATAAAGAGCATCTACCACATAAAATTTAAAAATATCACTCAGGATCATGAATCATTAAATCCTTACAGTAATGTAGAAAGTTTGGGAGATGATCTCTTTGCATACCACATAATGGTAAAATTGTTTTTACCCATTCTTAATGGAATATGGGTATCCCCATTGTGACCAAAAGCTGATTATACTGGTATATATACAAAATTTTCTTGTTTTATTTTCATATTCTTAATAAATCAGTGTAATATAATCTTTTCTTAAAGAAAGGTAATTAGCTTAAGTCTTTTATTACTAATATGGAAAGAGACATTGAATGAAAGTATTTATATGCAACTTTATCAGGGACTTTGCAAAAATGTCTTGAATGAAGCACACATCAAAATCATACTAGAGAACTTGGTATTGTTTGCTAATTATACATCAGAATATTTTAATGAGGGGAGCAATGGTCTTGAAAAAAATGTGTACTTGTTATGTAACTCTTGCCAGAGTAAGCAGTTAGATGTGAATAAAAAATATGCATTGTATTTGTCTTCATATACATTTAAGTATATGTATTTTGGTTATTGATATTTCCCGGTATTTTTTTTTTTTTTATAACACCGAGTCTCCCTCTGTCACCTAGGCTGAATGCAGTGGCACCATCTCAGCTCACTGCAAGCTCCGCCTCCCAGGTTCACACCATTCTCCTGCCTCAGCCTCGCGAGTAGATGGGGACTACAGGCACCCGCCACTAAGCCCGGCTAATTTTTTGTATTTTTTTTAGTGGAGACAGGGTTTCACCGTGTTAGTCAGGATGGTCTCGATCTCTTGACCTCGTGATCTGCCCACCTCGGCCTCCCAAAGCACTGGGATCACAGGTGTGAGCCACCGTGCCCGGCCTATTTTTTTCTTTTTCACTGATTACCTATTCTTTTCTTGTTTGATTTTTCTGCCTTTTCTCTATGGTGAACCATAATTCTTTTTTCTTCTCACTTTTATGATCTTGGAATCGGGTTACTCTTTACTTTCTATCATATTCCCTTTTTAATTGGGTTGGAAGCTTGAGTTTAAAGGAAAGGCTGATTCTTGCCTTATTCTGAAGATATTTCAAGTATCCTAGGGGGTGAGGCCAAGATGGCCCACTAGAAGCAGCCGCCATCAGAGGCTCTCATGGAAAAAAACAAACATAATTAGCTTGTGAATTTACTAAAAGGCTGGCATAACCCAAGGAGAGAAAGAAGAGCAGTGTGGTGCTATTGAGAGAGGAGACCACTCCTCATATTGTCTTATATTTAATTTCTTGTTTGCTGAAAAAGTAGAATTTGAAACAGTAGGCAGAAGTGAAAAACATAGTCAGACAACCAGGTGCCACATTTCGGGCCTGGTAGTTAAAATTCAACCCCTGACCTCACGGCTGTGCTATCTATAGATTTCAGACATTGTATGAAAAAGCATTATGAAACTCCTTGTTCTGTTGTTTCATTCCGATTACTGGTGCCCGCAGCCCCCAGTCACATACCCCTCACTTGCTCAATCGATCATGACCTCCCTCTCACACAGCCCCTTTAGAGTTGTGAGCCCTTAAAAGGGACAGGAATTACTTATTCAGAGAGATTGATTTCTAGGATATGAGTCTGCCGATGCTCCCAGCGGAATAAAGCTTTCTTTCCACAATCCGCTGTCTAAGGGATTTTGTCTATGATTCCTCCTGCTAAACTATGGCCTACATGAGAGCCATGAGGGGAAGGAGAACCCCTTCTCCCAGCCAAGGGAGGCAGTGCATGAGCTGGCTATGCAGCCAGGGAAACTGTGCTTTTCTCATTGAACTGTGCAACCCACAGATCAGAAGATCCCACTCGCAGTCTCACACCACCAAGGCCTAGCATCCCAACCCTGGAACTAGCAAATTCTTGCAGCCTCTCAGCTGGAATCTGCTTAAGCCTACTGAACTCCTGGTGGGAGGGGCGACCAACACAGGCTGCAGCTGCCCTCTGTCTAAGCTATTTGAGCTCCTTGGGGGAGGGGCAGCAGCCAGCACTGGGGCTAGCAACTGCCTAACACACTAAGCTCCCTGGGCGGGAGAAGGGGGGGTACCCATTTCTATAGCTCCAGGCTGTGCTTTTCTCCTACTGGAGCCAGGGTGGCTGGACGGCTTGGTCCTAAGACTTGTCCCCACAGTTCAACACACCAGCTGTGGCAATCTGCAACCAGAGTGCCTCTTCAGGTCTAACCCTGACACATCTTTCCTCCGTGAGTGGGGCTTCCTTGCAGTCTGTCCAATAACTCCAGCTAGAGGCTCAGGGACAGAATTTGAATATACCTGGGCCTGAACCCCTAGGGGGAGGGGTGGCCGCAGTCTGAAAAGCAGCAGACTTAGCCTCTCCTCCTGGTAGTTCTGAGGAATCCAGGCATCCCAGATGAGTGGGTTTCCCCCCAGCAAAACATACCCTCTCCACCAAGGGACAAAATGTTTCATTAATCGGATCCAACTTCTCATGCCCCCCATTGAGTGAGACCCTCCAACAGGGGTTGTCAGACACCTTACACAAGAGAGATCCTACTGGCATCAGGTTGGTGCTCCTTGAGGTCAGAGGTCCCAGAAGAAGGAGTAGGCACCCATCTTTGCTGCTCTCCAGCTTACTTGAGTGATATCTCAAGGCAGGGGAGCGAATCAGATGTATAGGGCCTGAAGTGAACCCCCAGCAAACTGCAGCAATCCCACAGAAGAGGGACCTGACTATCGCAGGAAAAACAAACAAGCAGAAAGTGACAACAACACCATCAACAACAACATCAAAAAGGCCTCCATAAAAACCCCATCCAAGGGTCAGCAGCCTCAAAGGCCAATACTAGACAAACTCATGAAGATGAGAAAGAATCAATGTAAAACTACTGAAAACCCAAAAGGCCAGAGTGCCTCTTCTCCTCCAAATGATCTCAATGTCTCTCCATCAAGGGCAAAAGAACCAGGCAGAGGATCTTATGGACATATTGACAGAAGCAGGCTTCAGAAGATAGGTAACAAAAACTATGATAAGCTAAAGGAACACGTTCTAACCCAATGCAAAGAAGCTAAGAACCTTGATACAAGGTTAGAGGAATCGTTAACTAGAATAACCTGTTTAGAGAGGACGATAAATGACCTGATAGAGGTGGAAAACGCAATACAAGAACTTGGTGAAGAATAAACAAGTATCAACATCAGAATCAATCAAGCAGAAGAAAGGATGCTGGAGTTTGAAGACCACCTTACTGAAATAAGACATGTAAACAAGAATAGAGAAAAATGATTAAAAAGGAATGAACAGTCTCCAAGAACTATGGGACTTCATAAAAAGACCAAACCTATGACTGACTGGAGTACCAGAAGGAAACAGGGAGAATGGAAACGAGCTGCAAAACACACTTCCGGATATTATCCAGAACTTCCCCAACCTAGCAAGACAGGCCAACATGCAAATTCAGGAAATACAGAGAACACCACTAAGACACTGCATGAGAAGATCAACCCCGAGACACATAATCATCAGAATCTCCAAGGTTAAAATGAAGGAAAAACTGTAACAGGCAGCCAGAGAGAAAGACCAGGTCACCTACAAAGGGAAGCCCATCAGACTAATAGCAGACCTCTCAGCAGAAACTCTGCAAGCCAGAAGAGATTGGGGGACAATATTTAACATTATTAAAGAGAAGCATTTCCAACTCAGAATTTCATATCCAGCCAAACTAAACTTCATAAGTGAAGGAGAAATAAAATTCTTTCCAGACAAGCAAATGCTGATGGATTTCATTACCACCAGGCCCGCCCTGCAAGATATCCTTAAAAAAGCACTAAATATGGAAAGTAAAAACTGGTACCAGCCACTGCAAAAACACACCAAAGTATAAAAACCAATGACACTTTGAAGGAACTGCATCAACCAATGTGCAAAATAACCAAATAGCAGCATGACGACAGGATTAAATTCACATATAACAATACTAACCTTAAATGTAAATGGGCTAAATGTCCCAATTAAAAGACACAGACTGGCAAATTGAATAAGGAGTCAAGACCCACTGGTTGCTACATTCACGAGACCCATCTTACCTGTAAAGACACACACAGGCTCAAATAAAGGGAGGAATGAAAATTTACCAGGCAAATGGAAAGAAAAAAAAAATAGCAGTTGCCATCCTAGTCTCTGACAAAAGAGACTTTAAACCAACAAAGATCAAAAGAGACAAAGAAGGGCATTACATAATGGTAAAGGGATCAATTCAACAAGAAGAGCTAACTATTCTAAATATATATGCATCCAATATAGGAGCATCCAAATTCATAAAATAAGTTCTTAGAGACCTACAAAGAGACTTAGACTCCCACACAATAATAGTGGGATATTAGACAGATCAACAAGACAGAATATTAACAAGGATAAATAGTATTTCATTGCTTGTATATACCACACTTTCTTTATCCATTCATCTCTTTATGAACACAGGTTGACTCTATCTTGGCTATTGTAAATAGTGCTGAAACATATGGGGTGCAGCTCTCTCTTTGATACCATGATTTTCTTTCCTGTAATATTGTAAATCCCACAGTAGTGGGATTGCTGGATCATATGGTACTTCCATCTTTAGTTTTATGAGAAGCCTTCATGCTTTTTTTCTTAATGACTGTACTAATTTACATTTCCATCAATGACATATAAGAACTTCCTTTTCTCTTCACCCAGGATAGTGAGATTATATCTCGTTGTCATTTTGATTTGTATTTCTTTGAATAATAAGTGACATTGAACATTTTTTCTTATACCTGTTGGTCATTTGTTCTTTTTTTTAAGAAATATCTATTCAGCTCCTTTGCTGAATTTTAAATCAGATGTTTTGTTTTGTTTTGTTTTCTGTTGAATTGTTAGTTCCTTGTGTATTATGGATATTAGTCCCTTGTGGAAAGACTAGTTTATAAATATTTTCTCCCATTCTACAGATTGTCTTTTTCTTCTCTTGATAGATTTGATTGCTGTGTGAAGACTTTTGTGTTGTAAATAATACCATTTGTCAAATTTTGTTTTTGAGGCCTGTATTTTTGAGATCTTACCGATAAAATCTTTACCTAGACCAATGTCCTGAAGAACTTCCCCTACTTTTTGTAAATATAGGTTTATAGTTTGTAGTCTTACATTTGTCTTTAATCTCTTTTGAGTGATTTTTGCATATGAGGAGAGATCAGGGTCTAGGATCATTCTTCTGCAAATGGATATCCAGTGTTCCCAGAACCATTTATTGAAGAAATCCTCCTTTTCTCAATGTATGTTCTTAGTTCTTGATAGCCTTGTCAAAAATTAGTTTGCTGTGAGTATGTGGATTTATGTCTGGGTTATCTATCCCATTCCATTGGTCTATGTGTCTGCTTTAATCCTAATAGCATGCTGTTCGGTTACTATTGCTTTGCAGTGTATTTTGAAGTCAGTTAATGTAATTTCTCCAGCTTTGTTCTTTTTGTCCAGTGTTCCTTTGGCAATTAAGGGACTTTGTAGTTCCTTACTAATTTTAGAATTTTTTTTCTACTTATGTGAAGATGCCATTGGTATTTTGATAGGGATTGCATTGAATCTACAGATAGCTTTAGATAGTATGGTCATTTTACCAACATAAATTCTTCTAATAGATGATCATAGGGTGTCTTCCCAATTTTATTATGTTCTTTTCTATTTTTTCATCAATGTTTTATAGTTTTTATCATAGAGATTTTTCACCTCCTTGATTACTTTTATTCCTAAGGGGTTTTTTGTTGCTATAATAAATAAAATCGCTTTATTTCTCAGGTATTTCGTATTGGCATATAGAAATGCTACTGCTTTAGTATATTGATTTTGTAACCAGCAACTTTACTGAATTTATCTATCAGTTCTAAGAGTTTTTTGGCAAAGTCTTTAGGTTTTCTATATATAAGACTGTGTCATGAGCAAAGAGGGAAAATTTGACTTTCTCTTTTCTAATTTGGATGCTCTTTCTTTCTTTCTCATGCCTATTTTCCTGTCTAGGACTTTTTGTACTGCATTGAACAAGTGGGGTAGAGGAACACATCTTTGTTTTGTTCTGGTTGCTAGAGAAAAATCTTTTAGCATTTCTTTATTCAGTTGGATGTTATCCGTGGATTTGTCATATAACCCTTACTGTGTTGAGGTATGCTCCTTCTATATCTAATTTGTTGAGATATTTTATCATTAAGGAATGTTGAATGGTATAATTTTTTTCTGTGTCTATAGAGAGAGTCATGATGCCTCACAACAACAGAATAAAGGACAAAAACCATATGTGTATGTTGAAGCATCCTTGCATTTCTGGGATAAAACCTGTGTGATCATGGTGTGTCATGTTTTTGATGTGGTGTTGGATTTAGTTTGCTAATAGTTTGTAGAGGATTTTTGCATCTATATACATTAGCGATATTGGCCTGCAGTTTTTTGTTGTTGTGTCCTTGTCTGCTTTTGGAATCAGGGTAATGCTGGCCTTGTAGAATGCGTTTAGAAGTAGTCCCTTTGTGTCTATTTGTCGGAAAGGTTTGAGAAAAATTGCTACCAGTTCTTCTTTAAATGTTTGGTAGAATTCAGCAGTGAAGCCATCAGGTCCTGGACCAGGTGAACAGTCCTCCAGCCCCTGCTCAGCAAGCCTGAGCTTCAGTGGTGGCTGTGACAGGTCCCATGTGGGCTGGTTCTCAGTCTCTAGGCAACAGGCAGGTGCACAGCAGCCAGCTGCTGTAGTGGATAGTCTTTGGTAGCCCTAAGAAGGTGGCTGTTAGGTTTTTAGAAGCAGGTACTATGGCTCCTTTTGTCTTAATGACAGCCTCCCCTATGTACGGGACAGCCTCTTCTTTGGGGTATAGAGTACATACAGTATGGGCTGGGATGGTGGGAAGGTAACTGCACTGCTGGGTCCATCTGGTGTTGGAACGCTTCCAGCCCTTTTGGTGTATGTGGGGAAATGTTGGAGTTCCAGGGATTTGGAGATGCAGATGCTATTGCACCCCAGGACAAGATCTAGTCTGATGTTTGCTCATCTCTCAAAATGGTGCTATGAAGCAGCAGCCTGGGTCTCGAGGGTAAGGAAGGCCTAGGATGAATTTTTCTCTCTGGGACAATGCAGTCACAGGGACTCCAGGCAGTTGAGGGCCTGTGAGGGCTGTAGGGCTCTCCTGTATCAGGACTGCAGGCATCCGTTGTGTGAATGTGGCAGGCTGCTTTGCTTCCCTCTGTACGCTGCCATATTAAGTTTCCATGCTTCACGAGATCGGGATCTTTGTTATTTCCTTGCTTTCCAGTGTTTTTTCTCAGAAGCTCTACTGGACATGTGGTTATCAATTTGTTGCTTTGGTTCTTCTTTGTGGAGGACGTGAGTGCTGAATGCCTCTACTCAGCCATCTTGATGACACCTCCTAAAAAAAGATATCTTTCAAAAATTCTGACAGCTTGCCACTTAGTGTTGCTACTAAAGAACAGAGAGGGTGAGCCTATTATACTCATCTCATCTCAAATGAGGTAATGAAATTTGATTGGACATCACAAATGCAGTAACGGGTGCTCTTTGAGAGATGAGGAAATTGGTTGGAACACCTCTACATTTGAAGCGGCTTTCCTGTGTGTGTAAAATCCCCTGGGTATGTCTCTGAAAAATGTAAGGTGATTTGTATATGCTTAAATGCATAAAAAATAAATGAATCTTAAAAGTAAAAGACTGAAAAAATATGTTATTAAGTCTGAATGGTGTGCAATACTGTGCTGAGTAGTGAACAAAGGGGCTGATCTGTAAGTCTTTTACATTCCTCACATTTAACTAATTGTTTATGAGCATTATATTAGGCAGCATATAGTGCTTACAATGACTCTGAGGCATATAATATTACAAAAATGTAGCAAATAGTTTCAATAATTTGCAAACATTTGCTATTAATCTATAATTGCAATTTAGGCTCCCACTAGATCATTTCCAGAACGGCTATCAATTCAACTTGATGACTCTGGGTCACAGTAACCAAAAGCCAGAGGTCACAGCCACTTTAAAATTTCACCCCAGACTCAGTCAAGCTCCATACTACTTGGAGAGTCCAGCTTCATCCGGAAATTATACAACAAAAGAACCATCCTAGAAGTCTTGACTTTACTGGAATGTAGGAACAGGGGAACTATTAGCTGTATCTTCCCATGCTAAATTAGCTTCTAGGTACCCCATTTCTATGTTTCTTCTCTGGTACTTTAATGCTCCAGACAGTCACTGGGCAATAATTCCTAGTAGGTTACATTTGTATGCCTTGGAAGCAGGAACCCATTTTCTGTTGTTGCTAATATTCCTCTCGTTCTACTTCATGCATCTGCTTCATGCAACCAATAGACTGTCTGTGCCCTCTTTTGGACCAGGAGAGCCTATAATCCCTTCCTGATTTATGGTGCTTGGGTATATAAATTATGTTGGAATGTGCTTATCCAAATTTCCTATTCTAACCCACCTGTTCTTCAACTTTTTTTTTCATGCTACAAATTCCAAGATTCAGATTCAATAGTGATTAGTAGGCTCTGCTGAAGCTTCCAGTTCTATCTGTGTGCTTCAACTCAGCCTGCTTTACCTTGGCCTACTAACTCAGATATTAATAAAATACTGCTTAATTTATCTACATTCTGCTGTTTCACGTGTACTTAATATGGGTTAATACATGTGGGGAGACATTGTGAGTTATGTTTTATTCATCTCTGTGTCTACGTCCATACATTAAATACAATCAAATCTAGTTAGCAGAATTAAGGAGAGTAGTAAGGAAATGGCTTGATATTTGAATATGCAGGCAGAGCACACAGAAATAGTTCTTGTCTTTGTATTGAAGCTTTCTCTAACTCTTAAAGTTCTCTTTATAGGATAACACCATTCCGAAAGTCTGGGCAGAATTTCCTACCTCACCAGTAGTACATTGAGACTATTGAGGGTAGAATTCAGATCTAGGAAAGTCAAATGTTTTCTTCTCTAGCTAGGATACTCAAAGGTCTAGCAAAGTAAAATGAGGCATAAATGCATATTAAGCAGTAAGAAATCTATAATGTACATTTAATTCAATCTAGACATAGCTCCCAGAAACACAGGGAACTAGCTGGCAATTTTGGATTGTTGTTTAAAAACCAATTCCTTAGTCTTTGTTTTTTGGTTTTATTTTCCTGTTCATATGTTTTTTTTAATGTTGAAGAACAAACCCATGGATCGAAATTCCAGAGTGACAATTCAGACATGTAGGCATGTAATTCTTCACCTTAGGATACTTAACCAATGTAACTCTTTCTGCCTCACTGGCCTTGCCTTCTTCCAACTCCTCCTTTTGCTTTGTTTTCCCTTTCCTTTCCTCTCCATTTCATTCTTTTGTCCTTCTTTATCTTCTTCCTCCTCTCCCTCTTCCTATTCTCCCTCCCTCTCTTCCCTATCTGAATTCTTCCCCTTTTTTCCTCTTTTTCATTCTCTCCTCTTTCCCCATTGTTTTCAATTTTCTTAGATTTCCTTCACATACTTCTTCCTCTTTTTATCATTTTCCCCTTTCTCTTTTTTCCTATATGTGCTCCTTCTGCTCTTTCCATTTCTCCAGAAGAGTCACGCTGCTCTTGCTGATCTAACACTTTAGTCTTGTTCAAAATGAATTAGAATGTCTGTCTTTAAAAAAAAATTCGAGATATGCTATAAATTATTTAATATTCTCTAGTAGCTTTGATCAGTGAAATTTACCTAAAGCACATGCTAATGGACTTTAAGTTTTTAATATGTGCTTTATTATACTTTCATAAAACATTTTCCTATTATCTGTTAGAGATGAAAAATCTCTAGACATTTTTACCAGCTTAATAAAGCAATAGAAATGAATAAGAATCACACCATTAGCTGACAAAATTAAGAAAATATGGAAGAACCATAAACCTTGTTCTGGATTATGTTTCTATAAACCTCTAGATGTAATAAATCTTATTTAACTTTAAAATACATTCACCAAGAAAGTCTTCTTTTTGTTAAAATAATGAAGCCGAATAATAACCTAGCATAATTGCAAAACTCCAATAAAACATTCATATATAATTTTTATTAATCTTTCCTTTTGAGATATAGAATTTCAACGTAAAATATTGAGATAATTTCCCAAAGATCTCAGCCTATATGCACAAGAAGAATAAAAGATAGATAAACAAATTGCCAGAAAGTCAGTAAGATGAT
Source organism: Hylobates moloch (assembly GCF_009828535.3). NCBI lineage: Eukaryota > Metazoa > Chordata > Mammalia > Primates > Hylobatidae > Hylobates > Hylobates moloch. The sequence goes on along the minus strand of NW_026652286.1, from coordinate 63,263,904 downwards.
AACATGCTAAACAGCAACCTAGACTCTTTAAAGAATTTCCCGTTTAATAATAAATACTCAGAATTGGTTTAAGTATTGCTAATGATGAGTGAAATTTTAGATGATTTGTATAGTTAGAGTCCAATGAAACTGTTGCCTCCAAATTAAATTACACATTAATAATACAATTAAACAATTAAATAGAAGCTAAACAATAATTATATCTCAATAACTCAAATTTACCACATGAATTATCTACTCCAAATGCTTCAGATAATTATAGATTAAGCACATTGTTTCTTAATAAACAGTTCCTATACAACTAATAATAACCCAAATTCTACTGGAACATTTAACAATCTTCACTACTTTTCAGTGAGGCTTCTGGGCCCTTCTGTTTTGAGTATGTTATAAAACATTCTCATTTACCGAAATGTAATGAGAAAACGGTAAGGAGAAAATAAAGGAATGTTTTGCAGGCACACAGCTCCTAACTGCTTCTCTGTATCTGACCACACTTTGTGTGGCAGGAGGTGCTGCTGGCATGAGAATGTATACATGAGTCTCAATGAAGAAAGACCTACTTGCGAATTCCAGACTTAGCTTTATTCACCATTTGTGCCAAACTAAATTGCGACCTAATTTTATCTCGCAGCTGAGGCAAGTGACAAGACATAGATGTTCCATATGTGAATACAGCTATGACAGCACAACATAATCTTATGAATCACAAGCAGCAATATTTACATATTGCTGCAAATGCCAGTGTAGATTAGTTGAAAACATCTTAGAGGCTGCTTTTCCGATATCTTCTATTCTCCATTTCTGTCTTTGTGAGTGTGTCTGCCTTTCTGGTTGGTTTCATCTCTTATTTGTTGTTGTCCCATTCTTTATCATTTCTATTCTCCTTTATTTTCTTTAAAATCTCTACCTTTAAACTATATTAACAAAATAGATTATTGTTTTAGCTTGAAAATTAGAAGAGTGTAAATATCTAGGAGTCACTCGGTATTTCTGAAGTCTCTGTTTAGGCATATAAACAGCTAGAAGCACAGTAACTGCCAAATATTTAACAAATCAAATATGAATGTATTTCTCTAAGGGACTATTCCCCATGAGACTTTATTTTCCTTCCCAGTGGATCTGTGGACTTCAAATAAATAAACACATAAGTAAATTCTTTTTTAATAAAATTCAGGTGTATGAAGTATAATCACTTTTATACACAGGTATAAAGTGCAACTATGAGGGATTAAGTCCTGTTCTACCTCTTAGATTTAAAAAGTACAATTTGCAGCACATATTTGTTGATTTTTTTTAAAGAAGTTAACTTTATATGGCATACTTCTTATGTTATGAGTCTCAGTTTATGAAACTATGTCAAATTTCTTCTCATAAAGTCTTGAAACACATATTCTAAAAATGTAGGTCTTTAAATAGCTACACCTTGTTATGTTTCTATTAGCATTCAATTTATTTGAATTTGTTAAGAATTAAATATTAATTATACAATCAAACATATTATTAGCATTTTAATAAAAATAAAATATATATCTACATGTGAGACCTCAATGAATTTAAATTTGATGGAGTATCAATATTTTCCCATCAAATTTTTCAAAGGTGTTTCCTAATACAATCTCCATGCTTTGGTATTCTTTCATCATCTCAAGCATTAATGTTTAACATAAGAGTATTTACCATATTCCAGGTAATCTGTTAAGGAGTTTACATTCATTTTTCCTAGTTCCCAAAACAATCCTAGACATAGATGCTATTATGTCCACTTACAGCTGAAAAATCTGAGGCTCTGTGAAATTAAGTAGCTTAATGAAATTCACAGAATCATAACTGGAATCTAACTCTGTTTGGCTCAGAAGTTCTTCCCTCTTTGCTTCCCTAATTTTACAACTTATAAAACTTGATTTTGACTTAGATGTGTTTCGTTATTTCTAAATCAATCACTGAGGAATAAGATGCAATTGCTATAATTGTCTCAGGCAGTTGTTCTTACTCAGGGACAATTTTGCCTTCAAAAGTACATTTGACAAATTTGGTTAGGACAATTTGATTGTGACAATTAGCTGGGGCTGGGATTCTGGGGAGAAGGCTCCTACTATCTAGTGAATGGAGATCAGGGATGCTGCTAAACATACTACAATGCACAGAACGTGCCCCTCCCCCGCCACCAGAATGACTCATAATGTCAATAGCAACATTGTTGAACAACCATGCTTAAGGGCTTTGATAAATGTGCCGTCATATTGCTTCCTAATCAAATACCAACTGAGTTCCTCAACATGCCACAATATATCCACAAAACAGACTATAAAGAGATAAATCATTAAGAAACAGAAGTCAAAGTGACTGAAAAAGCAAGCTTCAACTACTGATTTTTTTAAGAGTGTATATTAATCAGCCAGGTATCTTATTTTCTGCCATGCCTTCTAAGAGATACCTGTAGTATGATAATACATGTGATCTTTCATGAATTACACTCCATCATATCAATTTCATGAAATGTTTACAGTTGGTATGCTATTTTATTTCATAGCATTACTTAGAATACCTGAAATACAAAATAAGTATTTTTCTCAAAAAGTTTTATAAGTACATCTAATTGATAGAAAATATAATACAGATATTATGCATTAAGTTTTTACGCTATACATAGGCATTAAGTTTACAGGGTGCCTTCAGCATAAAAAGTCATTCAAATGAAACTTAAACATTGAATAGTTTCTTAGCGGGGTGAAAAATAATCAAGTTTTCAGGGTTCATTTTCTTCAACATCCAGCCTCCTAGAATTTCCTTCATACTTAATGAACTTTTTATATCCTGAAAACAGCAAGGAATTTTCTTTCAGCTCTGTATCAGTCAAACTGCCATTTTTCCTTCTACTGTTGTTATTTCTACTGTATTGTTGTATTTGATTTGTGATCCCTTTGTCTCCTGTCATCCAAAAGGCAAAATCCAGGCAGTAGCAAGTGACTTTCTACACTTAAACACTCCAGAGGCCTTTAAATTATACAAGAAGCAGAGGTGTTGCGAACTTCTCTGGGACCCAAGGGCAAGGAAGGGCAGAATCATAATCTTTCTGCTGGTAGTTGCCAACTTACTTTTTCTCTCTTCCTTACTTTTTTCCGTCTTAACCAGAGAGTTCTTTTCTAGTCTCAGTTTAATCTCTGATGAACTATTTAATTTTCCAATATTCCTATATATTATATCCCCATATTATTGTTTTCATATGCTGCAGTAACAAAGGCTTACATCATGGGTCTAATTAATAAAATATTTTGTCTAGGAATTAACACCAAAACCTAGAGAGAAAGCAAAAAGCAAAACATTCAGATATATAATTTACTACTCACCAGTAGTAAATTGGAAGATCTCAGAATATTATCTCTAGAACATAAGCACAATTCGTATATTTAAAAAGACAGCTTCTTCAGCGAGGTGTAGTGGCTGAAAGCCACATTCCCAGCACTTTCGGGGACCAAGGTGGGAGGACCGCTTGAGGCCAGGAGTTTGAGACTAGCCTGGGCAACAAAGTGAGACCCTGTCTCTACAATAAATAAATAAACCCCAGCTCCACCTGTAATGAGTGTAAACAGTATCAAAAATGAAGTGTGCTGATATTGCTGAATGAGTGCTAAGAATTATACAAATAAAGCTTCAGGACCTGATTTCGTAGTATTTTACATCAACACAGATGCGAAATATAGAACTAACAGTATGAGTGATGGTGGTTATTCCAGTAGAAAATAGATGCAATGTTTAACCAACCACATCTATTAGCTGAGTCATTTAATGCATGAAGTAGAGTGGTAATTGTAAACTAATGTTATTTCCAAGACATATAATAAAAATGAATTTTAAGAAAAAAATCATTTGATTAAAAACATTTCAAACTCTATTTAACTAATATGATTTTATCTGTTAAATAAGCTTCTGTGTACCATCAATCTCCAAAGAAATACACATTAAATTATTATTATTTACAATGCTATTTATTCTAACATTTTCAGAAATTTCTCATTTCTCGTACTTCTCATACAAGTAGTAATGACACTGCCCACATCAAATTTATTTTATCCACATTTCAAACTTTTACATTTATGCCTGAAATTCTTAACTGTTCTGTTTTTCTCTTCTAGTCACCTAGCTTGAAAAGCTTATACAGATTAGCCTTGCTGAGCTAGTATCTTTTCCATACAAAGGGAATGAATTATCGAAAAGAATGAACAGTGAAATATTAAAATCCTTCAGTATATTGAAGTTCGGAGATTTAGATTTGAGTTAATGAGATGTATGTTATTTATACCTAAATAGCATACATCACTTTATTTGAGAAAATCACTACACTCAATTCCCATGTGTCTTAGTTTTCTAATTGCTAGCCTGCAAAGTATTTACAATATTGTCCCTTTTTCTTTAATTCATGTCAAGAAGGAAAAATATACCTGATCTAAAAAATGTCTTCATTGAATTCAAGCAAATATTTTCTTGTTGATTTGTATTTAGTTTACTAAGCCTATAACGACTAATTTAATGGCACCTAAAATTGCAGTTTATTCTAACAACAGTAAATAGTCAAATAATTGTTTGTTTGCTTTTTTACTGGTTAATTAAATTGTAAAATGTCTTTCTTATATAGCCTTCTTTTGCTTCTTCTTTACTAGTTGCAATCAACAGCATATGCAGATAACAATAACTAACCTGTACAATCCAGGGGCTGCTACTATGAACATTACGAATGAGGTTATCACTACTTACATGCACGGGAATAGGCAATAATATAAAAACAACATTTCCTATTGGAAAAATCGTATGAGAAAAACTCATATATTGAAACATGAATCAACTTTAATGAAAAGACTCAGTTGCAATTTATCTAAACCAATGTTTTCTGGTTGAAGATTATATATCGAACATTAAACTAGTTACTATAAATAAAGAGATATAGATAATACATATTCAATCTTCTAAGATTTTAAAAATCAGAGAAGTAAAAAATAATAATTGCTAATATTTACTGAGTGTTTACTAAGTAGCTTGTGTCCTTGTAGGCAGAGAACGTTATTAATAAAAAGAATAGATAGAGCACATTGGTTAAGTAGTTTGCCACAGCTGAAGCAAATGGAATTATTAACTTCATTTGAACAGTCATGAGTCAACAGCACTTAAAAAAATAGATGCTGATACAAGCACTAATGCATATGAGATATCACATACACCTAACAGACACATGCCACCATGGGAGAGTCATGTTTTCAGTCACTATCTTTACCACCTGTTTACATTGGTGACTTCTTTTAGGTCAAACCGAAGGAACTGAAAGTTGATATCCAGGATCATCAACCTGGCCTTCAGTGTTTTGTGGCACTGATTAGATTTAGAAATATAACATGTAAACAACCAAACTTTTATATTAATGCATGTTCTAAATAATACTTTGTGTGTTAATGAGTGTTCAAATTCTAAATTGACCCTGAGTATTACACATAAGCAAAATGAAGGGCTAATCAGTCACTACCACCCACCAAGTAGTTCATTTTGAGCTTTCCTCTTGGGTATACAATTCTGCTTTAATGTGCTATGTTAATTCATGTAATCATGCCTTTGTTCAACCTTCCACCAAGTCTTCATTGCATACTTTCTCTGAATACGCTTCAGTATTCAGTTTGACAACTGAAAGATAAATTTTTGAAAGAAATTTATTTTAACAAATTTCTTAACAAAACTCTGATTCAGGATACAAATGGAATCAGGTCAATGAGGGAAGGATATTATCTGAAAGGAGCAAAGACACAGATTGTAGGAATAGTTAGAAATGGCAGTGACCAGAAAGAAAGAGCAACAGTGTGGTCTTTGGGGAAAAGCATAGAGATAAAATAAAAAGAGAATGAAGGAATGAGAACTCTGGATCAAAGAAAAACTCTCCCACTTCAGTTCTAAGCAGACACACCACATCTGGCCCTTATTAATGAGGAACTGCTGCTATAAAGTCAGTATATTTGCTTTAGAAAGGCCTACATTGCTTTAGATGTGAAATAGGAATTACATTCACTTAAAGTTCAGAGACGATACCTTTGTATCATATCATATGTGTGAGAACTAAATTGTTTGAAAATTGTTAACATGGCATAAATGAAAGTTTTATTGACCAAAAACCTCAGGGGAAAAATGTTATCTTCTTTTACTTCAATTTTTGCTGACAGAATTTTTATAAACTTTTTATTCTGAAATAGATGCACAGGAAGTTCCAACAATAATATAGAGTGGCCCATGTACACTCCCTCAGTTTTTCCCATTGGTTGCATCTTATATAACTAAAGTACAATAGCAAAACCAAAAAATCTAGTCTAATAATAGGGCTACATTATTTAATCACATGTGTCGATTCATGTAACCTCCACTGCAATCAAGGTACAGAATTATTCTATCGCCAGAAAGATTTATCTTACACTGACCTTTGCATAATTTTCTGTGACTGCTATAACAAATTGACATACATTTGGTGGCTTAAGCCAGCAGACATTTATTTTCTTTCAGTTCTGGAGGGTAAAATTCCAAAGGTGTCTGCAGGGCTGCATTTCTGTGGAAGCTATAGGGAAAAATCAATCCTCTCTTTCTTCTTTCTGTGTCTGTCGGATATCAGCATACCTTGTCTTGTGGTCCTACTCTCTCTGCTTCATCTTCCCATCTCCTTCTACTCTGTATGTCTTCCCTCCGTGTGTATATCTTATAAAGATACTTGTGGCTGCCTTTAGGGTCCACCCAGACCATACAGAATAAGTTCTTCACCTCAAGATACTTAACTAATTCTGTCTTTTGTCATAAAAGATAATACTCAGGTTTCAGGAGAAGGATGTGGACATACATTTCTGCAGGTCACCATTCAACTCACCACTCCCTTTATAGCTATATATACCCCTGTATCTTCCCCTTCTTATCTCTAGGATAGCTAAGCCCTGACAAAAACTAACTATTTAACATCTGTAAAATAGCATCATTTTATTAATGTTAAGTAATGGATTTGCACAGCGTCTTATCTTTTGATATTCAGTGCTTTCATTTAGTATAATGTCCTTGAGCTCTTTTCAAGTTGTGTGTATCAGTATTTGTTTCTTTTTACTGATGAGTAACATTCGATGCCATGATGTGCCAGTTTGTGCAACCATCAACCTACTTTAGAGGGTTTCCAGGTTTGGGTTTCTATAAATAAAGCTGTCACGAGCAATTATGTAAAGATATTTGTGTGAACATATATTTTCATTTCTCTGGGATAAATGCCCAGGAGTGTGATTTCTGAGTCACATACTAAGTGTATGTTTAGTATTTACAAAATCATCCAACTATTTTTCAAAGTGGCTGTAACATCTCATATTCCCTCCAAGAATATATGACTGATCCAGTTTCTGTATGTCCTTGCCAGTATTTGGTACTGTCAAAACTTTACATTTTACCTGTTCTAAATAGAACATTTCCCTAATGGCTAGTGATGATGAACATCTTTCATATCCTTATCTACTATTGGTATATCTTTTGGATGAGATGTCTCAATGTTTTCTGTTGATTTTTTAATTGAAGTGTTTTATTTGTTTCATTTTTTTTATTTTTCCTACATTTTGAGAGTCTGTTAGATATGTTGTTTGAAAATCTTTTCTCCTAGTTGCTAGCTTTCTTTTTCATTCTCTTATAGCATTTTTTTTTTCAAAGCAAAGGCTTTTAATTTTGGTAAAGTCCAGTATATATTATTATTTTTTTCTTTTATGGATCATGCTTTTGGTATCATGTCAAAAAACTCTTCACAAAGCTTTAGGCTCTAAATATTTCTTCCTGTACTTTCTTTTAAGTTCTTGTAGTATAATTATTATATTTAAATTTATGACCAATTTTGAGTTATTTTTTGTATAAAGAATGATGTTTAGTTTGAAGTTCCTTTTTTGCCTATTAACGTTCAATAATTGTTCCAGTACTATTTGTTGAAAAGTTATCCTTTCTCCATTGAATTACTTTTGCAATTTTATTTTAAAAAATTGACAGGCTGTACCCATATGCAGCTAGATACGTGTTCTCTATTCTGTTCTTTTGATCTGTATATGTCCATCCTTCTGCCAACACTATGTAGTCCTAATGACTAGTTATATAATAAGTTTGAAATTGGGTAGAATGATTTCTTTCACTTTACCTTTCTTTTTCAGAATTGATTTTCCTAATTCTAATACCATATAAGTTTTAGAATAATCTTTCCTATATCAATAAAAAGTATTGCTGGAATATAAATTTGGCAAGAATTGACATCTTTACTGTATTCAATTTCCCTTTTCATTTCCCTTACTCCCAATTTTTATCCTTGAGCAATTTAAAAGTTCATACTCCATTCAACCCCAAGATGCACAGAATCACTGATCTGCTTTCTGTAACTAAAATTTTAATTATCTTTTCTAGAATTTCTGATAAATGGAATCACATGATATGTATTTTTGTGGTTCAATTGTTTGGGTAAGCATAATATTTATAAAATCAATCTATCATATTTCTGAGTAGGATCCCTTTGTGTGCATAAACCACAGTCTGTTTATCTACTCACCTGTTGATGTCCATTTGGGATGTTTCTAGTAATTTGGGCCATTATAAACAAAGGTGAGTAGACATGTGTTTTTATTTCACTTGAATAAATATGTAAGAATCGAGTTGCTGCACTGTATGGTAAATGTGTGCCTAATTTTATAAAGCATTGCCAAAATGTTTTCTGAAGTGGTTATATCAATTTACATCAACAGCAGCAATGTGTATGAGTTCCAAAAAATAAAAATCTTCTTACCCTAAAAGAAGTTATCTTCCGCTCTGCTCTGCTTAGGAATTTCTTCCTAACTGTATTATTCCTATCATTGTTAAAACCTCTATATTGGTTATTAGGTTATTTCTTAATCTTTTTTTATATCTGGATAACACCAGTCTCACAACCATTAGTCAATGGGAATTAACTTACAGAACACTGCCTTCTCAAAAGCCAGTCAATAAAATGAATTTCTGTCCTTGTTCTCCATGTCGTTTCTATAGGATATAACTCTTTTTTCTTGATGGCATCTTCTCCAATGTCTTTCATTACAAAACGTATGAATCAACAATTGATTAGATGACATAATATGAGGGATGAACATAACTTTTCTTCCCCAAGAATTACTTGCATTGAGCTTAGAGAATCATTTTGAATCTTATACTCTTTTACATTTAAGTGGTTCCATAATAGAATACAGATAATTTTGAGGGACTTTACTAAGATGAATTAGAATAAAATTTAAAGAGACAGATTTGATTCAATATAATTGTGTTAGGATGTGGTCTTTCTTAGCTTGTGCTGGTATAACAAAATAGTAAAGACTAGGTAGCTTAAGTAACAGATAGCACTTCTTGATGTTATAAATTAACAGTTCTTAACTTTCTAAGTTCTGGAGTCTGTAAGGTTCAAGATCAAGGTGCCAGCTGGAGGACCCCACTCTCAAGACTTCATCAAAATGTTATTACCTACCAAAGATCCCACCTTCACTTATCATAGCTTAGGGAGTTGGGGCTTAGCATATGAATTTTGGGGAGACACAAAAATTCAGTCTATAATAGGATATATTTTAATATTAACTCTTACTCCGCTTTCTGCTTTTGACAGACACATATTTCTGGGACTTGTCACAAATTAAGATATTCTTTAAAAGGAGCCACTTGAAATATTATTTAAGCAAGGAAAATATGTAAATCCTTTTAACATACAACATTCAACATTCAAATGTTATTCCAGTTTGACCCAGTTATCACGTGGGTCAAGAGAGCTAGATGACAAAAAGTGACGAATATTTTCCTTTAGCATCATGATACACTCGTTCTCCAGCAGAAAAATGAAGTGCCTTTAAATTTCAACCAGGAAAACCCCAAAAGCCAATTTCTGGAACCTGGCCAGAGGGTCAAGGTGAAATCTTGACAATTTGGCAGAGCCACGGCATTAAAGAGACAGAGGAGCTCAGGAGGGAATGATGAAGCAGCATTCCTCTAGGAAAATGCTCCCCTATCCAAAATAAAGGTTAAAGACTTCAGGAAGTACAAGTAAGATACAAGTGAGACAAGCTAAACAAAGTCAAAGGGACTCTCCTAAACCCTCTCAAAAGATATGTGTTGCACAAACTGCACTTCTCAACTAGAGTCTGAAGTAAATAACTGCATTTCTATACTTATTGTCTCTTGTGTGCTGGTTTGGCTAACAGTAACATTTTTATTTTTTGATGTAAGACTATATTAACAACTCAACCTCTAGATATGAACACAGACAAGTGCTTTCAGGAGAAGCACGATTTCAACTTTTACAGCTCTTGGGGAGATTGTGAATTATTTGACAGTAGATGTATTTGTTTTCAAGCAATGGGAATTGGCATGCTCTAGTGGAATGAAAAACTTACATTTTTGGAAACTGCCTCCAACAGAGAGAAAGAATTCTGAACAGGAAAAGTTTAATATAGATAAATATTAACAATAATAGCAGAATAACCATAAAGGTATAAGAAAAACACAAAAGATTAGGCTAGGGCTGAGGAGGAGTAACCAAAGAATGAATGAACCAAACAGGTAGAGAGGAGTCCTCCTACAAGACTGGAAATCAGACCTCATTGGAAAATGCATGGTATGATCAACTTGATGATGGAGACATTCACTGGGATGCCCATACCAGAGCTGGTCCACAGACACTAGGTAAGGAAGAAACACTTCTGGAATATAAGTGGGCAAAGTTAGTAAGCCAGCATGCAGAGAGAGTTGGCACATTGGGAGCATATAGGGCAGTAGTGCCCAGCCTGGGATATGCAGTATTCACATCAGGAGGGCCACAAGAAGCAACCTTCAGGCTGGGGGCAGGCAGAAGCTAAGGGGCAGACACACGAAAGGAATCATTGTGTCAGAAGCTCACTCACTGGAAGCATGGCACTAGGCCTGGATTACAGTGTCCACTTAAAAATAATTGCAGTAACGTGATCAATGGATGTGACCAGATGTCCAAGCTTACAGAGAGAGTGTGTACTCTGGTTTCACAGCTGAAGCAGAATGCCTCTGATTCTCTGATTTTAGCATACCAATGTTAAGAAGAAGAAGAAGAAAGGAAAACCAGAAATACAGCAACAAAGAGAAAACTCCTTTTCCTAGAAAGCCCTCTGGCAACCTCAACTGACACCGTGCTTACTGCAGAGAAAAAAATACCTAAAGGTCCCAACCAATAATGACAAAGCAAATGATGAAAGTGTGAACTTGGAGCTGAACGGCAATAAATTGATAGCTGGCACAAAATTTAAATGCAGTTCACCTTTTACTAGGCATGTGGTCTTTTGGCTGTGTAAGGGGTACTGCAAAGACAACGAAATAATATAAAAAGTGATTCACACAGAGTAGTGCGCATGTCTCTCTTTAACTACTTTTAATCAGATATTGGACTGTATATTAATCAATGGCAGTATTCTAATAGAAAATTAGACAAAATATCTTCTTTAAGATATTAAAAACTATAGATGAATATAACTCATGAAAATTAGACGCAGAGTTCTAAAAAATAGCAAATCAAACCAATGATATAGAGAAAACACCATAAATTATAATCAAGTAAGCTGTATCTCAGGAAGATTGATGTAACACTAGAAAAAATTACCAATATAATTCACCATATTAACAGACTAAAAAGAAAAACAATATGATTCTTTTAATAAACATATAAAAATATTTGACAAAATCCACCACTGTCATCTTATAAAAACTCTCAGCAAACTAAAATTGAAGGAAACTTCCTGACCTTGATAAAGGGCATTTACCAAAAAAAAAAAAAAAAAAAAAAAAAAAAATCTCCATCTCACACTATACTTGATGGTAAGAGACTGAATTATACTAAGACTGGGCACAAGAGAGCATATCTGTTCTTACCAGTTTCATTCAAACTCGGACTAGAGTTTCTAGACAGTGCAATCATGCACCAAAATAAATAAATAAAATGCGGTGTGGAAAAGAAGTAGAATAGTCATTATTGTCAGATAACATGATTTTCTGTATGTAAAATTTTATAAAATCTCCCAAAAAAAGCTACTAGAATTAAAAAGTGAATTTGGCAAGGTAGTAGGATACAAGAACAACATAAAAACATCAAATTTATTTCTATATATTAGAAACAATTAGACACTGAAATGTAACAAAATTCAATTAATCATAAAAATATGATGTTTCCTTAAAAATATGTGCATATGAATACTCACAGGCACTTCATTTGTAATTGCAGAAACTGGAAACAATGTAAATATCTATTAACAAGTTAATGAGTAAACAAACAGTGGTATATCCAAATAACTGAATACTACTCAGCAGTAAAGAAAAGAATGACTATGTCATGACTAAATCGGAAAATAATTATGCTGAGCTTAAAAGGTAGATAAAATAGAGTAAATACTGTATGACTCATAAATATTCTAGAAAATAGGACCTAATACTTAGTACCAGAAAACAGATAAGGGGCTGCTTGGGAATGTGAGGAAGTAGTTGAAGACTGATATTATACAGAGCCACAAGGAAACTTTTAGAGAATGGATATGTTCATGGGTGAAGTTAAATCCTTCTATCTCATGCTTTACTGCTGTTTGTATCTACCTGGAGCATCGCAGCAGCCTGTAACCTGGTCTCTCCAGTGCCTCTTGCTCTCCCTACAATATATTTCCATAGAGCACCCAGGGTAATAAAATCAGATTACATCAGTCTTCTGTTTCAAAACTGTCAATGACTTTCTTAGCTAATGATTTAGAATAAAATTAAATTCCTTAACATAGTCTACCACAATGTGTGTGTCTGCCTTTCTTATATTTTTGCAGTGTTTATTTAGTATACAACTGTCATTTGGTTCTTCAAATGCTCCAAGCTTATAAAGCTTATATTGTCTTTAATGAATAGTTCTTAAGATCACTGTGGATGAATAAATTACTCTAAATAAAAATTATTTAATTGTATGGTGATTATTTGTGTATCTTTCTGTCTTGCAGATTCAAAGTGCCTAAAAATACTCCTTTTGTCTTTGTATCTATAACTTTAGCAGTATGTCTACTACAGATATTATTGAAGAATGCTTGAAGAAATTTACTGATTAATGTTGATTCTGTCACTTGTTATCCTTAAAACTCTTCAGTATCTTGAGAATTACCTTATTGCTAGAATGATATCACGAATGTCCAAATATGAACCGATGATCTCACTGATATTTCTTGATATACTTATAATTCAGCTTCACAATTTCCTCAAACGTAGGTCTTTCTTTCTTAATTGATAATTTTATTGTCTAATAGTCATCATAGTTTCCTCTTCAACATGATGCTGCATCTCTGAGATCTTCATTTTAATGGCTTTAGAGATACATTTTAAAAATATGTTTTAGAATTGTATATTTTATTTCTTCTGCATGTAGTAACATCTGCATCTAGAAATATGGACCAGCATAAGTATTTCATTTTCCATTAATGTATCTGTAAAAGTGAAATTAAATTATTTAAAATTTTTGGCTAACAAAAAACCCAATTCTTCCTCTCCACATTTCAGCAGCCTTTTCTGACTTCATTATATTTTTCTTCACTTTCGCTCTTGCCAGCAAGAAGTACGTGATTCTTAATGGCACTTTTAGTTTGCATTTGGGAGAATTATTCTTCTGTGATATGATAGGCATGCAATTCTATTATTGGAAAAGCCATTATTTTTTCTTTTCCAATGTGGTTCTCTTGCCATCAAAATCCAGGGGTGGAGAATGTAGCAAATTTCTAAACTGGACTCACATCAAGTGTGGTTCCTGTTATTTTGGGAGCTTAATACAATTTTCAACTCTTATCTCAGACTCGGATCAGCGTGATAACTATATTTTCCTCCTGGCTTTCCTCCTCTGATCTGTAATTATTGTCTGCCATGCTCATTGGTGTGCAATTGTAACTTCTCAAATGTCTTCTCTCTGACTTCTTTGCCTACTGAAGCTGACATTCACCAGTCTACTTTCATTGATGAGTCACAATTCTACTTAATTTTATTTAACTCTTGCAAATTTAATATAAAATAACTAATCATACCAAAAATACAAAGAATAATTTAATTTATATAATTATCAGCAAGGTCTCAAGTTTAGTATTTCCCCCATTTTGGTCTACTTTTAAAAAAAAATGTTTTAAATTAACTTTCAAACACAATGATAATTGCCTTTAAATATTTCACTATTTCTCAAAATATAAAACATTTAATTCATGTCACTATATAAACATAATTTTATTACCACACAACAGAAAATTAACAATAGTTCTTATCATAATCTAATAACAGTTCCTTACTTTAATTTCCCCCAATTTTTCCAATGAATCACTTACAAATGATTTGCCTTTGGTTATACTTTTTAAAAATAATTAATATAAAATAGACCCATATGTTTCAAGGCATTGATTTGTTGAAAATCAGGTCAATTTCTCCTACAGAATTTTCCAGCTTTATGATTTTTGATGACTGCTTTCTTGTAGCATCATTTCATTTGTTTCTGTATCCTATGTTTCTCGTCAATTGAAATTAGATTTAAAGATGTGATTCATTTCAGATTAGACAATTTTGGCAAGAATAGTTAATAGCAATTCTATATTGTTGTTTTGCATCATTGGAGTCAGGTAAAATGCGGCTGTTCTACATTGTTTATACTGATGAGTGGGCTCAAATTATAGCTGTTTTACTTATTTTTATTTTTGTAACTTTATTTTTTTATACATTTTCAAGCTTCAGACAAGTTTTGAGAACAAAACAAGTAACACACATGCATACTGTTTACCCAGAATCATCACCTGATTACACTTTGCCTCTTTTTGTCTTATCCTTCTCTCCTCTTTCTTTACACATACATACATACATACACACACACGTGCACACACTTACATATTTAAACTTTGATCTGAGTCATTTGAGGGTAAGTTGGCTCTAAGTGCTTTATCCCTAAGTACATTACTGTGTACTTATTAACAAGGACATTCTCTTTCATATTCTACAGTAATTACAACCAGTCAATCTAACTTTAAAGTAATATTATTAGTATTTATTCCAGAGACTAATTTCAATTTTTGTCAATTATCTCTATATCCTTTGCCTGTATATATTTTCTAGTCCAGAATCCAGTCAAGTATTATGCATTGTAATTGGTT
Organism: Hylobates moloch; assembly: GCF_009828535.3. Classification (NCBI taxonomy): domain Eukaryota; kingdom Metazoa; phylum Chordata; class Mammalia; order Primates; family Hylobatidae; genus Hylobates; species Hylobates moloch. The sequence continues at coordinate 63,248,701 of NW_026652286.1, read as the reverse complement.
GTGAAGCTTTTTATTCTCTTTTAGTCTAGAATGGTTTTTCTGCTTTCCTTTATGCTTTATGATGTTGGTATCTTTAAAAATCCTAGCCAATTAATTTGCAGGATATCCATTAAGTTGGGTTTGTCTAATGTTTTCTAATGAATGTATAAATTCAGAAAGTCAGATTCACTCTTAAAAATGCAGATTGGTTTAACCATCAACTAAAACCCAGATTAGAAAAGGCTTAGCACACTTCATTTCTTCTTTTCTACTCCATGAAAGATAATGCTAACAAGCAGAGGCTCTCTTTTCTACTCAACTAAATTTGAATTCGGAATACTTCCTAAAACAGTGCTTCCCAAAGCCAAAATAACTCAAAAAGAAATACCTATTTGACACTTTTTTTCTCAGCCTCTTTCTGCTACTCAACATGTATGGTTACTTTTCTCTGTTTTGCCTATTTCACCGTATTCTACAGCCACTGAATGCAAGATGTCTATCCCATAAGAAAGTAGTAGTGCAATAAGCATTGCTTAATGGTATAATAGGGAGACAATATGTTTTTGGGATGTAAAGAAGCACTAGAGCCTAATTTTACTGGAGATTCTATCCCACTTAGGGCATTGTCATTGTAAGGAAATGACTTATTTGTTTTTAATCTCAATGTTTTCCTGTGAAAGAAATGGTATTGCTTATCTTTCAAGGTTAATGTGAAGAATAGAGATATTGAACATATACCTTAACTATTGCAGGGACTGGGCAATTTGTAATTACTATTGTTAGTTTTATTATGTGCTAGACCAAGCTCTAGAATTTATTTTGAATTCTACCTTAATATTTTCTACTAACTGTGATTGAGAGGTAATGCTAATGAAGTCATATCAAAAAGCATGTGGGAAACAACCATCCACAATTAGCTACAGAGATTGTGTAAACAATCAGAAAAATGTGGAAAATATCCTGGGAGCCCTTAAACTTTGATGCTGGCTAGATCTTCATTGGAGTAGCTTAAAAGTTTGTACTGATAGAGAGAATACTGTTAAGCAATGTGGTGTGATTAAAATAATACATAAATTGCAGTTAAACTTGCATTTGAATCTTATTTTGGTTACTTATTGGCTTTTTAACTATACACAAATTATCTTTTACCCTTAATTTTATCATTTATAAAATACAATTATTGTTAAAATTAAGTGATATTTTATAATTTTGCAAAGGATCTTACATATAGTGGTCCTTCACTAATACATAAGCATTATTTATGGTTACTGAAAAGACTAAATTTATAAAATTTGTTAGGGCATATATTTAGCATTTTTATTAATATGTCTAGGATCACATGTCTTTTAATACTTCTACCATTTATATATCACATAATCCAAACTTTAATTTGTAAGCAAAGCAAGAAATAATGATACCAAAATTTTAATAGCTTTCATATCTTTACAAATATATCTGACAAAGTGAACTTGAAAACTTAGTTTGGAACCTTGGCATTTCTACCTCTCTGAATGAATCTTCAAATCCTAAATTAATGTTTAAAATGTATCCTGTTGTTCTGCTTCCTGTGAGATAATATTTATTCTAGGATTTTTCCGTGTAATTTAATAGACAAAACACAAAAAGAGGCAAAACAGCATACTACATATGAAAATGGAGATAGAATTTTACTAGCCATAGCCAATTTGATGACAACACATTATCTAATTACCTGAAGGCAATTAGAATATTCTTTCAGATTGTGTGTGCTAATCACATTGTATCTTCTGTTTTCCTGTGACCTATCTTCCCAAGCAGAAGCATATGTATGTCCTTAATACTGCTAGAGCCATATCAGTCTTTTCCTCAAGACCAACATGCTTTGACTATTCATTGTCTTCCAGCTACTAACTGGCTATCCATCCTAAATTCATTCACTCTCCCCACAGTGTCTTTGCTAAGCAATCACACTGCAGTGTTCAATGCTGTTTCTAACTTTCCAAGAGCAATAGTCCTATTTTTCTTCTTATTTTCAGCATCTTACTCTTTTTTTAAACCTCTGCCACGTGAATGTTCTTGAATACACCAATATGTAGATTTCCTAACACTGAACTATACACAGAAGAAAAAAACCTCAATCACTGATAAAACTGTTGCTAATATTAGGAGCTTAATTTTCCATTTCGTAGTACACTCTTGCTTTGTACCAGGATTAATAAACTTTACTGATCCCAAGATCGATGACAAAATGTTGCATCTACTAAGGACCCTACACTTCACAGAACTCTTTCAAAGACTGTTTCATTTTATCTTCAAAGAAAGTTCGCTGTTGTGCTTAAGGCATAAATTATTGTATACATCTTAATGATAAATAATCTCAACCTAGGAAATGTCAATGAATCCAAAGTATCAGAGCTAGTGAATTGATCAGGACACAAACTGGTTTCTCTAACTCCATACACTGTGCTATTTCCACTATATAATTTTAGTTGATCACTTTATGGTTGCTTTTGGGTTTCCTGAAGTCCCCAAAAAGAATATGATGCCTATGAAGCATAAGAGAAAGTTAGACTCAGACACACCATTTGTGTGGATACAATGAAGAATTTGGGATCTTTCCTGCTAATTCTTCTATCCTTAGCAGTAGTGGATACTTATCTGTATTGCAGCTTTTTTTACACGTCCATTTTCTCTATGCATGACTCTTTGAACTCGACTCCTTGGATCGCTTATCCTCAGCTTGAGATAATTTGGAAGGTAGAAAGGAACTAATGACAGAAAAGAAATCTCTTGGGTAAAACAGAAATCAACTCTAATTTTTTAAAGCAGGAAGGAAATAAATGATCTTATCTACTTTCACTAATCACCTAAATTACCACATCAGGTCCCATGACTTTAAATACCTTCTCTATGATGAAGTACATCTCTAGCCCCACCACGCAACAACTCCAGACTTGTATGTCCAACCGCATCCATGACATCGCTAACTGTATGTTTAAATAACATCTCACAATTAACATGCCTCAAAACCAAACTCTTGAAATACATTCACCTCTGAAAATATCCTCCCCTTCCCACCACATTTTTCCACATCTCAGTAAACACTAACTCCAATTTTCCACCTACTCAGACCAAAGTCTTGGATTCATCCTTAACTCCAATCTCACACCTCATATACAATTTACCAACAGGCTTTGTATGTCCTGTCATAAAAAAAATTCAGTTACAGAATCTGTTTCTACATCACACCAGAGGCACCCAGGTGCAAGCCATCATCATTTCGCACTTTAAATGTTGAAATAATCTTCTAAAATGTCTCTTGCTTCTACGCTTGTCCCCACCTCTAGTCCACTGGCAATGCAAAAATCAAATCGATCCTTTTATAATAAAAGATGTCACTTCTATCCTCACACCCCCCAGTAGCTTCTCCTTTCATTTAGAGTAAAACCCCAAATTTTATAAATGGCTGACAAGTTTCTCATAATCTGCTCCCATTCTAACACTGTTACCTTACTTCCCACAACTTTTATCCTGACTGATTCTGTTCTGTCTATCAAACATATCAAGCACATTCCTGTCTCAGGACACTAGAACTTGCTATTACTTTTGCCTGGACTACCTATTTCCCAGATATGGTTAAGACTCATGTCCTCACCTCCATCAAATCTGTGTTCAAATGCCACCTTATCTGGGAAGGCTTCCTTAATTGCCTTATTTAAAATGGCTAATCCCTCATCCCCAACCCTCCTTATTCTTATTATGTAGCTATTTATCTCACAACACTTTTCACTACCTGATAAACAATATATTTTACATATTTGTTGGCCAATGGTCTGTTTACACCAGCAGAGCTGAACCTCCGTGAAGGAATATTTGTTATCCAATGTATTCCTAGAACCTAGAATAATATCTATTCCATAGTAAGCACTCAATACATTTTAACTTAATTTAATATAATTTTTTGTTATGAATTTACCTTATGATAAAACAGACCAGAGATAATAGGTAATTCATTCAAGGGGATACAGTATAATGACCGACAGTGACAAGACTGATAGGGAAGAATGAAAACCCTAGTTCACAAGGACTGCTAGCTGACTAGGCTTGAATGACCGACAGTGACAAGACTGACAGGGAAGAATGAAAACCTTAGTTCACAAGGACTGCTAGCTGACTAGGCTTGGGTGTCCCCAGCAAATATAAACTGCTCAGACTTGATTCAATCGTGAAGGTCAGTGGTTAAATGTCTATTCTCATCACTTCTGTTGAGTCTTTTATGAGCTGTGCTAAATTAACATGGAGTGGTACAATGGCAATAAAAATGTTATTTGAGTTTAGAAGAAGATAGTTGCATATTAAAGTATATAATAATTATTAAGTTTCAAATCAGACAATGCTTACTCAAAGCTGACCACTAATCAGAGAGTTTATTAGTTTAATATTATTTAACCTTGATGACATACTAGTAGAAGAGAAGGATATATTTGGTTTAATGACTTGGAAGAATATAGGAAAAAAAAAACCTTAAAGCAGGAGAGTGACTACAAATGCTTTCTTCTGAAAAATAGAAAATTTAAATTTCAAAAATAGAAAAATTTAAATTTCAAAAATGGTTTGGTTGCTACTAGGAAAAAAGTATTATAATGACCTGTATGGTAAAATACTCAGATAATATCATTTCAAGTAAGCAATAGTGTTCCCTTTCTGCCAGAAGTTAGTAGGCAAAGCCACAGTGACAGCCACAGAACTCATAGCTAATCAGAAAAATATGCAAATCATTTGTAGATTATAGTTAACTTGTCAGTTACCCTTGGTGCAAAATGTTAACTTAGGAGAATAAAAAAGGAAGTAGCTATAAATAAATACAAAGTGTTTGAAAATAGTTTAGTAAAAACTTATTAAATCCTGGGACTTGGCAGATATAAAGCTAAAAGATAATTCAAGCTATTGGGTTAAGACTGATGCATAAGCTTATACACTTTTCTCTTTTTTTAATATTTAAATTGACAGTGATGATTTTTTAAGGCAGTAAATCTATAAAAGAAAATAAATGAGAGTGGAGCCATCAGGAAATAAGACATTTTACTAATTTTACTACATGTTTTAAAATTGAGGTGAATGGTAGAATGTTGTCAGGTGAAATGAAAACGCCACCTAAATTTGCCCAACATGTAGTAATTGAAGAGAGATCTCAAAACTTTGGACTTGGAATCTACTTGTGTGATGAAAGGTAAAAGGAAGATGGGCTAAAACAGGATAATTCAGTATCAACATAGCAATAAATAAGAGGTTAAAGAATATAACTTAATGAATATTATGTCATTTGGAAAGTTGAATAAAGAGTGTAATATAATCTTTATTAGGTTGTTTTAAGTAGAAAAGGCATTCGTAGGAAGAGGCCTATATAGCTCACAGAATTTCTGGGAAGGATGGAAAACCAGAAAATAGGAAAACAAACAAACAAACAAAAAAAAACGGCACAATGAGATTCCAGGCAAACAAACTACATTTCAAATGATCTTTTAGAATAAGCCTGTGTGTAGCAGCCCACTGAGTATTGAATTTGTAGCTGTACTGCTGCTGGAGAGAGTTGACTCTCCAAGAGTCAATTATCCACTTTTAAAATATTTCTTACATCACTAACTCTACAATGAAACTCCAAGACCACACACTGTGTGCAGGTGCTGCTCAGGTGATGGTGCGCCAAAATCTCAGAAATCTCAGAAATCACCACTAAAGAACTTATTCATCTTACCAAACACCACCTGTTCCCCAAAAACCTATTGAAATTTTTTTAAATGCAGTATTCAAAGGAAAAAAAAAAAAACTCCAGGAGTGTACAGCAATATAACTGAGCCTAGCTCATATGTGAATGCCCTGACTATGGGAATTACGAGGAAGTAGGATCTGAGGGTCTGTTTTCAATAGAGATGAGGCAGTTTCTGCCACCAACACTTCTTCAGTGAGTTTCAACATTAGGTAAACAAAGGAATATAAAACTTAAACATTGAAAAACAACTAGTAATTGCTAGCACTATTCACAATAGCAAAGACATAGAATCAACCTAAATGCCCATCAATGATAGATTAGATAAAGAAAATGTGGTACATATACATCATGGAATACTATGCAGCCACAGAAAGCAACAAGATGATGTCCTTTGCAGGGACATGGATGGAGCTGGAGGTCATTATGCTTGGCAAACTAATGCAAGTATAGAAAACCAAATACCACATGTTCTCACTTATACACGGGAGCTAAATGGTGAGAATACATGGATACTTAGAGGGAAACAACCCACATTGGGGCCTATCAGAGGGTGAATGTGGGAGGAAGGAGAGAGTCAGGAAAAATAATTAATGGATACTAAGCTTAATATGTGGGTGATGAAATAATCTGTATTAAAAACCCCATGACACACACATAACCTGTGTAACAGACCTGCACATACTGCACATGTACCCCGAACTTAAATAAAAGTTAAAAAAAACTGGGGAGAGGTAAATGAGAAGGATTGTGTGTGTGTGTGTATTAATATTTTACATACAGTAAGAAATAATTTTAAATAACTATAATGTATATAAATTTATATAATTTAATCTATGTTTATGTCTTTGTACAAAAAGTTAGACATAGATGAACTTGGTTTGGTTTGTTAGTTTAAGATAGAGAAGACAAGGCGGAAATGTCTGGCTGCTTCTCATTAAAAGTTTTGCTTTTCTGCTTGATTTTGTTTTTATTTCATCCATATATGTGATAAATAAGTGAATTTAAATATAATGCATTTGATCAATAAATGGTGAGTTTACACAAAATTAAGAGAGATTGAACTAAAGATTGCCTACTTCCAAGTCTCTGATTTGGTTTTCCATGATTCTGTGGAATTACGGTTCCAAATTATAAGTCCAGAACCCCTTGCAGTTTCTGGTAGCCCTGCCTTCTTATCTGAGGCCTCTGCCACTGGGAATTTTAGAAATATCTGCCCTGCAAAACACAGAAGGAAAAGTGTTTCATTTTTAAAAGGAAAACAAGTTCTATTTCCGGCAAGAAAGCATGAGGAGCTCTCCAGATTTGCACCCAAGTAAAACTGGTGAAAATTGCTAAAAAATAAATTAAAATAAACTATTTAAACCTACACATATACCCCAGAACCTAAAATAAAAATCAAAAAATTAAAATTAAAAAAATTAAAAGTAAATGATTTAAAGTTTCTGGAAATATGCCTAAGGTCATGCAGCAAATGAAGGAACATTTATTCAAAAAAATTACCAAAATTTCATAAGCACAGCAAGAGCTACCTACCTTTCATCTTTCATCTCAGAGAGCTGGACACTATCCTCCAGATGGATATAAACAAGGGCACAGGACTCCCTTTCCCTAACTTCTCAAAGGACTATCATTCCAGGAGGGCCTTATATCAGTATTTCTCATTCTGCTCCCAGATAACTGTTGCTCAGACTAAGTTCTGGGCAAATGCACCTGAGAGAAAAGAGGGCTCCCTTCTCCTGCCCAGCCACTACTTATGCAACAGAGATTCCACTTTGAGTGCAATGCCATTAAGAATACTGGGGCCTGGATCACTCATATACAGGCAGAAGTGATGAGGATTCCATAGTGAGAGGGGCAAGGTTAGGTGACCTAGAGCTACTGCTTTCCCCATCCACAAAGCACTCAGCTCCTAAAGCAGGAGTGTCACTCAGAGAAACTTGATGTCATTGTCCCTGCTCAGAGCACCAGACCTATGGCTCAGAGATTTTATCTGAGGGAAAAGTAGATCATAAAACCATATTTAAAATTTCTCCCCAAAGCAACTGACTTTATTTACAACAGAGTATGGAGAAGTTTAAACCTATAAGCATTCTCAATAACAATGGAGGTTGTAGTAAAAGACAATGTGAAGGAGATTAATATATCCACTGGAGATATCAGCTAAACTATGAGCCAGCTAGTTTGCTTGAGAGAAAAGTGGGAGAGAGATGGAAATAACCCTCCTTGGGTCAGAACAAATTTCAAAGACTGACTTCAGAAATTATTTCTTCAAGCAAATCTAACTTTGGTTAATATGGGAAGCAACTTATGCTTCCAGATATTGTCAGAACAATAAAAAAAAGCTGAAAATTCATAGAGCTTGACAGTTGGGTGTGATCAGGGAATGAGACAGACAAAGGGAGCTCTGGCAAAACCATTGACAACAGAGTGACTATGTATTTACTGAAGGCTTTGCCCCTGAGAAGCAATCTCAGAGACTTAATACTGCTGGTGAGGGTGGGGTGAGAGTCATAGCCTTCACTATCATCACCCAGTTAATAACTAAACAAGTAAAAAAGCAAATAAAAATAACAAGCCTGGCATGAGAGGGAGTACCAGTACCCAGAGTTGCTGCAACATATTAAAGAGTTCAGTTAACAACAAAAAATTATGAGACATACAGAGAATGAGAAATATAACTCATTCACCAGAAGTTAGGCAACAGAAAATGCCAGTGAAAGTAATCATATGTCTTACATAGAAGAATAAAACTTAAAAGTAGCTATTATAAATATATTCAAAGACCTAAAGGAAATGATGATTAAGAAGGTAAATAAAAGTATGACAATGGTATTGCATCAAATAGAGAATATCAACAAAGAAATAGAATGTATTAAAAAAGAAACTTCCAAATGGAAAACCTGGAGCTAAAAAGAACAACTTAAATAAAACAATTAATAGAGGGAAACAGCAGTAAATGTGTACTGGCAGAAGAAAGAGTTGTTGCACTTGAAGATAGATTAATTGATTTTATGTAATATAAAGAACAGAGAGAAAAAGGAATAGAGAAAAAAATAACAGAGCCTAAGACAAATGTGAACACCATTAAACTCATCAACATAAACATAATGAAAGTATCCAAGAGGAGAAAAAGACGAGATAAATATTTGTGGAACAATTGGCTAAAAACTTCCAAATTTATTGAAAAGCATTAATCTATACATACAGGAAGCTCAGAAACCTCCATGTGTAATAAATGAAAAGGGTTTCACAAACAGATACATCATAATAAAAATGCTGAAAGCCAATGACAAGGAGAAAATGTTGAAAATGGCAGAGAAAAGTGTTTATTTATTTAAAAGTGAAGCAAAATAAAATGAACAGCTGACCTGTAGGTAGAAACTATGAAGGCTAAAAGGCACTGGCATACCATATTTGAAGTGCTCAACGAAAAAAAGTGTCAATCAAGAATCCTATATCCAGCAAAGCTATCTTTGAAAAATAAAGGTAAAATAAATAGATTCCCTTATGAACAAAAATTGTGAAAATTGTGTTACTAACAGACCCACTTTAAAAGAAATACTAAAGAATGCTTCAGGCAAAAAGCAAATGCAATAATTCAATGTTTGAAATTATTAATCATCAGGCAAATGCAAATCAAATCTACAATGAGATACTATTTCACACCTACTAGGTATAATAAAAAGTTGGATAATAGTATATATTGATGAGGATGTAGATAAACGAAACATATGCAAACTGCTGGTGAGAAGGTAAAATGATTGTATTAGCTCATTTTCACATTGCTATAAAAACTTCCCTGAGACTGGGTAATTTATGAAGTAAAGAGGTTTAATTGACTCACAGTTCCACACAGCTGGGAGGCCTCAGGAAACTTACAATCATGGCAGAAGGGGAAGCATTTACCTTCTTCACAAAGTGGCAGGAAAGAACATGAACATGTAAAGGAGGAACTGTCAAACAGTTATAAAACCATCAGCTATCATAGAAACTCACTTACTATCACAAGAACAGCATGGGGAAAACCACCTCTATGATCCAGTCACCTCCTACCAGGTCCCTTCCTTGACACATGAAGATAATGGGGATTACAATTCAAGATAAGATTTGGGTGTGGACACAGAGCCAAACCATATCATTCTGCCCCTGGCCCCTTTCAAATCTCATATCTTCATATTTCAAAACACAATCATGTCTTCCCACAGTCCTCAAAAGTCTTAACTCATTTCAGCTTTAATCCAAAAGTTCCAGTCCAAAGTATCATCAGAAATAAGTCAATTTCCTTCTGCCTAGCAGTCTGTTAAATTAAAAACAAGTTAGCCACTTCCAAGATACAATGAGGATTCAGGCATTGGATAATTTCTCCCATTCCAAGTGGGAGAAATTGGCCAAAACAAAGGGGCTACAGACCCCAAGCAAGTCTGAAATTGAGCAGAGTAGTCATTAAATCTTAGAGCTCTGAAATAATCTGCCTTGACTCCATGTATCACATCCAGGGCACAGTGATGCAAGGGGTGGGCTTGCATAGCCTTGGGCAGCTGTGCTCCTGTGGTTTTGCAGGGTGTGCCCCCCTGGTTGCTTTTACAGCTGGCATTGAGTGTCTGAGGCTTTTCCAGGAACATGGTGCAAGTTGTCAGTGAATATATCATTCTCAGGTCTGGAGGACAATGGCTCTTTTCTCACAGCTCCAGTAAGCAATGCCCCAGTGGGGACACTGTGTGGGGGCTGCAACCCCATATTTGTCTTCCACACTGTCCTAGCAGAGGTTCTCCATAAGGGCTCCACTCCTACAGCAGACTTCTGCCTAGACATCCAGGCATTTCCATACATTCTCAGAAATCTAGGCAGAGTTTCCCAAAGCTCAACTCTTCTGTGCACCCTAAGGCCCAGCATTACATGAAAGCCATCAAGGCTTGGGCTTGCACCCTGTGAATCAATGGCCCAAGCTATACCTTGGCCCCTTTAAGTCATGGCTGGAGTGACTGGAATGCAAGGCACCAAGTCCCTAGGTTGCACACAGCAGGATGAGCTTGGACCTGGCCCATGAAACAATTTTTTCCTCCTAGGCCTCCATGCTTGTGATGGGAAGGACTGTTGTGAAGATTTCTGATATGCTCTAAAGACATTTTGCCCATTGTCTTGGTAATTAACATTCCCAGCTCATTACTTATGCAAATTTCTACAGACAGCTTTAATTTTTCCTCAGAAATTAGGTTTTTCTTTCCTAACACATGGCCAGGCTGCAAATTTTCCAAACCTTTATACTCTTTCACCTCTTAAACACTTTTCTGCTAAGAAATTTCTTTTGCCAGGTGGCATTGAATAAATGCTCCCATTTCAAATGCCAGGTGGCAGAAGAAATCCACTTCTGTGAGGTGGCAGAAGGAATTTCTTAGCAGCAAAAGTGTTCAAGAGGTGACAGAGTATATTTTGGAACAAATCATCTCTTTTTATTTTATGTGGAATAAATTTATATTTAAATATATATATTTAAATCATCTTTTTTAATTTTATTTTGGAATAAATATGTATTTAAAAATAAAAGTATATTTTATTTTGGAATAAATCATCTCTTTCAAGTCCAAAGTTCCACAGATCTCTAGGGCAGGGGCAAAATGCTGCCAGTCTCTTTGCTAAAGCATAGAAAGTGTGACCTTTGCTGAAGTTCCCTCAACTTAAACCTCCTTGTCTATATCACTATTAGCATTTTGGTCAAAATTATTCAACTTCTTTCTAGAAAGTTCTAAACATTCCCACATGTTCCTGTCTTCTTCCAAGCTCTCCAAACCATATCAGTGGTAAAGCCACTTTGGAAACAGTCAGACAATTCTTCAAATGTTTCCACAGAGTTATCATATGACCCAGACCAACAAAATAACAACACATGTCCACACAAAAACTTGTACAATAATGATACGCTGCATGATGGCCAACCAAATAGTGCAAATAACCCAAATGTCCATTGACTGAAAAACAGATAAACAAATTTGTGGTATGCTCATATAATTGAATATATTTATACCATAAAGGGGCACAAAATCTTGATATATGCTACAACATGGATGAACCTTGAAAACATTATGCCAAGTTGAAGAAGCCAGACACAAAATAGTACACATGATATGATTCATTGTATAAAAGACATCTACAATAGTCAAATCTATAAGCCAGAGGGTAGATTTGTAGTTTCTTAAGAGGTTGCAGGGTTGGAGAATAGGGAGTTTGATATCTAAAAGGTATGGGGCTTCTTTTTGCTATAATAAAATATTTTAAAATTGACAGTGATGGCAGTTGTAAGCAATTCTTTAAATACATTAAAAATCATCAAATTTTATATTGGGATAATGAGAATTATTTCTCAATAAAGATGTTATTAATAATAAAAAATTTAAAAGAAAGAAGAGCACACAACTGTCTTATGGTGAGTCATATAAAATAACTTGTAGAGAAGAAGGAAATCAACCTTCAGTCCTGGTACTTGAAAAAATAGTTCAATATATATTACAGACATGGAAAAAGCAATCTGGGGAAATAATTAAGCAGTGGTTTGACTCAAATGTACTTCTGGTTAAAGTCAGAATAGTCATTGAGCCCTTCTTAAAGTAAAGGAGTTTCAAAATACTGCCTGCCACTGCTCAGGGTTTCTGGTTAAAAGATACAAATGTAAAGAAACCTGCAGAGTTTTGTGGTCCAGATGGGTGCCAAATTTTGGGAATAATAAAAATAGAAACAGATTTTTTTTTCTTATAACTAAATGAACTGATTTTCAGGTTCATTTAAAAAAAAATCAAGTATATCCAAGGGAAAATGTAATGACGATAAATTATTCTTATAAGATGTTGAAATTCTTAGAAATTCATAATAAAACAATATAGTACTGGCTCATAAATAAATACATTAACGGAACTAAAAAAAACTCAAGACAAACTCAGTATATAGCAATATTTAGATTTTTTTAATATTTCAAATCAGTGGGGAAAATATGGACTAATCAACAAATGATATTCAAACAATTTGGTAGTTATCTAGAAAAGGAAATAAGGTTGAATCAATTTCCTCAAAATTTCAATTCTATAAATTCCAGTTTTCATTAAAAAATTAAATGCAAAAATACAAATATATGAAAGTACCAGGTGACATAATACAACACATTTAATTTCTTTAAATTTGGAGAGAACTTTATACATGTGACACAACTCCAAAAGAAAAGACTGACAAATTAAATCTCAAATATGTCCTGAATAACAGAAATCTTCACCACTAGAGGAGTTACAACTGGGCAAAATACTTGTAACATACATCTATATTCCTATATTACACATTATATAATGCACGTGTGCACAGACACACACTTTATATTGTGATCAATTAAAAAGTTATCTAATGCATAGTTTCCTAAAGAATAAGTATAGACTAAATCAACAGAGACAAAGGAGTAAACACAGATACAGTCAACTCATGTGGAAGGAGAACACTGAAGACTTTTAATGGGTTGAAAGAGAATGACTTTGGTTTACAATTAGAGCATGAGCATTACATGAAAGAGCAATAAGGACTCATCAATTATTCTTATGAAAAGACTTATTCTTTCTGAGGCAATTGCTCTGATCTTACTTTACCACTTAGGAGATGCAATCAACCACAACCTGACTCAACCATTCTTAAGCAAAAAAGAGATTTTTGAGGATTTGGATTGTATTAGGAATATTACAATTTCAAGAATATTTTATTTATATATTTTCATTACCTGTAAATACAGGGAGATACACATATATCTTATTTTTGTATTTGTACTAAATTAGTACAAATGCTTATATGTTTGAGTGTATTTAGTATTACCCATAAGTTTCATTTTCCCCAATAACACACGATAAAAATTTGCTAAGTAAATTATCCTAATTTAAAGCTTTTTTGCCTTATATTCACATATTCACTCTTTTCCCCTAACAGCTATACTTTAATACATGTCTGTGAAACATCTAAATGGTGAAAAACACTACATGAATTTAATTAAAATGAAAATATTGCTTATGAAAGGAGCAACGTATGATTTTAGAAAGTCATATATTTTCAATATTTTAGCTATTATATCTCCACATGCATTTCTGTATTCCTAATACTGGGGCTGTTGTCTGGTGGTACATTTAATGACTTCGTGCCCTGTGTTTATGCCACTTTCCTGCCCACTTTTACAGATTGAACACCTATTTATGTTCAAGCAGAGGGGGTCTGTGAAATGCTGCCATTGCAAACAAAAGGAGGCTGTGGGAGACACCATTTCACATCATAAGTGATAGCAGTATGGCAGAAGTCAGTAGACATGCTTCTCTGAAGACACAGGTAAACCTTCAGAAGCTGGTAAGCTGGACTCAGGCTAACAGCTCTTCCCTTGCTGATTTCTACTTTTAGAGATACTGATCAGTTGAATTCTTCTAGAGTGTAAGGTGTACGTATGTGAAGATAGACTGACCAGCTCGAGAACTGCTTGTTATTTGACTTTGAGCATGTTGTTTCACCTCACTATACTTCAGTTGCATCATTTTCAAAATGATGCTAGTAAGTTTCTTGTCATGATTAATTGTCTTCATGAATCTAAAATACCTAGAATGGTGCCTGTAAATAACGCAAAATCAATCATCAGAAACCATTTATATAAGAGAAAATTATGAGGCACTTAGCACCAGAAGAGCAAGTCTGAATATACAGATTAGATTGAGTATATAGGAAAGTCTCCATTTGCATGGTCTGTAACATGAGTTTAAATTAAATAATCGCCATCTTGAGAGATAGCAGGCTATTTAAATACAAATGACCTTGGAAATCAGACTGTTCTGACTTCAGTTATAATTCTGAAATTTGTCAGCTCTGTGGCTTTTGGCGAGTGTTTTTTATTCAATTAACAAGTATTAACTTAGTGGTCATTATATTCCTAGTATAGTAACAGGTGCTGGGGATAGAGAAGTGAACACAAGTAACAAAAATCCTTTCTCTCCTGGAGTCTGTGTTCTAGATTGGACCTCTTTGAGAAACCTAGGATTATAATCACCTTTTGGCTTGACATTTTCAATCTCAGACTCAAAACTCAGGCAGATTCATAAATGACTCACATGCTTCCTATGTACATTAATCAGCATGAAGATGCTGGCTACCTTTTACCATTGCACAATTATGAAAGAAACTACTTGCCTAACATAATGAGCTCCAACAAAATATAAAGAATAGCAAAAGAAATACCAGGACCCAGGAGGAAATATACTCATACAATGATCATCAAGAAAAGAGAAAGAACCTACCCAAACAGAATAATCTTATCAAAATAATTCGTGTTCTATTTAACACATTAGAGGGAACCAATATACACAGAGATGCACAAGGCAAGATCTTTGCCTTCAGGGAACTCAGAGACTAGACAAGGTAGTCAAAATGTGAATAGATGAGTTAAGACTTAGCACGTTCATTCTGGCAGACATATGGACAAAACATTATAGGCGTACACAGAGGGAATTTCTCTTTTTAAGTAGGGAAGGCAGATGGACATAATATAGAAAGTTACATGTGAGAAGACTGGAACAGAAGTCTAGGGATTCTCAGACAAAAATAAGCAAGGATTTTTCAGATAGTAACATATGCAAAGCATTAAACAGCAAATGGCTGGTGAGTTTTAAAATGATGAGAAATTTTAGTGACCTTCACCCCCACATTTACTAATCACCTGACTCCACACAACTCTAGCTGTTTACAGCTTCATCAGAGGGGAATTAGATGGATTTGGTTGGAGCCTGAGAGTGTGCAATCAGAAATAAACAACTAAGTCTGGAGACTTAAGTTAGATCCACATTGTGAAGCAGTGTATATGCCATTATTGAGTGTGGACTTTATATTTTATATAATGAGAAATCATAGAAGGTACATAAGCAGAGAAGAAAATATATTAGTACTCACTATAATCCTAGTAGCAACTTGTGTAATAGATATTAAACTGAAGATTGAAGGCAGGGTAACTATTGCAGACAGTAACGTGATCATTTGAAAGAGACGGATGAGTTCTTATTTAAGGCAGTGGTACTAGAAGAAAGCAAGCATGAATTGAAGATAAACTAGCAAGAATAGGTAGTAGGTTTTATTTTACTTATTCAACCAATAATCATTGAACATTTACTTTTGCTGTAAGTGTTTTTGTCTTCTCATTATTCCTTTCTCCTAAGAGCTATGCTTTGTTACCTGTCTCTGCAATGATTATGTGGTAAAAATGTCATTTAAATTTAATTAAAATGAAAATACTATCTATTTAAAAAGCAGTGAATGATTTCTAAAGGCATGTGTTTTCAGTATGTTAGCTATTATGCCTCCACTGCATGCTGTAGTTTCTGAGATTTAGCTAAACAAGACGTATATAATCCCTGCCCTCATGCAGTTTATCTTTTAGTGATCTGAAAGCTAGAGAAACATCTAGCACATGATAGTTGCTCAATAGATACTTTTGGAAGAATGAATAGATAGTTTGAATTAATTCAAAGAGATAGAAAAGGACTTCAAGTTAGGAGACTGGTTAAATATTAAGACCAATAACCTAGAGCAGATATATACTAAGCGTATTTATTATCACTGGAAGAGAAATAAAACTAAATAAAGTTCTGTGCCTCATATTCATGAGATTGCCCTTTAACTAAAAAACCAAGGTTGAGCAGTTGGGGGTGTGCACTCTAGAATGAGGAGAGCGAGAGAAAGAGGTGGGGTGGGGGGAGGATAGACACTTTAGGAATCCCAGTGAAATGTAAGTGCCAAATAAAGGATATGAGAGTTTCTCTGGTGATTCAAGATGGAGAGCAAGGTCATTGTATAACAAGAGAAGTTTCACAGAGGAACTGAGACTTAGATTGTGATTGTGATTAAAGAATTTGAAGAGGTACAGGTGGGAACAGTATGTATTATACCAGACATGGGAACAGTGTGATCAAAATATGTGAATGTGAGGAATAGCTAAGTACATTCTTGAAGCAAAAAAGGGAGTTGGTGGGATGAAGAGAATGATACAAGACAGGTGGGAAAGATGCAGTTGAAAGTAGGAAGCAAACTGTAAAGGTGGTGTTGATGAAGAAAGTTTTTTTTTTAATTATAAACCTTGCTTATATCTTTTTTCTTTTGATTCTTAGGAAAACTAAAATCAGGCAGAATGTGTCCAAAATTATGTTCTGCCTCAGCTGTTGCCTTCCTCTGTTGTTTGGTAACCATCACGCCATTAATAACTAAAAAGTGAGAGGCTCTCCCATCGTCGTATTTCCAGGCATAATATTGGACTACAGAGTATCCACTTATATTTGAACTTTAAATACACTATACATACATTTTTAGTATATATGTTGCATGAAATATTTAGGACATACTTATACTAAAAAATCATAGTAGATCAAATTTAAGTTTGATCTACCATTTAATTTGACAAATTTAATCCATCTACTGTGGATTAAATTCAAATTTAACTGGATATCGTATATTTTTTATTGCTAAGTCTATTAACTCCTCCTAAAACTATGAAAGCACTGGACTTGAAGCAGTTCTCATCTGTTAGTAAAAAGATAACAAACAAGAATTGAGTATCTGTAATATTCTTCTTTAAATTAAACTAATCTACTGTTTGATATGGCACATGTATGAGAAGAGAAAATTATTTTATCCATAAGAGTTATCACTTTGTAATAATTTGTACAGGGTTTTGTTAAGTTGCAAAGTCAAGGGGCAAAAATAAAGCAAAAGAGGAAGAAAACATTTCAAAGTGAGATGATTTAAATACGACAAGTACCATAAGCAATTGCCCATTTTTCTTCCTCATTGTGGGCTAAGTTCACGAAAGGGTTAAACCTCAAAGCTCCCTTCAGCTTTTTGCCCTTGGACTCCTGTTTACTTTAATGGAAATCACTTTTCCAAGGCACCACACAGAGATTTGAAATGCTTGGTTAAAGGTCATCCTGCAACTCAAAGAATAATAAATTTGCAATTTGTACTTTCCTGACCTCTAGAAATATTTTTAGGTGTTTGAGGCCAAAGAAAACAAAGCAGTGCTTTGAAGGGACTGGGGAGCTATCAATTGATCAATTTCAGTGGGATTATCTGATAATTGGGTAAATACATTGTTATTGATGTGCAGAAGGAGGAAGATGTGCCAAGAAAACATTAATGCCTAGGCCTAGATTTATCTGCTCATCCTTGAAGGAGGCAGTGTACTGAGGACATGAGTAATTGTTCTGCTAACAGATTTATTCTTCATTTAGGCCCCATTTGGGGCTTAAATCCTCCCCTCTCTTTCCAGCAGCTCAAAATGTGGCCCTAATCCCACTGCTCTTGGTGTCAGACTTTGCAAACCCTTCTAGTCATGTTCAGATTCCAATTTCTTTGCTTTTACGTGCACTGCTATAGCTATGTGTTGGTGCTCTAGCCAGATGTGCTTTATCTGAATGAACTTGCAGGAATTTTGCATTTGATTGGGCTACCTGGAGAGACTTGCCTCTTTTCTCTAGTCATATTTCAACCAGACTGTTTTTAAATAGACCCATCAAGACAACAACGTTTAGTGGGAAGATCCCTGGATTGGAAACCAGGTAAACAAGGTTCTAGTCTTAATGCTGTCCTTAATTATTATTATGACCTTGATTAATCTTTTACATTATCTAACTGTTTGGCCTTTAATTTCTCATTTGTGAGTCAAGGGAGTAGAGCTGAGATTGCTTCCAGCTCAATCAATAAAAGAATGAAGTAATTGATCTACATTTTATGTTGAATATGTAGACCCAACTACCAAGACTTTTTATTATTCTCATTTGTATCCTTCCTGATTATAGCCACGTTATTTCTACAACATGAATCACAATTGGGTGATCTTGCAATTATCACTGGGAGAATTAGGAAAATTGCAAAGTAAGAAAATTTTTTATTTATCCAAAACTTTTATGTAGATTTTCCTATGACTATTAAATGATTCTGAAATCCCACTATATATGGTTCATTCTATTTTAGGAATAAGGTCCGTTTAGCAAAATTATTCCCCAAGCCAAATATCTAAATATGTGTGTACAATCTTCCCCTGTAATCCCTCAAGTTATGGTAAGTTCTTCAAAATTATAAAAATACTTATCTAAGTGATGATTTTTTTTTTCATGGATTTCTTGATCTGCTTGGGCAGAATTCACGCCTCAACTCCATAGCTGCCCTTTCTAGAAACATCTATGATTAAAGCTGGCCATACTCAATTAAGTTTCTTTCTTTTTTCTCTCTCTCTTTCTTTTTTTTCCATTGATGTATGTATCTATCTACCTACTTATCTATGAGCTGAGTTGGATTTAATAAGTTTGAGCTATTTAAAGCTATCTTAATTCACGAGGTCAAATTTAGTACCATGATATCGTTAGATATTTTTTCAGCATATATCTTTTTTGTGAGCAAAAAGTCTTAACAACACTCACATTTCATTTCAGAAAAATCTACAACAACCAATCATACTATCTGTAAAAAAAAAAAAAAAAAAAGAGTGAGTCATCATCTAGCCTTATGTAAAATATATTACAGAGTGCATTAGTTGTAGAATAGGCTAAGCTTCTTAAGAACCGGAAGATAAGAACTATTGTGGATGAAACAAGATAGAAGTTTTTCAAATACCTAGATTGACAGGAAGCATAAACAAAAGGCATGTATGTGTTGAAGTAGCTAGGCAATGTACAGGGAGTAGGTGAAGGGAAACTTGTCAGAAGTCAAGGTAGAGACCAAGATTAAAAGAGAGTCTCTATCTCATGAAGTCATCTAAGGGCCTACCTTCCTTATGTCTTGTTCTATATTCACTGGAGTATTCTTCTTACCTGAATAATAAATGCTGGCTTTCATTTCAGCTCTATATTTCACCAGATGAAAAAAGTAAACAACTTCTTGATATACAAGTGACACAGAAGTATCATATATCATTTCTGTTCACATCCCTAAAGCAAAAGCTTAGTCATACAGTTTCCTAATAGCAAGGAAAATGAAAATGTAATCTCTGCCTGGATGTCTATGCACCCCATATTCATTCTCCACTTCTTTATTGTAATAGAGGTTTTGTCAAAATAGAATTTAAAGCTGAAAGTTCTATTACAATAAAACAGTGGAGAATGAATATGGGGTGCATATAGCAGTCTCTAGTACAGAGATGTGTCACATTCTCATATTTCTAAAGAATCTCTTCATCAGTCAGCAAAACATTTTACAATCATTCTACGAGAAATTCAGTGATCATAAAATCTTGATAATAATGGTAATGTTTCCAAGACTAATAATATCTCCAGTCATTAAAATGGCGAACTTACGGCGAATAATTAACTTGAGACCTTTCTTACCAACATAAAAACCTCCAAACTGTTAAGGGAGGTTTGCTTTGGGGATATTCTTCCAAGTCTTCTTGGTATTGCTAGATCATTAATTCTTCTTGAATTCATTTTCAATTCGGACATATATACTTTATATTTGTGAACTGATATGGATACATTTTTGCCCTAATTAGACAGATGTTAGACATATCTTAAAGATTATAGTTTTATTAATCCTTAGAACAGGAAAGAACCTAGCTCTAGGAATAAATTACATTCACAGTCTTTCTTTCTTATAGCATCCATATTCCTTTCTATTCGTTTCATTCATTTTCTACTCCTGAGCAAGCTGCCTATGTACCAAATTATAGAGAAAACAGTCAAATTTACATGGCTAGTGTTTGGCATAGCTCTTTTCTGGTGCCCATCTCATAGTCACTGGACAAGTTATGGAGTGACTGGCCCTGGGCCAGGTGAAACTTCCAGAATGATCAAGGGAAACTTTTGCATAAATATCATCCAACATTAGAATTCCTGAACAGATGGCTAGTAGTGGGATAGTGTTATCTCAAAGGGAAAGTTAAATATTGTCAGGTATTATGACAAATAAAATTAATAGCATATGTTATCCAAGCTACCATTGATTTAAAAAGACATTATTATTTTACATATTACCAAAAAAAGAAAACAAATGCTGCTGTTTAAGATACAACTCAATTTGCCAGTGTATGCACTATGAAAAAATATTGTATCACATAATTGATAAAACAGTTATAAAATTATTGATAATAGAAGAGTTGAAAACTACCAGTTTTAAGCATTTTCTATGTCGCAGAGGCTGTTCTATGTGATTTATGTGTATTAAATCACTTGATTACCAGAACGATCTTATGCAGAACACAAGATATTTAATATAAAATGCAAAAATCACAAAAATTACGTCTCTGATAAGTAATCATTGATGCTTTTAAAAATACAGACAGGGAAGCATACTACCTCACATAGTAGAAAATTCTCGTTTGAAGGCTCCATTACTTTGACAGTTTTTTTCTCTCTTGAGCTTAATAAAGATCCTCAAAAATACTCTCTCTAAAGTGATTTTTATTTATCTTTCTTACAAGCGAAGTCTCCCAGGTAAATTATTTAAAATATGCCATCATGCCACTCCTTGATCCTCTCTATGACAAT
Organism: Hylobates moloch; assembly: GCF_009828535.3. NCBI lineage: Eukaryota > Metazoa > Chordata > Mammalia > Primates > Hylobatidae > Hylobates > Hylobates moloch. Next base: position 63,227,455 of record NW_026652286.1, on the reverse strand, counting down.
CTCCCTGGGACCTACAAATGTTTTTCAAGCCATGTAGCAGACTGGTTGTGATTCTTTTTACCCTCCGTTAGTCAGAGGCCATTAAATACTCCAGCTGGTATCTAAAGCTAGGTTTATAAGTTTCATTAATGAGTTGGCTGGCTACCTAAAAGAGTAGTCATATCTTAGGGATTCTCCTAGGGCACTGCCATTTATGGACCACAAGGACACAAGCTGTGCCCCTCATGCCGACTGGGAATTAATCTTTCAGTAACTCAAGTGACTTGAGTTGTAGAGGATACAATAGAATCTGCACTACATCAACCATCTTGGTAAGTATATAAATATATTTCTAACCCACATGAATTAAAGGACATAAAAATTGAGAAGTGGATATTACTTTTGGTAACCTATCTGCTTTGCAATAGAAGACAAAAAACTACTAAGGGACTCAAAACTAGGAAGTTGTTAGATAAGATAACTGTTGTGTTAATTAGAATAAACAGATTCAAAGGTACAAAGATGTTTGGAATTATCGTTTCCTAAATAATTCGTACTTAATGTATTTCATGATAAAGGGGAAGATAATTCACCTATATTTCAGAGCATCTGAAGGTGAGAAAATAAAAAATTCTAGAATTAGAGTCTATGTATTCATTTCTCCTATGAAATGTCATATGAATTATTTTCTCAGCCTCAACTCTCTCTTCTATGGCCAAGAAAATAACTCTATCTGATCTGTGCCTCACAATTCCATCACTAGTTAATGACTCATTAAGATTTTATCCTTTTGATGACATGTTATTGAACCTATTCCCCTCAGGCTGGTCCAGTGATTATAGAAGCAACTGGCAAATGCTTAATCACCCACTTTATTATCTCCTTATTAATAATAAATACCAGAAGAAAGGTGTATATAATTACATTGCTAGTTTAGAAGTGACATAAAAATGGTGGCAATATTGAAATACTAATGTAATTTGAACAGTATCACATTGGTACTTGGGGCAACAGATGTGTTGAAGCATGAGAGAATATAAATACTTGTATTTTCAACCAGAAAAACAATTGGTACATTAATGATGTTAATTGAATGAGAGATCCTTTCAATGGAACCTGGAATGCATCTAAATATTAGTCTTTCCTTAAGTAAACTGTTGCATAGTCTCTCAGATGATCCTGGCTTTCAGCATTTGGAAGGTTATAGAAATAAAATCACTCATATATGTCATATATAGGGGCTCCAGATAAGGATTGTCCTTCTGAAAATATTAATTTACCTGCTTAGTTATCCTAATCTTTTTATTATTAAATGTGGATGGTAATAAGACAGAATTTTTAATAAATGTGTGTGGTTCTTCCTACAAAATAAGGCAATATCAGTTTATACTTTCCTATCAAAAGTTATTACAACTAATAATATGCTTTAGCATGAAGAATTTCTGTATTCAGAGCCCATCCTGCCTAGTGGGTGGACATTCTTTCATTGAATCAGCAAGTATTTTTTGAGTCCCTACTATGTGTCAGGCATTAGTCTCCACCATAGAGCAGTCTAAGTTTTATACTGCTATTACATATATAAGCAATGACATTCACTTATGACAGATGGACAGTCTGGCATGAAGAAGCAATGGCTTGAGCTAAAGCCAACCCGACATTTGTCTATGTGACATGCCTCCCAATATGAAATTCCATGAAATGCCAGCTATTGCTCCATTTTTCTCTGGAATTCAAGGAATAGAATTGACGTGCAACTGAATATTGTTATTCTACAAATAATATTGAATATTGACCTTACCTTAATTTATATGATATGAATATTCAGTACTTAAAACCACCTAAGTAGCAAATTGCACATAACACACCAAGATTTACTAGCATGTCAAAACACTGCTGCCAAGAACCAAATCTTCATAAGCCCGATGCTGCATAGAACCAAATCTTTCCACATTCTGTAAATTCACTTGAACTCCCCCTGATATTTCTACATGTACCAATTTCATTCTTGCTTCTGTGACTTTGTTTAAAGTTATTTTTGTATCATAAAATTTCCTTTGTGTGTAAAGAATCTAGTCTCTACCTATCCACCAAATCTCAACTCAAATCTTCTTCATCTTAATTCTATTCTAACTATTAATGCAAGTAAAAATCTGTCCATTTATTGAATTCCCATTTTAAGTGCTTATTCCATATCTACAATGTGTATAGCATGATGCAACTGTCCATTTGATTTGCACCAATCATCACAATTTAAATTTTTCAATAAAATTTCTTCTATTAAAAAGTTAATCTATTTTTTTTAACAGGGTCTTGTTTTGTCACCTAGGCTGGAGTGCAGTAGTGCAATCATAGCTTACTGCAGCCTCAATCAACCAGGATCATGTGATCTTTCCACCTCAATCTCCAAAGTAGCTGGTACTACAGGTGTGTGCCACCATGTCTGGCTTATTTATTTATTTTAAGTAGAGACAAGGTCTCACTATGTTGCCCAGGCTGGTCTCTAACTCCTGGGCTCAAGCAGTGCTCCTGCCTGGGCCTCCCGAAGTGCTGAGATTAGAGGCATGACTCATCATGCCTGGCCAAAAAAAATTAATCTCCCTTTTTAATTGCCATGATGGGAAGGGTACTCATATGACTTATACTTCTTTTTTTCTTACAACATAATATACTTAAGAAATACAACATGTTCAAATGTTCATAGATTAATGCTGATAATATATTATCTATCTATCTATACTACTATGACTAAAAGGTAAATTAAAGGTAGGAATCACAGCATCACCTGGGAGATGGTTGGAAATGTAGAATTTTGAAAATCACTCTTGATTAAATAAATTTGTTTTTGTATTTTTTAAATATCCTAAGATAATTAAAATGCATAGTAAGTTTCTGGGGTACTGATCAAACTAAGACATAAAATTTTCTAACTTTCCAACATTCAATTTATCTGAATTTGGTAATGGTATTATTCAAAAATAACTCTTTGCCAGAAAACTGAAGTCAAAAGGGGAAAAGATTATTTTCTATTTATGGTCAATATTTTTAACATTAATAAGCACTTCATATCAACATTAATACATCCACTATATAACATATGCAGTCCAACATTCTATTGCTAATTAGGGGACTAATATATCTAAAAATGATATATGACTTGTCAAAATGCACAAAACCAGTGACTGACATGTTGAATTTTAGCTCGTTATTTTTGAATTATTTAATATATCCAGGAAACCTATAAAGTTAATATTACTACTAACTCCATTTCTATAATAAAGTAATTAAAGCTTAAAAATGATAAGAAGCCAAGTACAGTGGTATAGTCTCAGCTACTCATGTGGCTGAGGTGGGAGGATCACTTGAGCCCAGGAGTCTGAGGCAGCCTAGATAACGTAGCAAGACCTCATCTCTAAAAAAAAAGAGCATAAGGAATTTCCTTTAAATTATAAAGCAAGTGTATATATCAGAGATTCACACAGGTCTCTGTTATTCAATACCATGCTGTTAATCATGTCATTCTATGATCACAACCATCCATGCCATAGATTTCCAAAGATGTGAAATAGACAGAAAGCATGGCAGATGAAAAAAATGTCAGAGGAGGCTAATTTAAAAAAGAAGGCAAAGTGGAATAATACATGTTGATGCTGAGAAGGAGGAGGTCTTTATTTTATGGCCAAGTTATATATTTATATCTTCCTCATAACAGTAGTGAATCACTTTAAACAGGAATATAATATAAGTAGTTTTGTGTTGTGAACAGATTACCCTGGCAGCATTATGGAGGACAACTAGGAAAGAAAAATAGAATTTATGCAGAAAAACATGTTATTATTTTATTGCCAAGCTCTAGTCAAAGGTTAATGGCTACTTGGACTAGTGAGTTTGGCACTGAAAATACAGAGGTAAGCAATTGAATTTGAAGACTATTTGGAAGTAAAGTAATAGAAATTGAAGATAGATTTTGCTATGTTGAGTGAAGGTAAAAAGAAGCCTCAAATAACATTTTTAGGTCTTTGATTTGCTATTTGAATAGAAGAGGGTATACCTCTCTGGTGAAGATAAGAAGCCATGGAAGAATAATAGATAAGAACATCTGAGTTCAACATATTGAGTTTGAAGTGCAGTTCAGCCCCTAAACTTCAGCAGACACTTGAAAATATAGGTCAGTGAATCAGAGGAGATTTTGTGCTAAACACAGTAGATTGTGAGTTATTTGTGTATGGAATGAAAAGTATTGTGGCTCTAAGATTGAGGGTTGAGTAACGCCAACATTAATAATTCTGCAACAGAGTTTTATAAGTAGCAGACAGAGTGGGAAGAAAGTTAAAAGGGCATGTTACCTAGGAGACTAGTGGAAAAGTAACTCAAAAAGGAAGACCTGAGTAAGGTAAGTACAGAAATATGTTCCTTGGATTGAAGCCTACAGCTATCATTGGTAATTACTTTGACAACTGTTTTAGTGAAACAAGAGAAAGAAATAAAGGTCATCCGAGTAGAAAGAGAGGAAGTCAAACTACCCCTGTTTGCAGACGACATGATCTATATCTAGATAATCGCATAGTCTCAGCCCCAAAGCTCCTTAAGCTGACAAAAACTTTAGCAAAATCCCAGGATACAAAATCAATATACCAAAATTACTAGCATTCTTATACCCCAACAACAGTCAAACTGAGAGCCAAATCCAGAATGCAATCCCATTCACTATTGCCACAAAGAATAACATACCTAGGAATACAGCTAACCAAGGAGGTAAAAGATTTCTACAAGGAAGACTGCAAAACACTGCTCAAAGAAATTAGAGATGACACAAATAGATAGGAAAACATTCCATCCTCATGGATAGGAAGAATCAATATTAAAATGTCCATACTGCCCAAAGCAATTTATGGATTCAATGCTATTTCTATCAAACTGCCAATTACATCCTTCACAGAACTAGAAAATATTTTAAAAATGAAGAGTTCGTGTCCTTTGTAGGGACATGGATGAAACTGGAAAACATCATTCTTAGTAAACTATCGCAAGGACAAAAAACCAAACACCGCATGTTCTCACTCATAGGTGGGAATTGAACAATGAGAACTCATGGACACAGGAAGGGGAACATCACACTCTGGGGACTGTTGTGGGGTGGGGGGAGGGGGGAGGGACAGCATTAGGAGATACACCTAATGCTAAATGACGAGTTAATGGGTGCAGGAAATCAACATGGCACATGGATACATATGTAACAAACCTGCACATTGTGCACATGTACCCTAAAACCCTAAAGTATAATAAAAAAATAAATAAAATAAAGATTGCAATATATTAAAAAAAAAATTCATATGGAACAAAACAGGAGCCCAAATAGCCAAGGCGACCCTAAGCCAAAAGAATAAAGCTAAAAGCATCACACCACCTGACGTCAAACTATACTACAGGGCTACAGAAACCAAAACAGCATAGTACTGGTACAAAACCAGGCACCAATACCACTGGAACAGAATTGAGAGCCCAGAAATAAGGCCACACACCTATAGCTATCTGATATTCAACAAAGCTGACCGAAACAAACAATAAAATGGGGCTGAGATAATTGCCTAGGCATATAGAGAAAACTGAAACTGTATCCCTTCTTTTTACCATATAAAAAAATTAACTCAAGATGGATTAAAGACTTAAATGTAAAACTCAAAGCTGTAAAAACCCTGAAAGACAACCTAGACAATCTCTTTCTTGATACAGAAATGGGCAAATGTTTCATGACAAAGATGCCAAAAGCAATTGCAAAGAAAAGCAAAAGTTGACATATGAGATCTAATTAAACTAAGGAGCTTCGGCACAACAACAACAACAACAACAAAACTTTCAATAGAGTAAACAGACAACCTACAGAATGGGAGAAAATTTCTGCAAACCATGCATCTTATATAAACATCTAGGAACCAGCACGTAAAAGGAACTTCAACAAATTTACAAGAAAAAGAAAAAAAAAATAAAATCAACAACAATCCCATTAAAAAGTGGCAAGGGATATATGGACAGATAATTTTCAAAAGAAGACATACAGCAGCCAACAAGAATATGAAAAAAAAGCTCAACATTGCTGATCATTAGAGAAACACAAATCAAAACCACAGTGAGATACCATCTCATACTAGTTAGAATGGCTATTATAAAAAGTCAAAAAATAAAAGGTGCTGGTGAGATTGCAGAGGAAAAGGAATGCTTATACACTATCAGGAGTGTAAATAGTTTAACCATTGTGGAAAACTGTGTGGCAATTCCACCAAGACCTAAAAATATAATCACCATTTGACCCAGTAATCCCATTACTGGGTATATAACCAAAGGAATAGAAATCATTTTGTTATAAAGACATGCATACAAATGTTTACTGCAGCACTATTTACAATAGCCAAGACATGGAATAGACCTAAATACCCATCAATGGTAGACTGGATAAAGAAAATGTGGTACATATACACCATGAAATACTATGCAGCCATAAAAAGAATATGGATCTAGCTGGGAGGCCGTTATTCTTAGCAAAATAACACAGGAACAGAAAATCAAATAACACCTGTTCACATTTATAAGTGGTAGCCAAATGAGAACACAGGGACACATCAAGTGGAATTAAAGACACTGGGGCCTATCAGAGGATGGAGGGTGAGAGGAGAGAGAGGATCAGGAAATATAATTAAGGGTACTAGGTTTAATGTCTGTCTGTGTCACAAAATAATCTGTACAAACCCCCCACCCCCGACACAAGTTTACCTATACATGTACCCTGAACTTAAAATAAAAGTTTTAAAAAGTACATACTGACTCTAAAATGTGATTTGAAGATATGATTTCATATGTCTGTGTTTTGTAGGAATATGTGTTTGTAGAGAGAAAGTATATTGTGTAAACAGGTATTTGAATGGTATTTTAGAGGACTTTTAAATATAATGTCAACTTATTGACTCTCCTTATACTATGGAAGACAAACACTAGAATTGTGCCTATACATAGTGGAAACTCAGCAAATATTCATTTAGTAGTTGAATACATAAATGCATAATTTTCAGAGATTTGACATACTGGAATGGAGGGTGGCAAATGTGATTAAAGGGCTCTTATATTTTAATAGAATCAGGAAAGTTCGTCTAAAATATCTCTCTGGCAAGGCCACTAACAATACTTCCTGGAGGAAATAGGGAATGAAGAACATTTATCTTTTAACATATGGTACAATATATTTTAATTTTTTGCATATGGGATTCTTCTGCAGGTAACAGAAACATAGTAAACTTCAAAAAGAAAAAGGAGAGTGTCTCCATAATGACTTCTGAAATTTGAACAGATAAACTCACTAATGGATTTCCCTTAATCCATTAAATAAAGCAATACCACAAAATTAACCTTGTGAGGTTTAAAAGAAAAAAAACTATTCTTGTTTATTTACATTTCTTATATCTCTGTAAGTATCTCAAAAATATATCATTCTTCTTATCCAATCAAAAATGACATGGATTTCCTTATGATCTGAAGCATTGCCAATATCCTAAAAAGATAGTGATTACTACTATATTGAGAGCTTATTGCTCAGTTTATAACTTCTAAGGCCTTTGGAAAGCTAAATTTTCAATTTCCTCTTCTTTTTATATCATATGTGATCATTAGAATCCTTTTATAGTATTATTTTTCTTCAAATTTTTTCATAATTGATGTGTACCAGGTTATTTGTCTGTGGACAAAGAGCCCTTTGTTCTCCAATTATCTTTTCCTCCAGCCTGATTTAGCTAATGTTTGCAATATCACAGTTCATCACTATGAAGGTAAGTATAACATGACAAATATTGAAACAAATTAAATGGACAGAGAGTAGTCAGAAAGCAGAAGTAATCCTTTTGAGAGAATAGCCCTCACAGTAATCAACTATGTGAGTGTATGTGTGTGTGTGTGTGTGTGTGTATACACACCTCTTTTATCTTTTCTCACTGAAAAAAAAAAAAAAAAACTTGACCTGACTACATTAACATGTATCCAAGTATACATTCTTTTTTAGAATCACTTTTTAATTTTACTTTTAAAATAGTAATAGAACTATATTATGTAGTAAAAACAGCCTTTCCTCAAGGATCGTTCTTAATAATTCTAACAAAAGCAGAAAGTTGACATTTGGGAGTAAATTTGGAATTACTTCTCAACCTACTGAGGCAATGTGCTATATTGGAAAGAGAATGTTAGAGAAGAGAGACTTGGGTTTCAGTGTCGGCTCCATTCACTAGGTTTACTTACTTGATTTATAACTTTCAGAAAGTGTTTTGTATGTGAACATGAGATTAAACCACTTGAAATATATATATATAAAATCACAGAGACATGGACACTAAAATTTTTATAAATACTGCATTTGGTATGTTTTACTTCTGGGATGAGACAGTAAAAAAATAAAATCTAATTCTGATCTCCAGTCTTTTGTTTTCCTGACACAGAGATGACAAACTTCCATCAGCCTGAATGCTGGAGTGACCATGTGGATCAGAGTACTTGCCAAATGTTCACCAGACATACAAAGTAAGCAAGAAATAAATATTTGTTACATTAAGTCAGTGAGATTATGGATTAAATTTATTATACATTTGTAATTACTACTATAGCATTACATATCCTGCATAATATGCTTGGTAAAAAATAAATCAAAATGTAAAATATACATTTAATATATTATTAATTCTATAATTATGAATGTTTTTGGTTCATCTCACTTCTTATTACTCAGTATCCTTAGGGGCTCATTCTTTTTCTATATCAGCCGATGTTGTATATTCCTATCAGGGAGACTTCTGTTGACTGCAGGGAAACACGACAAGCATTATCAGTCTTTTTTCACTTGTTCCCTTGTAAGTTGTAAAATAAAGCTTTGTTCTATTTAGCTTATGAATAAACTATTTAGCCATAATTATTAGCACATATTACTATATTGTCCTAATAATTCAAATACATAATCCAATTATTCTTTTTCTACATATTTTTATATGCTTGCTCAAACTATGGAAAATGCTACCAACAAAACTGAAGTTTTGCTGTGATATAAGCATTAATTATCATATCTATAGATTTGACAAATAAACACTTTCCATACTATTCCTTAAACAACATTAGTAAATTAATACATAGGCCAATGCGTTAGCAATACTAAATAATAAAATAAGGACAAAATTGTTACCAATAAAGTTTAGTAGCCCTAAGAATTTTAATATATTGTTAATTGTTAGTTTTCCTGTAATGAAGGGTTCAATACGACAAAACCAAACATTAACTAAAAGAATTGATGAAAGCGCTCTGCACTATAAACAGAGTATTATTATTATTATTAAAATAATTTAAACATTAAAGACATCATTTAAATGTGGAACTGAAGAGAGCTGCCATGGTTAACTTTCAACTCAACTACAGTAAAGAAATTCCTAGCCAGGTGCAGTGGCTCATGCCTGTAATCCCAGCATTTTGGGAGGCCGAGGCAGGCAGATCACCTGAGGTCAGGAGTTTGAGACCTGCTTGGCCAACATGGCAAAACCCCATCTCTATTAAAAATAAAAATAATAATAATAATCAGCCAGGCGTGGTGGTGGATGCCTGTAATCCCAACTACTCAGGAGGCTGAAGCAAGAGAATTGCTTGAACCCGGGAGTCAGAGGTTGCACTGAGCCAAGATGGAACCACTGCAGTCCATCCTGGGTGACAGAGTGGGACTCCAACTCAAAAAGAAAAAATTCTCTTCATTTCTTGCAACAATGCTGTAGCAGTAAGACCATTACACTTACTAAGAATCATAGAGGTTTGCTTGTATACTTATGTTACAAACCTGCATGTTCTGCACATGTATCACAGAACTTAAAGTAAATTTTTTTTAAAAAAAGAACCATAGAAAATCAGATCTTTGCTTTCCAGTAGTATCTGTTCAGATAAAAAAAACCCTAAAATCTAAAGTATAATAAAAAAAAAATCCTAAAAAAAAAAATACAAAGTAGTTCAGAAAGCAGGACTGATCAAATGTCTAGTCTTAGGGGATGTTTAACAAACTTTATATTTAAGTTCTCTTTCTTGGAACAGAATACCTTCATTTACTTTAATAAATCTTTATAAATATTTAATTGTAACTACTCTCTGCCACCAACTGTTTATTTCTTCAATTAATAATTCTGGAATGCTTTGCAAATAGATTTAGTTATGCAGAATCTGATTATAAGAATACTGTACTTGGAGAAGACAAGTGGTGCGTCTTCCTTTAGCTCTCATTGCAGTAATCAGCATATGCTATTAGGTTACATGAGGAATGTGAGAATGTATGTTTCAGTTTGCCCAGGATAGTATTCATGTACACCTGCTGTTATAATGTTCCTTAAAATGTAATATTTGTCCCATAATTTTAATTTTTAATAAATTATTACTAATTTTTTATGACAATAACCCAGGATTAGATAGACCCCCCCACAGACTGCATTTCCAGTGTCTTCCACGCTCTTGTCTAGCACCATGTTATGCATTTATGTACACTTTTATGCAAAGTTAAATCGAAAAGGCAGTCAGTGATATCATATTTCTGTTTTTTAGAGTATTTTGAAACCTACACCCTCAAGGGCAGTATGCAAAGGTACTTGCTGATAAAACTAAGTCATTTGGAAATGAGTGGCTAGAGACAGCTAAATCCCTTCAGTCTTGAATGGTAGTGAGAGAAGGATCTGGTGTTCCTCTAACTCCCATTTACTTGGTTCTGAGCTAAGTTAGCTGTGGACTTTGATCTGACCTGAAAGATGCATAAAGAAATCAGGTGAACAGGTCGGGTGCGGTGGCTCACGCCTGTAATCCCAGCACTTTGGGAGGCCGAGACGGGTGGATCACGAGGTCAGGAGATCGAGACCATCCTGGATAACACGGTGAAACACCATCTCCACTAAAAATACAAAAAAATTAGCCAAGCGTGGTGGCAGGCACCTGTAATCCCAGCTACTCAGGAGGCTGAGGCAGGAGAATGGCTTGAACCCGGGAGGCAGAGCTGGCAGTGAGCCGAGATCACACCACTGCCCTCCAGCCTGGGTGACAGAGAGAGACTCTGTCTCAAAAAAAAAAAAAAAAAAATCAGTAGAAATCAAGGGCAAATGCAGAAAAAAAAAAAAAAAAGAAGGTTAATTGTATGCAAAATATATACAGAAAACAAAGGTTGAGCAGGAATGTATTAAGTAGCCTAAATATTTTTGCCTCACTGTTTTTTCCATTTTGGTAGGATGACTGCAGAAAATGAAGTAAGTAGAGGTTCCTCTTCAAAGGAACTTTCCTCCCAGTCCAATTGAGAATAGATAGTAACCTCTCTTAGAAGCAAAATTTACTCAAAGACCTGTGCTAATATTCTTAAATATTTGCTAGCTGTAATAAAGAAATCAATATACTCTGTGTTCTTAACTCCCATATTTTAGCCTAGATATTTGCCCTGGCATGACTGAAGTGGTCCAAGCAAGCATTAGGTCATAGCCTATTCCTCTTCCTTATTTGGAAGTGTTTTTGCCTCTCTCAGCATTCCACAAGTTACTTCCTCTCTTCCTTTGTTATCCTCTGCCTTTGCCTCTTTTGGGAAGTTCTAAGTTGCTAGCCAATCGGGTTGAGTAGAGAATGTGAGGTCCTGTTCCAGCCAATGGAAACTGGACACAGCAGTAGGATGGACATATCAGGTTATAAATGACCCGTCTCCTTTGTTCGTGTGCGCTCTCATGGCAAGACTGCTAGCAAGCGGCACCCTTTCTGCAGAAAGTAAACTAGTCTTGCTGAGAGATCTTTTGTCTCAGTGTTGATTTTTGTGACATCAAGCACCCATTCCCAATAGTGACTATACATCTAAAATCATTTATTTTCCTTGTTAGATTCTGCTAAATCCATTTTTGTAGGATTGAGGAATGAAAAAATATAAGTACAAAATTAATTTAAAAATAAATACTGACTTTCCAATTTTTAAGCAAGTTGCAATTGATCATTTAGCTGGCATAATATATGGTTTTCAACTTTAATCACACATGTGAATACTGCAATTTAGATAAAATAACTGTTTTGTGGGCTAATTTTGCTCTTTCTTATTCCAAGATTTTTGTGCACATACTAAAATGACATAATAACTGGTTATTCATCGGTTTCATTAAAAGAAATTTCCACACAATTACATGGCAATTGTTTTATATCAGTGCCATTAAGTATTTAGAATAAAGTATCAGTTATTTCCAATAATTAATCATTTTTATATCACATTTGTGGACTCAGATAAATTTTTTGGAAGTCTTATCTGTTTAAGATAAAACGACCAATATTATTTACATGTAAATTAATTTAAAAAGTTTAATATTGGATTAAAAATTATGAATTATTTTGGTAAAGATATGGATATAAAGTTTGATGTAGCACAGCATCATGGTAAAAATGACATTCTCATCAAATTAAGAAATTTGTGAAGTAGAAATGACAAAGTACTCAGATTTTGTTGCAACAATTATACAACTCAAAATTTCATCTAAAGAGTTTTAAATATTTCAGAAATTAAAATAGAAGCCACAGTTATCAAAGTTAAAAAATTGTCATATAGGCACACAGTTAATATAACTAAAATATAATTTTTGTGAGTATACCGATATCTATTAAAAATGTACTGCAGCATGTCCGTCCACGTTTTCTGTCTTTGTTGCTAGCCAATTAAATTTTAGAAATGTTTGAGACTTTGGAAACGACACTTAAAATAAATGTTAGTATCTTAGAATCCCTTTTGTTTTATAAATTAATAAACTTTAATTTTTAGAGCTCTTTTAGGTTCAGAATGGAAAGTATGGAAAGTACAGAGAGTTCCTGTAAACCCTCTGTCTCCACATATGCTCAAACTCCCCAACTATCAACATCCCACACCAAATTGTTATATGGGTTACTGTCAATAAATCTACATTGACACATCATTTTAATCCAAAGTCCATAGTTTACATTAGAGTTCACTGTTAGTGTTATACATTTTACAGGTTTTGACAGACGCTTAATGACAAGTATCTACTACTACATTATTATAGAAAATAGTTATTACATTATCATAGAAAATAGTTTCATTGTTGTAAAAACCATCTGTGCTCTACCTGTTTTCTCTCCCTCCTCCCTAAACCCTGGCAGCCACTGATCTTTTTAATGTCTCTGTTGTTTTTCCTTTGCTAGAATGTCATATAGTTGGAATAGTATAGTGTGTAGCCTTTTCAGACTGGCATCCTTCATGGTAATGTGCATTTAAGTTTCCTTTGTGTCTACTCATGGCTTGATAGCTCATTTGTTGTTAGTACTGAATAATATCACATTGTCTGCAGATATCGTTTATTTATCCAACCACCTACTAAAGGGCATTTTGGTTGCTTTCAAGTTTTAGCAATTGTGAATAAAGCTGCCATAAATGTTATGTGCGAAATTTTGTGTGGACATACATTTTTAATCCCTTTGGCTATATATTAAATAGCTTGATTGGGTTCTGTGGTAAGAGTATGTTTGGCTTTATAAGAAACTACCAAATTTTCTTCAAAAGTGTATGTATAATTTTTCATTTCCACTAGGAATAAACAATAATTCCTATTGCTCCACAACCACTCCAGCATTTGATGTCAGTGTTCTGGGTTTTGGTCATTCTTATAACTGCATAGTGGTAACTCATTGTTTTAATTTGCAATTCCCTAATGTTATATGTTGTTGAATATCTTTTTATATGCTTACTTGACATCTGTATATCTTCTTTGGTAAAGTGTGTTTCTGGGTCTTTTGCCCACCTTTTAATCAGGTTGTTCATTGTTTATCATTGAATTGTTAGAAGTTCTTTGTATATTTTGGATAACAGCTTTTTTTCAGAAGTGCCTTTTGCAAATATTTTCTCCCAATCTGTGGCTTACCTTCTAGTTTTCTTGTCATTGTTTTTCACAGAGAAAAGTTTTTAGTTTTAATGAAATTCAGCTTATCGATTGATTTTTCATGGATTGTGTTTTTCATATTGGATCTAAAAAGTCATCAAAATACTGACGGCCATCTAGGGTTTCATTGATGTTATTTCCTAGGAGTGTTATAGTTTTGCATTTTACATGTAGGTCTATGATCCATTTTGAGTTACCTACATTTTTTGAGAACGGGGTAAGGTCTATAGTTAGATTTATATGTTGCATGTGAATTTTCAGGTGTTCTATCGCCATTTTTTATAAAGATTATCTTTATATCATTGCATTGCCTTTGTTCCTTTATCAAAGATCAGTTAACTCTTTTTATGTGGGTCTATTTCCAGGCTTTCTACTCTGTTCCATTAATGTATAGGTACATTGTTTCACTAATACCACACTGTCTTGATCACTGTATCTTCATAGTAGGTCATAAAGTTGGGTAGTCCATCTTCTAATTTTGTTTTCATTCAAGATTGAATTGCCTATTCTTGGTCTTTTGCTAGAATGTCTTTTAAAAATAGCCTCTAAATATAGTTGTCCCATATTCAAAATGAGTTAAATGTGTTAAATATAAGTATTCAACAAATGCTATCACAGAAAACATTAACTTGCAACACAAAAAATTTAAATAACTTGAGCTCAAATAGTGTAAAAAATTTAATTTTGAATCCAATAATTTTAGTTTGGAATATTTCAACTTGTGAAAAATATTTAATGAAATTCTTAATTTTATATCAATAAATTCATATTCTGCGCCAGAATAAGATGAAAGTAAAAATAAATACATAAACTCAAATGACATAAAGCTTCCAAAATCATTATAAGTAGACAAGAGAGTGGTACTTTGATAAAAATGAAAACCAGAGCCTGTGAAGATATTTGAAATAAAATATCAACTATCTATTCATTTCAATATAAAACAAATTTAATTAAAGTATATTTGATTAGAAACATTTTCTGTGATCTACCATATAATTCGACATGTGTGGAGAAAGTACTTTTAGTTAAAAACAACGTAGTTTATAGCAAAGAGTCTAAAAGTTTAAAAAAAATTAAAGAAATTTAATTGTAGACAATTTAGAATTCACTAAACAACATGGATCTTTCTTTTTTAGTTTATCATTCCCAGTTTTCAAGAAATTATTTAAAAAATCAGAAAAAATACTCTTAGTTCTTGTATTAGGGTTCTCGAGAGGGACAGCACTAATAGGATAGACGTATACATGAAAGGGAGTTTATTAAGGTTTATTCACTATATGATCACAAAGTAAAGTCCCACAACAGGTCATCTGCAAGCTGAGGAACCAGGGAGCCATTCTGAGTCCTAAAACCCCAAAAGTAGGGAAGCCAACAGTGCAGGCTTCAGTCTGTGGCTAAAGGTCCAAGAGGCCCTGGCAAACCACTGGTGCAAGTCCAAAAGTCCAAAAGCTGAAGAACTTGGTGTCCCATGTTCAAGGGGAGTAAGCATCCAGCACAGGAGACAGGTGAAGACTCAGCCAGTCTAGTCCTTCTACAGTCCTCTGCCTGCTTTTATTCTAGCTGCACTGGCAGCTGATTAGATGGTACACACTCAGATTGAAGGTGGGTCTGCCTCTCCCAGTCCACCGACTCAAATGTTAATCTCCTTTGACAACACTTTCACAGACACATCCAGAATAATACTTTGCATCCTTCAATCCAATCAAGTTGACACTCAGTATTAACTGTCACAGTTCTACATTTTTATGTTCCCAATCTCAGTGGAATGAGTTAATTGCCTTGTTCTTTGGTTTTCAAACAATAGACAGAGGTTTGCAATGTTCTCATCATTACCCATTTCTACTGAGAAGAAAAATGTATGTAATGAGCAAAATGGATACTGATTAGAGAAGTGGCCTGTTAAAAGAAATATACTGCTGTAGGTTATTCTCTTTACCTTTAGTCTAAGGTAAATCACTAATGGGTAACTAACCACATCACTTTAAACATAAGGGAAAGGAGTCTCAGGCCACCAAAAGAGGATCCCTTAGGCACATCTACTAAAGAGACACACCTATGTTTTGGATGCTCTTATCATTGCTTAGACTGTCTACTCTATTGGGTTCACTGACTGCCCATATATAACAACCTTTGGATTGGATTTGACTCCTATGAATGTTTTTCCTCTTGGACTTTGTGCTTCATAGGAGTCAACACAGTATATTTCTTCTTGGCCATGCCAAGCCACTAGTACAATAGTATCTATGCTCTCCCATCTCCGTTTCCCAAAGTTTCTTCCTTTTTCATGGTACCCAGAAATGTTACACTGAATTGTAAAACCAAGAGTTTTCTGAACAAAATTCCATGATTTATTTTATTTTTATTTATTTACTTATTTTTAGATATGGCTTTCCCATGTCTCATGATTTCTACACTGGAAAAAGTGAAATCAAGGTGGACAACCAGCTTTCCCACATTTTGGGTCTCTTGGCAGAGAGCCTATCCCTACCTCAAACAACAGGAAGCATTGGGGGTAGTTGAAGGGAGAAATATCCCTAAGAATACCTAGAAACAAAGGTGGAGGTGGGACTACCATCCTTGCCCTGGAAACTCTACTATGTAATTCAGACAAAGGAGAGTACTAAATTAGAATGGCTGTTGTGGAGCACCACACTGCAAGAGATTTGTTTCTAAGGTCCCCTAAACACAAACCCCTAGCCAACCTTCCCATATTGCTGGAATATCCCTCACCATTTAGGATAGGGCAATCTGATTATTTATTAGAACCAAAGCAAATCTGTGGTTAAGGGGCCATCAAGTGCAGAAAAAGAGTCAGTGACCTAGCATAAAAATAATAAAGAGAGAGAAGGAGAGGAGAGGAGAGCAGAGGAGAGGATGGGAGAGGAGAGGAGAGGAGAGGAGAGGGAATCAACAGATAAGTTAAATCTCAAAACAAACATAATAGAAACCAAAACACGCCATAAAGAAAAGACTAGAATAATTAACTAAACTTTCAATGCAACAACACAGGCATGGATCCACAAGAAACAACAGCAAGTTACCACCAGTAACTGACCAGAATGAGATGGCAATATGTAAACTAACTGAGCAAGAATTCAAAATAGCAGTTTTAAGGAAACTTAGTGGTGTCCAAAATAACACAGAAAAGGAAAAGCAATTCAGAAATTTATTGAAGAAATTAACCAGAGATTGAAATAATTAAAAAGTCAATCAAAAACCTTGGAACTGATAAATATATTTGCATAAAGAAAAAAATCACTAGAAGCTCTCAACAGCAAAATGGATCAAGCAGAAGAAAAGAATTAGTGAGCTCAAAGACAGGATTTTTAAAAACACACAGTCAAAAGTGAAAAAGAATGAGAAAGAAGAAGTATCACCTAAAAGATATAGAAAATATCTCAAAAAACAAAATAGATCTAAGAACAATTGTTCAGGTGAGCAAGAGCAATGGAGAGAAAGTTTATTCAAAAAAATAACAGGAAGTTTTCCAAAACTTGAAAAAAAAGATAAATATCCAGGCATAGGGAAGTGAGAGAATACCAAAGAGTTTGACTCAAATAAGACTACCATAAGACATATAATAATGAAACTCCCAAAGTTCAAGGATAAAGAGAGGATTCTAAACACAGTTAGAAAAGAGAAACAAATAACATACACAGGAGCTCCAATTTATCTGGAAACAGACTTCTCAACAAAAACCATACAGAGCAGGAGGAATTGGGATGATATTTTCAACATGCTGGGAATAATAAAAAATAAAACTGCCATAGAAGATTAATGTATCCAACAAAGCTATACTTCAAATATGAAAGACAGATTAAGTTTCTTCTCAGATAAACAAAAAGATCAGAGAATTCCTCACCACCAGAACCAACTTACAAGAAATGCCAAAGTGACTTCTTCAACCTGAAAGAAGAAAAAAATTTTTTAAAAAATTGCAAAACCAAAATATTTTTCAAGGTAGAAAACCCAACTGCTGACATTAAGTACACAGACAAACCAGAATATTAAAATTCTATAATTGTGGTGTGCAATCCACCTGTAAGTCAAATATAAAACCCAAAGGAAAAATATATTAAAAATAATAATAGCTACAGCAACTTGATAAGAGATATGAAATATAAAAATATGTAAATTGAGACAACATAAAGCAAAAATGTTGAGGATTTGGAGTTAAAGCATAGAATTTTATTTATTTCATTTTTTGATTGTTTCTATTCTTTTCTTTGTGATCTTGTATAAGTTGTCATCACATTAAAGTAACTTTGTATATCTTTAAGATTTTTTTTGTAATCCTCATGGTAACCAGAATTCAAAAACCTATAAGACATTCACTAAAAATAAAGGCAATGAATTAAAATATATTACTGGAGAAAATAACATAATCACAAAGGAAGACAGGAAGAAATAAACAGAGAAGTTACAAAACAACCAGAAAACAAGCAACAAAATGGCAGTAATGAGACTTTATGTATCAATAATAACACTGGCTGTAAATAAACTCAGTTCTCCCATTAAAGGGCATAGCATGGCTCAATGGATAAAGAAACAAGAAGAAATTTTATTCTACCTGCAAGAAACTTACTTCACCTATAAAGGCACACATAAAGGAAAATGGAAGGGTGTAAGAAGATATGTCATGTAACTAGAAACCAAAAATAAGCAAGATTAGATATGCTTCCACCAAATAAAGCAGACTGCAAATCAAGGAGAGTGAAAAGAGATAAAGAAACTCATTATATAATGATAAAGGGGTCAATTCAGCAGGAGGTTATAAAAACTATAAATACCTATGTACCCAACACTGGAGCACCCCAGTATATAAAACAAACCTTAATAGATATAAATGAATAGGCAGACTGCAACACAATAGTAGTAGATTAAACACTCCACTCTCAGTAATAGGCAGATCATCCAGACAGAAAACCAACAAAAAATATAGAAGTTAAATCACACACTAGAAAAAAATAGGTCTGACATTATAGAATATTTTACACACTGGATGCAGAATACACATTATTTTCCTCAGAAAATACACATACACATGGCAAGTAAACAATAGGATCCTGAATAGCCAATGGGTCAATGAAAAAATTAAGTAATAAATTAAGAATTTTCTTGAAACAAATTGTATTAGTCCATTCTCACACTGCTATTAAGATGATCATCAGGACTTGGTAATTTATAAAGGAAAGAGGTTTAATTGACTCAGAGTTTCACAAGGCTAGGGAGGTCTCAGAAAACTTACAATCATGGCAGAAGGCAAAGCAGGCACACCTTACATAGCAAGAGGCAAGAGAGAGAAAATGTGCATGCAGGAAAAATTCCCATTTATAAAACAATCTGATCTCATGAGAATTGAGTCAATATCATGAGAACAGCGTGGAGGAAACCACCCCCATTATCCAATCACTTTCCTCCCTCAACAAGTGAGGATTATAATTCAAGATGAGATTTGGGTGGGGACACAGAGCCACACCATATCACAAATGAACACGGAAATATAACAAACCAAAATCTATGGGATATAGCAAGAACAATACTATGAGGATTATAACAATAATCACCTATATCAAAAAACTAGAAAATTGTTTTAAATAAACAACATAACTAGGAAATCAAGACCAAATAAAATCCAAAGTCATTGAAGAAAAATAATAATAAATATCAGAGCAGAAATAAATAAAATTGAGAATAAAAGCAAATACGGAAGGTCAACAAAATTAATAATTGGTTATTTGAAAAGATAAGAAAAAAATCTACAAGCCTTGAGCTAGATTAACAAATTATAAAAGAGAAGACCCAAATAAATAAAATCAGAAATGAAAAAGAAGATATAACTAAGATCACAGAAATACCAAGAATCATTGACAACTATTATGAACAACTATATGTCAACATATACTGGCAAACTGGAAAACCTGGAAGATATGGATAAATTCCTGAACACATAACCCACCTAGATTGAATCATGATAAAATAGAAAATCTCAACAAACTAATAAGAAATAGGATTGAAGAAACAATAAAATGGCTTCCATCAAAGAAAAGTCCAGGATCCGATGTGTTCACTATTGAATTCTACCATACATTTAAAGAAGTACAAATACAAATTCTATTCAAACTCTTCAAAAAGACTGAAGATGAAGGAATACCTACAAAATTATTCTATGATGCCAGAATTACTGTTATACCAAAAGCAGACAAGGACACATACACAAAAAGAAAAGTAGAAACCGATATTATTAATGATCATAAATGAAAAATACTCAACAAAAGCATAGAAAACCAAATTCAACAACAAATTACAAAGATCATTCACCATAATCAAGTGGGATTCATCCCAGGAATGCAAGGATGGTTCAACTTATGCAAATCAATAACCATTATATATTACATTAACAAAAACAAGAACAAAAACTATATGATCATTTCAACAGATGTTGAAAAAGCATTCAGTATAATTTAACAACGCTTTATGATGAAAACCCTCATTAAGCTATATATGGCAAACCCACATCTAACATACTGAACAGTGAAAATGGAAAAAAAAAAAAGGTTTTTCTCTAAGATCTGGAAAAACAAAAGCATGTCCACTTTCTCCAATTTTTTTTTTCAACATAATGCTGGAAGTCCTGGCCAGGGCAACTGGAAAAAAGGAATAATGGGCATCCAAATGAGAAAGAAAGAAGTCAAATTAGCCTTGTTCATACATATCTCCTTATATTTAGAAAAACCTAGAGACATCACCTCAAACCTGTTAGAACTGATTTTCAGTAAAGTGGCAGGATACAAAATCAACATAAAAAAATCTGTAGCCCCTAATATTTCAGTAGCAAACAATCTGAAAAGGCAATTTAAAAAGCATCCCATTTACAATACTTAGCAAAAAAAAAAAAAAAAATCACAACCTAGGAATCAATTTAACCGCAGAAGTGAAAGATGTATACAAGGAAAAACTATGCAACACTAGTGAAAGAAACAGGACACAAAAAATGAAAAGACACTCTATGCTCATGGATTGGAAAAATTAATATTGTTAAAATGGCAATACAAACCAAAGCAATTTACAGATTCAGTGAAATTACTATTACAATACTAATAACATTCTTCAAAGAAATAAGAAAAAAAATTCTAAAATTTATATGTTATGACAAAAGACCCTGAGTAGTTAAAGTTATCCTGAGCAAAAAGAACAAGGGTGGAGGCATCACATTATCTGGCTTCAAAATATACTACAAAGCTGTAGCATATTACTGGCATAGAAACAGACACATAGACCAAGAAACAGAATAGGGAATTCTGATATAAATTCATACATGTATAGCCAACTCATCTTCAACAAAGGAGCCAAGAACATAGAGTAGAGAAAGGAAAGTTTCTCAAATAAATGGTGCTGGGAACACTGGATAACTATATGCTGAAGAATGAAAGTAGACACCTATCTCTCTTCATATACCAAAATCAAATCAAAATGGATTAACCACTCAAATCTATGCTGTGGAACTATGAAACTACTAGAAGAAAATATTGTGTATACACTCCAGGACACTGGTGTAGGCAAACAATTTTTGCATAAGACTTCGAAAGTCCAGGCAATTAAACAAAATAGTTAAATGGGATTGTATCATGCTTAAAATCTTCTGCCCAGCAAAGAAAACAATCAATGAAATGAAGAGACAAGCCACAGAATGAGAGAAAATATTAATATTTGCAAATGTTTCATCTGACAAAGAGTTAATATCCTAAAATATAATGAACTAAAACAACTTAATAGCAAAATACTACTAATAATTATAATCTGATTTAAAATGTGCAAAATATCTCAAAAGACATTTCTCAAAAGAAAACATACAATAGCAAACAGGTATATGAAAAATTGCTCAACATCACTAACTATCAGAAAAATACAAATCAAAACCACATTGAAATATCATCTCACCCCAGTTAAAATGAGTTTTATCAAAAAGACAAGCAAAAGCAGATGCTAATGAGGATGTGGAGAAATGGAAACCCTGGTGTGCAGTTGTTGGAAATGTAAATTAGTACAGTCACTATAGAAAACTTTATGAAGGTTTGTCAAAAAACTAAAAATTGAACTACCATATGATCCAGCATTTCTACTACTGGATATATACCCAAAAGAAAGTAAATCAATATATTAAAGAGATTTCTGCACTCTTGTTTCTTGCAGCATTATTCACAATAGCCAAAATACGAAATACACCTAAGTGCCTATTGATGAATGAATGAACAAAGAAAATGTGCACAATATTCTATATATACAATAGAATATTATTTAGGCATAAAAAGAATAAAATCCTGTCATTTGTAGTAACATGGATGGAACTGGGGGTTAATATTGTAAGTGAAATTAGCCAAGCACACAATGATGAATATCATATGTTCTCAGTCATATGTGGGGGTTAAAAAGTTGAATCTCATCAAAATAGAGAGTAGACCAGTGATTATCAGAGGCCATGAAGGATAGTGAAACAGGGAATGTAGAAAGGTTAATTAATGGATAAATACATAAAATTCGATAGAAGAAATAAGACCTAGTGTTTGATAGATGAGTAGGGTGACTATTCTTTACAACAGTCTAGTGCATATTTTAAAATAGCTAGAAGAGACTAATTCAAATTTTTCTAGCATAAAAATGACAAATATTTAAGCTAAGAGATATTTCAATCATACTGGCTTGATTCTTATATCTTATACGAATGAATATATTACATTATCACATATAGCCCATAAATATATACTTCTATTATGTGTCAATCAAAAAAATTTTTAAAAAGTTACTCTCCACCTGCACATGTACCCCTGAACTTAAGATACAAGTTAAAAATTTAAAAAGTTACTCTTGTTTATCTTCTCATGAGAAAGGACATGATCATTTAATCTTACAGGAAGATTTAACTGATAGTGCCCTATCACATTAGTTCAGCAAAGAAAATCTATCTTTTGAGAAAGTAGTGTTTCAATCCATATAAATAAATATCATGTGGGTGAATTTCAGCATTTTTTAAAAACAGGTATTATTTAAGACATTAATATATTCAAGACTTTTTATAATGCAACAGGACACACAGATATACAGGGATGACTCTAATTTCAATCAGCTTATCCTCACAGGAAATAAATTTACATAAAGAATTCATATATATATATATGAAATCTTTAGAACCTAATCTATATATATGTATATGCTCATATATATATATGCTCATACATAAAAACATTATGTGAAAAATATTTTAAAATCTAGAATATTCTATCTGGGATACTGTTAGAATTGGCTTAAGTCTTTTAAAAAAAAACTTGAGAGTTCTGCATGCTAAATCTAGAAAAGAAGTAGAAAGGTAATAAACAGGAAATGAATTCAGAAATTCAACAATCTAGCAGACTATATATGAAAGATAATAAGCAGGATCATTGTTCTGAATAGCTTTGGAGCACCAGTATCCTAGATGGATCTAGCTTTGTTATCAGATGTTGGGAAGATGGGAAGGATGTGTTTGTTAGGGAGGGGGTGGACGTGGGAGGTGGAGGGAATAAGATAGGCAGGATAATAAGTAAGTACAAACATACATTTATACGGAACAAATAAGTTCTAATGTTTCATAGCAGAGTTTATGACTATAGTTAATAGTGATATATTGTATATTTCAGAATAGCTAGAAGCGAAGATTTGCAATGTTTTCAACACATAGAAATGATAAATTCTTGAGGTGATTAATACCCTAAATACACTGACTTGAATATTACACATTCTATGCATGCAACAAAATATCACATGTATCCCATAAATAAATACAAATATTATGTACCACTAAAAAATGTAATAGCATTCTTTGAATATAAACAATTTTAGGAAAATATTTATATACCAGGAAAACATGAATGTATTAATAGGAAGATAAAAATAAAGATGATGATGATGGCCGGGCGCGGTGGCTCACGCCTGTAATCCCAGCACTTTGGGAGGCCGAGACGGGCGGATCACGAGGTCAGGAGATCGAGACCATCTTGGCTAACATGGTGAAACCCCGTTTCTACTAAAAATACAAAAAATTAGCTGGGCGTGTTGGCGAGCGCCTGTAGTCCCAGCTACTCTGGAGGCTGAGGCAGGAGAATGGCGTGAACCCAGGAGGCGGAGCTTGAAGTGAGCTGAGATCGCGCCACTGCACTCCAACCTGGGGGACACAGCGAGACTCCGTATCAAAAAAAAAAAAAAATGATGATGAAAAAAAATCCAGTCTGCCTTAAAGGATAAGTTTCAATGGGTACAAAAAGCAGTTGGGGAGGGGGAGCAGGGCAATAGAATTGCAGAGGTTTAAATCATGGTATCTAGAATCAATTAGACCTGTTTAGATAAGGAATAGTGGTTATCAGCAACATAAATTATGACAAGTTATTTAATTTCTCCTAGACTTTGTGTCCTCATATTAAAAAAAGGTGTAAATAATAATATTTATGTTTTAATTAGAAGGCACCGTGCCAGGCACATACCAACTATTTAATAAGTGCTATAGTATTATCATTTTAGAGGAGAGAATAACATGAGATGGGGACAATATGTAAAAACAACCACCACTATAAAAACCTGGCTTATCTGTGACCTGAAAAGTCTCATGTAACTTACCTTTATGAGAGTAATAACTTTCAATTAAAAATATTTGAAAAATGAGCACAGTGATTCTGGAAATTAATGGAATAAATTCAAGCAGAATTCAAAAGTAATTGTATTTGGTATTTAAATGTAGATCACCTTTCAATTACTTTGCCTTCTCCCTAATTGCTCTCTGGTATGTGTAAAGTATTGCAAATCTCGAGAGTTTCAGTGGCTTATATTATGGAGAGAAACTTGAGATTTGATTTGGATTTAAATGGTTTCTGAAATATGTATCTTGGCAGAGGCATAAATCAAATTCCTGTTTATCTAGACTGGTCAGGGAATACAATGTTCTGGTTGACTGAATATTTAGGTTAATAGGTCATTAGAATGTATGCATACCATGAGTTAATTGCATATTTTCAACACATACTAAAACAAAAGTGAAAATAATTAATCTTGTTTTGAATGTTTATGGGTCATTTGAAGATCTTACTGTGTCTTACATTCTTCATATGAATGTCACTCAGCTCTTACCTAAGACCTTTTCCAAACTGAGCTAACACAGACTCAATGATTTTTCACCTATTTTTCCACTGTCTTTGCTTGATCAGAAAGCCTCCCCTCCTCTATCAATGTAACATGGCATATCTGCTGCTCTAAATTGGGGTTCCTAAGCATTCCTGCAGAAAATAAATATATCATGAAGAACAGCTTTCAGTATACATTTATGGCATCCAATCAAGTATGTACCCTCAATCTTGTCAATTATTTTAATTTTAATAATAATTATTATTATGTTTAGAAAGGACAGTTTGTTTTTCTCTCTTCTTAACAGTTACTCCAAATGTTTACTATTTTTCTTAAGTCCTCTGCATCTTACTGCCATCATCTCTCTCTTTAGTGGTCAAATGGCCTTCATTTTTGTAAGAGCAGAAAGAGATTATGTAACATGCATACATATCACCTCCTAGACCCATCTACACATTTACCTGCATCTGCCCTAATTCTTATCTTCTTAGCTGCCTCAAAGGGAGAATTAAGGCCCCTTCTATTTACTCATATAAATCATTTTGAGGAAGTACAATTCTCCATGCATGTCTATAAACTCAATGGGCAAGTCAGCCACTTAGAAATTCAGCACCAAAATATCTCAGGCATTGTTTTTAAAATTTTGTTCTAATGGACTCAAACTTCAATTTCATATATTGTTCTGGTTTCCAACTTCTATTTCCCTGTCCCTACAACATAATAAGAAAAAGATTTTTAAAAGATTATAACTTTAGTCATTCTCTCTGTGTATTTTCTTTTTGTGGATGGATAATTATTGTACTCACACAAGTAAATAATATCAACCTTTAGAACTATACATATTTGCATTAAAATATATCAACATATATATGTGTTTACAAGAAGAGTTATTCTTTGTCCTTGAAAGAGGATTGACTATGTAAAGTGTTTGGTTGAAAAAAAGAAAAGGCCTGGTGCAGTGGCTCACGTCTGTGATCCTGGCACTTTGGGAGGCCGAGGCAGACAGATCACCTGAGGTCAGGAGTTTGAGACCAGCCTGGCCAACATAGTGAAACCCTGTCTCTACTAAAAATACAAAAATTAGCCAGGCTTGGTGGCAGGCACCTGAAATCCCAGCTACTCAGGAGGCTGAGGGAGGAGAATCTCTTGAACCTCACAAGTTTTTTTCTTACTTACATTATTTGCAGTTACACTTCTATCTTTCTAGTCCTTTCCACTTTAACTAACTAGAAAATCTCTAATAGATTTAACAATCTTTTGTTTAAATTTTCTTAAGACTCCCACCTTTCTGAATAATTTCATCATATTTTGATCATTTTCATAATTTTTACAAAACTAAATAGTACTTTCCCCACATAAATAGTTCTCACTCACATACAAAATTACATAAGAAATGTATGACATATATTTTGTACACACATATCAAGCAGTAGAACTACTCTTTTTTCCTGATTAAATACTCACCTATGCCTAACCATAAAAAAAAACAAAATCAAAAATGTTACTTGATTTTCAGAGAAAAATGCATAGAATTTCCAAAGCATAATTCATCACAGAAAAATAAGTAAATCTAATTTTCATATTTGGTAATCAAAAACTTCTGGCAAGTTTTTTTTTAATGAAGCATGACTCAAAATTTGTGAAAATGTTAATAAATTAAGTAATTCAAATGAGTACTGTTGCAAGGATACAAAAATGTTAAAATTGTAGCAAAAATACTAATTATGTTAACATTATGAAAAGACTATATTAACATTATAAAAGTTTCTATTCCCATGGCTAATCTGACTTACTTACATAGTGGAAGTGTATTGGCCATTATAAAGTTGGGATTCCATTTCTTTTTATAGTTAACACATAACCAAATACTTTATTCTAAATTATGAGGGTCTATTTGAATTTACATAATGCAGCTTCTGGCTTTTTCATTTTACTCAGAAGCTCAGACAAACTGTAAGATCTCTATTACTTACACCCTGGAGCACCCCCTGAGAGGCTGATCTCTGTGACCCCTATTTTCTTTGTCTTTTCAAAACAGTAAGGTAAAGATCTTTGAGTTCCTAACACAAAATATTGTTTTAAAGCCTCATTAGTTTAAAGGTGCCAAACCCTTCTTATAAACGAATATGAGAGATATAGTATTATGAAAATTGATTCCTAAATTAATGACATTTTGATTACTTGTTGGTAGTGCATGTCGAAGAGAGCCACCCAAATACCACTTCAGGACTGAGTGACTCCATTTGTCACGTTTCAAGGGCAGTGGCTGCTGAGGCATTAATTTTGAATCTTTTGCTGGGAAAGCCATCATCATGCAATAACTGATTGATGGGGCAGTACAAAGGTGCGAGTCCTTGCCTTGATAGAGAACAATTCTATAGGGCTGTTCCAGCTCTAGAGCTCCCCATAGGATTGATTGAGGTCACTGATATGAAAGCTTGTAGTTCAACCTTTCCCTCTGCCCAGTCCTGCTTACCTCATTCCCTCACGTATTTATTCCAGAGATAACCCTCTAATCACTCTCTAATAAATGTGCTGCACGCAAATCTCAGAGTCTAGGAGTCTGTTTCCCTTGGAACCCAAACTGTGACATTTAGTGTCCAAAGTAGGCAGATCCTAGAATGCAGATCCTAGAATGACACTTTGGGGCTGAATGGCAATTAGGAAAAGGAATTTTAAAACCATTCATGGATGATGAGATTCAATGGGGCAATGATGAAAGGAATTGCACTAGCAGGTGTAATATCTCAGGCCATTGAGAAATACTGAAGAATAGTAATTGTAAGGATTAAACAGTCATAGAACCGTTGCTAGGGCAATTGATACATTATAGAAAGTCTACGAAAAACTGATGGTAATTAATCATTGATTTAAACTCAGTCTTTCACCACATGAGGGCTTCCTTGGCAATAAATATATTCTTAGCTTCCTTAGCCAAAGGACAAAACAGCTTTAGATCAGGCCAATGACTTATATGTAGCAGTGGCAGATTTCCAGGAGAGGTCAAATTCTCAACTTCTGAAAATTTGATACACCAAGATCAGACATCTAATTTGGAAGTAAGTGGAATCTGAGACATTGGGTAGGGACATTTGGGCGGGCAAACTAAAATATCTTAAATCCCCATGATCTCTTGAACCCTCTAAGACTGTTGAAGTTTCTCACTTTATTGTGGCTTAAGGGCGATTAATCCCAGTGGTTTTCTGATAAGTATTTAACAGTCTGAAAAGAAAATCAAACAAGTGGGCAAAGCCCTGACATGTAGCATTTGCTGCTTTGCATGATGTAAACAAATACATCATAGTTGATTTCAAGCTACCAACAGTTTAGCAATTAGCTCACAAAATTTCTGAAATGCTTCACAATTTTCTTCCGTGAGTTGGTACGAGCCAGCTCCAGTGTATCACTAGACCAAATAACATATGCCCTACTGAGGAATACTCTTCCTTGCAATCAGAAAAAATGTAAACCACCACACCAATTTAAGTCATAATATAACCTGAGGAAATTCTTGACCAAGAGAAGAAAAGGACTTTATCCAGGAGTTGCATAATCTTGACAATGTGTACAGTCAAGCATACAGGTTGACAATAGGACACAAACTGACTACACACTAAAGAACTGGATTCTAGGGTGGTTGGGCCACAGAGAGATGTGACAGAACATAAATTTGGATAAAGGAGAATTTATTGATATGGGAGAACTATTCCGTGACATGCATTGCTGTGATTGTCTTAGAAGCTTGAAGAAGACCCACACAAAATGAAATAGAAATTCCAGAACTTCCATGACAGAAGGGGAAAAATGATCAAAAGGCTCAGAGAAATAGGCATACCAAACATACCTACTACATATATCAAATGATTACAGTCCATAAAAGGATCCAGATGACACTCTATTTACCAAAAATTTATAGGGATGCACTGGTGAGAGAGGCATGGACACTCTTAAGAAACCAATTGGTGGCTGTTCTTTGGAGGCTCAGGCTAATAATAAGAGATATGGTTTTAGAACTAGGCTCCCTGATAACAATGGGGATCACAGGATTATAAAATATTATAAGCCAGGTGGTGATGCTTAACTGACAGAAGGAGGGCTAGTGCAATTATCAAAATAAATGGCAACATCAGAATGGCAGCCAGGGTGTCAGACTCATAGAAAACTATGAAATGCTTCACAGAAAGTGTGGCAAGTACAATGATGGCCTTGATAAAATATGTACTTCAGGAATGGGGGCTGGAAATAATATTGAAGGAGATTCAGAGGCCTGTCATATCAGGTAATGTTTTCAGCATCCAGTGGTCTGGGACGTTACAGAACATTCTTTTCAAATTCGAGTATAATGTCTAATGAACTTCCTCACTTTCTGAAGGTGCCATATTCCACATTTTGGAATCTGACCTAAATCCATTTACTGAGAGGTATAAAAGACTGCCTTGTTTGAGTTTGATCAAGCATAGAATAGGGCTCTGTAGCATCTACAGACTGTGATGTAGGATACCATCTTTCATGAGCCATATAATTTGGCCTCCAGTGAATTATCAAAGGTATTTGTTTCGGAGAAACTTGTCTTTCGCAGTTGATGGCAAGCTCCAATAGAAAAATCACAATGGAAACTTGCAGGATTCTGGAGTGGGATGATGCAATCAGTAACAGACAATTAGACACTATTCAGAATATAGCCTGTGGCATCGACTGGGTCGTAGTAGAGATGGAGTGCCTGGCTACTGAACATCAACAGGCTATACAGCCAGATTGTCCATCATAGTCTGGATTCTGTCAGAGTCAATAAGTCATATGTTTGAGGAAGTTCAACAGCATCCATGATAAGATGAAAGTGGCATATCTGGGACCAAGGTTGAACACAGCCAAAAAGCACAAATAAGTAGCATGACTGTGTGACTCAAACGCCCATATAATCCACTATAATTGCGCCTGTGACTCTCTTGCAGTTTACACATATGGCAACTTCTTAGGGGGTTCCTCTATGAGCAGCCAATGAAGAAGGAAAAAAGCTAGATGTGGATCAGAGAGGGTCAGCTCAAAGCGTGAGTGAAAGCTGAAAAGAAGAGTGTGGCTGCGCTTTAGCCTTACACAGGGATATCTTTGAAAGACACTGCTTAAGGAGAATATTCCCAATAGGCAGAGTATTTCTCAGTGAACCAGTTTGATCAACTGGTTCCCAATTTGACTGGAAAAAGAAGTATCTGGGGTAAAAATATATGTAGAATCAGAGACAGTGCTCAATGGCTTATCTTGTAACTCAAGTGCTTAGAAAGAAAAAAAGAAAGAAAGACTGAGGACAGAGTTTTAGGGAAGAATCATATAGATGAGTTAATGGAAGTGGGTACAAAGTGTGAGAGTGTCTACCATGGAAAAGGGATTTCACATCCAAATAAACTAAATGTCTCAATCAGTTGACACCTGCCAGCCTCTGACATCTGCCCCCTCAGTGCTAGCACACTAGACTTATGAACAAAATAGCAATGATGTCAAGAACAGAAGTTGCACATGGCCCCACAGGGATGTGTTTTCACTCACCAAGGTTGCTGTAACTACTCTGCTGCTGAACATCCAGACTTCCAGCCAAAAGGAACAATGCTGAGCCTTTGAAATGCCACCATTTCTTCAGGAAACCAACCAGCTCTGTTGTGGCAAGTTGATTACATTAAAACATTTTGCTCTGAAGTGTCAGTAATTCATCTTGAATATATTTAGTACAGGATTGTTTCTGCTTTTCCTGCTTCCCAGATCTCAGTCAGCAAACACTCTCAGATAACTTAAAACATGTTTGATCCATAAGTACATGATACTGCATAACCTCATGTATTAGTCCATTCTCATATTGCTATAAAGAAATAGCTAAGACTGGGTAATTTACAAAGAAAAGAAGTTTAGTTAGCTCATGGTTCCACAGGATGTACAGCAAATATGATTCTGGCCAGAGGAGGCCTCAGAAAACTTAGAATCATGGCAGAAGGCAAAAGGGGAGCAGACATATCTTACATGGTTGGAGTAGGACCGTGAGAGAGAGGCATGAGTTGCCACACACTTTACAAACGACCAGATCTCAAAATGACTAACTCACAATACAGTATCAAGTGGAGATGGTGCTAAATCATTCATGAAGAACCACCATCATGATCCATCAGCTCTCACCAGGCCTCACCTTCAACATTGGGGATTACAATTCAACATGATATTTGTGTGGGGACATGGATCCATACCATATTACCTCATATCAGACCAAGACATCTACATTAGCAAAAAAGGTGCGATGGTGGGCAAATGACAAGGTTATTTATTTGTTCTATCTACAAATTGGATGTTATAACATCCAATAAGCAAAGTTTTACAGGTACAACTGAAGTACCATCTTGGAAATGGTACCTGAATGATTACAGCCATCTCTCAGGATGCATCATATATCTCAAATCAACAATTACTGTTTGGTGCTGTGTCCCCATTATGTAGATTCTATGTTCAGACAATAGTAGGAATAGTGTCATTACCATCACTCTGAGGCATCCACTTGGGAAATCTATGCTTACGCCTCCATAATTCTAGGCTCTGTGAATGGAATGGAATACTTCCATCTGGGACAGACAAAGAGTCCCATTAAACTGTAATCTATGGAACCCATATAGTCACTCAAGACTCCTTGTAGCAAAGATACTTACAGGGATAGAAATGACAGGAGTTACCATGCTAGCACAGAAAATTGGCTCTAATTACAATAAGAAGCCAGCACTGGTAATATGAATGAATGTTGTGGTTTGTCACTGTATCAGAAGGAGTTCAGCTTGAAGAGTAGAACAAGTAGGAGATACATCTGGAGAAATGTGTTGCAAGAAATTGGCTTATATGATTGTGGGGCTGCCTAGGAAAGCACAAATTTGTAAGGCAGGTTGTCAGGAAGAGTAGATGGGAACTCTTAAAAGTATGGCTTAAGGAGCTATCTACAGATAAAGTTTTTTCTTTCTGGAAGCCTCCGCTGTGCTTCTAATGCCTTTCAATTAGCTGAGTCAGGACTACTCACGTTATTGAGGACGATCTCTTTTAACTTAAAATAAACATATGAACGTTAATCACATCTAAAAAGTATCTGCAAAGGGCCACCCAGAATAGTGTTTGATTGAATGAGTAACTGAGGACTATAAATGATAGTTGATACACCAAAAAAAAAAAAAAAAAAAATCACAGCCACCATTATTCCATTAAGATTGAAGATTATTGGCTACTGAATGTTCAAAGCTATGTCCAGAAATTTCCCTCAGCTAAAGAAAGCTGCTTTGCTCAGATTGTAGCGGTCATCTGATGACTGGTCCTTGTGAGGATACACAGTTTCAGAAGTCCCCGTGGGCAAAAAGTTTTGGGAGAATCCTCCTAGGAACAACAGTATTAAAAGACAGTGGAAGCAGGATTAGGAAGAGGGAAGGTTTAACTGCCCTGAAAGGACAATAGTGGCCTTAGCCACAACTGCAGGGAGTCTGTTTCTAAGGGAACTCAACTTATGCTATGCATATTATTTATAACACAATGTGTATTTAAGAATAAAAAACATTTTGATGCCTTTCCACATTCACCCATCAAATAATTTAGAGGTGGAATAATGGACTGCTAATTTAACTGCAATCAGAAAGATAACCGGCACTATTCCAGTGAACAATTTGAGAAAAAAAGAAAAAAATGAGAGTTCTACAATAACAACAAAATCCACAAATGTTGAGTTAGTCCTTACCTGTGTAATTGCTGGTATTTGAGATTTTCCCATCCCAGCCAATTTTGTTCCCCAGCGGAGTGGCCGTGATGGGATGGAGTAGTTGTTCACAAACACTCTTATCTCAGCTGTCAGTGCCTTTTGTTAATGTAGTCACATCCTGATTCTCTTTCCTATTTGGTTATATATTAATGCTTCTGCATGTATTTAATATCTCTTCTCATATTTGTCATAAATCCTGCCTTTTTCTGTTGCAAAAAGAAATATCATGATATTTCTCTTAGGATTTTCTGTTGCTGATAAATCTACCTCCTAGCATAACGTGCATAATGCTTGTTTCAGGACAAGTTGATTCTGAAATCACCATCCAGAAATGAGTCACCTAACATCACTGCCAAGGTCTTGCCCTGCTCTGGGTTCCAGAAGTGAGTACTGTAACACAACTATTTTTATAAGGGTATTTTCTGTCCTTCCAAAAAGAGATATGACTTGGGAAATCTCTCTTAGCTTAGGGAAACCTGCTTCTCAATGCTTCTTACTCACTGTTCACATGGAGGAAAAGTCCCATTAAATAAAAAATACCTACTCTCTCATTTACGAGGCTAAGTATTCCCTTAAGACTCACTTTTCAATGTCAGAAGATATATAGTATGCACAGCTGGGGCCCTTCTGTTTGAATTATCTGTGGCAAGTATCTCAGGTGGCCCACTTAAATACAAAATAAACACATATTTAATCACAGGATGCATGCATTTCCTGATGATTCTTCAAATATTTTTCACTGCATGGAAATGAAAATAATAAATTAAGTAATGGCTATGTTACTTATTCACTCTATAGTTTTTAATGAGTCAAAATACTCAGTTTTATCTTTGAGATGAGGGTAACAATACTTTTGTGACCTTTACAGCAGATCATGTATATGATAAAATTTTGTAAAGTTCTATATGAATAGTTTGTATTATCATTATCATATTTGTTGAGTGACAAGTAATAGAAGCCTGCAATTTTCTAAGGTGCTGGATGTAGTACTGATTTAGGCTAAATTAAAGAATACATGGAGAATGATGTTTGTCGAGGCTTATGGAAAAGAATAACAGGTTTTTTTATGAGCAAAAGCTCAGCTCTGAATTGATGAGATTTAACAAACCTGTTAAGGAAGAAAGCCTCAAAAGTTTACAAGTTTTCTCATCGTTTTAAGAATCTGGGCCAGTAGATTCTTATAAATAAATAACTAGCTCAACAATGAATAAGTACTGTGATGTTATAAATGAAATCAGATAATATATTCACTTTCTAAAAACTATTTTAAAACCCACAGCATAATTCCCAATTTGAACTTGAGAGCAAACCACAGGGTAACTCTTTGTGGAGTACATACAGAATAAGGCAGACAGGCCATAAAGAAAAAAGCCCAGCTGAATGGTTTCCCTAGCAACAATCTATAAAAGCAATTTCTCCCTCTCTTGTTTTTCTTTGAAAAATAAAGAAAAAACTAAACTATAATATTTATATCTGAAAGTTAAC
Source organism: Hylobates moloch (assembly GCF_009828535.3). Classification (NCBI taxonomy): domain Eukaryota; kingdom Metazoa; phylum Chordata; class Mammalia; order Primates; family Hylobatidae; genus Hylobates; species Hylobates moloch. The sequence continues at coordinate 63,193,135 of NW_026652286.1, read as the reverse complement.
AGACTCTAATCTGAGCTTGATTCATTATGACAGACAGTGGGTGGTATAAATACCAGGAAAGATGCTATATTCATGCAAACTGACAAATTCTTAGCTTTGCTGCCAAGCTCAGATGTCTCTCAAGCTGCCTGGCACATCTCTGTACTGGGGGGTTTAAGCCATATGTGTCCCTCTCCTGTAAGTTCAGGAAAGAGCTGCCCTATCATTCATGAATAAAGATAAGTAATCAGATATAATTTTCTTCCACCAATGCAATTTAATTGTCCACCCTAAATAAAGTAGCCATTTATTGTTTTCCTACAAAACTATTGACCCATTTCATGAATTATATATGTATTCTTCAGGCACAAGGCTATGTCTTCTAGTTTTCATAATGCAATGTTATGTTTCCTTAACTCAAATAAATCATGAAAAGGAACAGAGGGCAAATCTTCATTTAAAAGCCATTATAAGGAAACATCCAATCCATTTGAATAGTTAATATGGCATAGGGTTTTTCTCTTGCTGAGCTCGAGTCCTATGTGTCCTCAAAGTCACAATGCCTTCAGGCTAAATTTGTAAGTTTTGAAGTTACCATTCCATAGCAGCGCCATCAGGACAAGTAAGTAGGTGCTTTCCTGGAAATACATATGAAGAAGCAATTATTCTCTATCATTAAGAAGAGCTATAGAATTTCAAGCAAGAAGGTGTTCTTTTATTTATTTCTGAATAGTTTTAGGTAACATTTGGGAAACCAATGTTAACTTCCATAAAATACCCTTAAGACTTGTCAGAGATATGATACCATTAAAATTGCTTTAACTAAGAATAGTTGTTAGGAAAGGAAAAGAAAATTATAGGCGAATAATTAATATTACATGTAGAAGTTGCAGGGAACTATAAAGTAGATTTTATAGAGCTTGGAGAAAATCTTCCACCATGACAATTGCCATGAAGAGTTTTATGACAATATGACACCAAGCTGTAAACTCCTCAATAGCAGAGACCTTGAAAAGTATCCTAAATGCTTCTCAAACTGTTTAAGCTGGGCCGGATACCCTATTGTTCTCAGAGCAGTAGTCATCATAAAGCCACATCTGGCCATTCCTTGGTGACATATCTCCTTGACATTTTGGTTATTTCCAGTGTGAATAAGATTTAACTAAAGACTGACATTCCTTCACCTTTAAACAAATGCCCTCAAAGAGAGATTCTTCTCAGAAATCTTTAGCCATCTCCTTTTCTAGCCTCAGGTCAAGAGCATAACTCGGCTCTATCATTCATAAACTATAGCTCACAAAAATCTCCTTTTATATATAACTCAAAACTATTCCACAGACCTTTCCTCTCTAATCCACAAGACATGAGATAATTCTATTCAGCTCATCTCAGTATAACCTGTGATTCACAGGCAGCCCCTGTGTAATAGTGTTTCTTGTCATTATGTTGACCCAGTGTTGAGGCCCTCTTAGTAGCTGGTCAGTACTCTTTCCAAGTAGTTGATTAAGACCACACCCCAATCACTTCCCTCTTACAATCCAGGCCACTGTGTACCAAACCTAATCTTCTTGGGGCTACCCACCAGACAACCAGAGAAAGCTCTTATGCCCAAAAGCCAGAGGAATTATTCAAATTAGTCAGTTCACAGGGTGCCTGAAAAACCTAGCTAACTCCTACCCCACTTGTCATACATAGCTACCTCCTACTGTTCCAGCATGCTATTATCCTGTCCTCAGGTAGAGCCTCCTGTGTGGCCTTGCCTGGTAGCTTTCTTCCCATTGTTGCTGTAACTGACAAAAGAGTTCTGCCTTTCATCTATCCAAGTGTAATTGTGTTGTGTTTCACCATCAAAACAATCTTTAAACATTATGATACACCCTCTCATCAGCATTATAACCTCCAATTTAAAAGGAGCCCTTCCATTGTCCATAATCCAGCAGCACTATCACCCAGCATTCTACTTCCAACCAGAAATGTCATAACGTTAAGTGTGTTCACATTATGTATACAATATTTTATTTTACGAAATGCTTACTTGCTTACTGCTGATTTTTAATGACTCCATTCATTCTTCTATTCATTACCATTCTTAAAAGCTATAGCCTATTAATAAGTAAAGACAATCTTCTAGGTAAATACAAGGTTATTAACTGGGGTCTTTTTTGGCAAGACTTAACACTATGTTCTACCTCTCTTTTTCTAAACTTATCACATGGCACTGCTATATCTTAATTAATTTTTTTTCCTAGAGTGTATTCCTTTATTATAGTTTGCTGGTGTTTCTTCTTACTTCTAATCTGATGGGTATCAAGTCATTTTCATAAATCATTTATTAAGTATCATTCCAATTCAACAAGTACTTGCTAAATATTTACTATGTGCCAGACACTTTGATAAATGAGAGATGTAATATTAAAAAACAGACCATTGGGCCAGGTGCAGTGGCTCACGCTTGTAATCCCAGCACTATGGGAGGCCGAGGTGGGCAGATCACAAGGTCAGGAGATCGAGAACACGGTGAAACCCCGTCTCTACTAAAAAATACAAAAAATTAGCCGGGCGTGGTGGTGGGCGCCTGTAGTCCCAGCTACTCGGAGAGGCTGAGGCAGGAGAATGGCGTGAACCTGGGAGGCGGAGCTTGCAGTGAGCTGAGATTGCGCCACTGCACTCCAGCCTGGGCAACAGAGCGAGACTCCATCTCAAAAAAAAAAAAAAAACAGACCATTGCTCCTACTGCTAAACATTTTCTAGTCTGATGTGGAAGTCAAGGATTTACTACAATATGGGTTGGATTACGGATAGCATCTCCCTCAACTCTTAACTTGTTTCCACAGAATTCCTAAATAAACAATCTTTTTCTATTCTCCCCTAAGGAATATTTTCATATTCTCATTCATTTATTCATTGTCTTTTCTCAAAGAGGTTCTGATAAGCATCAGTGTTTTTCATATTCACTAATACAACCATGCTTTTCTCTAAAACCTCTGTGAATTTACTGTTCTGCTGCTATCTCCTATGAATTTTTATTTTCTGACTTTATTAAGTTTTTTCTGTCTGAAGTTACCTTTCTTCCATGTTCTATTTCCACATGTTCAAATTCTGCAAAACCTCAAATATGTAGAAAAAACAAAGACTTTACTTATAATTCCTCACATTTGCCCAAACGCCATATACATATTGAAAAATTTTCTTCTGAAAATCACTATTATAATTTAGGTGATACATAATACACAAGTTACCTAATTTCTAACTTAAATTTTGGTTTTCCATTTGTCTAGTGTAGGTATATGCATATCTACATGTCTATATAGTGTATCTGACTCTAACGGCAAGATTTGTCTAATTCTCTGTTACTTCCATGTGGAAGACACAGTCAGTGACAGTTCAATATCTTATTTTAAATTTAGTTGGTACTCAATGTATGTTTGTCACGGAGACTTGTTAGATGATTATTACTTTTTCACTGTATTCTGAATCAAATTGGATATAAATATAAGATTTGGCTGTTCTCGTCAATCCTTATGGCTATATTTTTAACAACAACAACAACAAAATCACTTCTCTTTGACCAATGTTGGCCATTTACATATCTCTTTGCCAAAGAGAAACTTTTATTTCTCCCTGACCAATGCTGGTTATTTATATATGTCTTATATATGTTCATACCTCTTATATTTAAAAATTCAGATAAACTAATATTTAACCTATTTTATAACTTCTATTCTCATATTCTCATTTTCCCACATAAACTTTTTCAAAGAGGCAAATCTCCACTTGAAAATTAAAGGTTAAAAATTATGCTGAATTTATCCAGTGAACTATTATGTAGCTATTTAAACTTCTGACTAGTAAGCCTATACAGCAGTATAACATGTGCTTAGGATATCATAATCAATGAAATGTATACACATATCATAATATGCTCTGTTACAACTGTAGAGAAATTGTCTTAGAAAAAAATTGGCAGAAAACACTCAGATTTTCTTAATACATATTTAAATGCTGGATGTATGGGTAGTTTTTTATGCCTTTTCCTTATTTTGGAATATTTGTGGTGGAATATTACTTTTATATTTAGAAAAACAAATGTTAAAGTAAAGTGATGCAGTCTTACTGTGAAATATGGATCAATTTACTTTTGAAAACACTAAACCTTTTCATAAGAAAACATAATAGCTAAAGAGTTCAGGAAGTAAAATAATGGTTTCACTAAATTGGCCTTAAGCGCAGGCCAATTTATAAATGACTTGAAGAGTTTAAATTTATAGGTGGTCTCCTTATTCCAATACCTGATTCTACATTAGCTTCTACTACTGAATAAATTCCTTAAATGCATTGCAGAGATTGCAACTAACACTTCTGATTATATTGTAGAGAACCCCAGGACATCAGAATATTGCTGTGATATGATATAAATATGCTGCAGTCTCAGCAGCAGAAAATTTCAGTCATTACATTATGATGCTTATTTTGGAAACCAGTAATAATTTATTCTTGACCTACATAAATAAATTTTGGAATGCCTCTAACTGTGGCCTAATGACCACATAGGGTTCCCAAGGGTTTCAAGAATGTATATTCAAAGAAAGAAAAGGAAATCACTATTAATTGTGCTGGCAACATAAATAAAAGTAACATGCCCCATTATTAAACTCAAATTAAATTACAATCTTGAGATATATCAGAGCACTCTACCTGACATTCAGCCACTACATACAAATTTACTTCACAAATGCACTACACTTAGGGAATGGCATCAGGGATACAGAAATAGGAAGTTACTGTGTGTGTGTGTGTGTGTGTGTGTATCCACATTAGACATACATACAAACATATATAATAAAGTTAATATATTTTTATTATATGTGTGTATATATATAATATGCATACATACATATAATAAACATATATATGTTAAATTTTACTAAGTTATTTATTTTAGTTTTCTGTTTATAACCTACCTCAATCCTTACTAATAACCTCTAATACTATGTTTTCTATTTCTGTTTCTAAAAAATAGAAATACATAAAAGCCTGAAGGCACAATAAAAAACACTCTCAGACCATTCTGCTCCCCTTGTTCAACGTTTACTCTTGTTCATTATGCAGTATTAGTATATTTAGTAAATATTCTACAGAGAAATAGAACCAATAGATATGGATAAAAACATACACACTATATATATATTATATATATAGATGGAGAGAGAGACAGAGAGAGAGAGAAAGAGAGAGAGACACACAGAGATTCTTCTTTTAAAGAATTGGCTCCCATGACTATGGAGGCTGGGACTCCAAGATCTGAAGCTGCCAAGCTGATGACCCAAGAGAACTGAGGGTATAATTTCTCATTCGAGTCCAATTGTTTAAGAATCAGGAGAGGTATATTAGTCCATTCTCACACTACTATGAAGAAATATCCAAGACTGGGGAATTTATAAAGGAAAGGGGTTTAATTGACTCACTGTTCCTTATGACTAGGAAGCCCTCAGGAAACTTACAATCATGGTGGAAGGTGAAGCAAACACATCCTTCTTCACATGGTGGCAGGAAGGAGAAGTGCCAAGCAAACAAGAGAAAAAAGCCCCTTATAAAACTATCAGATCTGCTGAGCACTCAGGATCATGAGAACAGCATGGAGGTAACTGCCCCCATGATTCAGTTACCTCTCACCGAGTCCCTCCCACCACAAGTGGGGATTAAAAGAATTACAATTCAAGATGAGCCAACCATATCGTTTCACCCCAGTCCCTCCAAAACCTTATGTCTTTACATTTTTAAACACAATACTGCCTTCCCAACAATCTCTCAAGGTCTTAATTCATTCCAGCATTAACGCAAAAGTCCAAGTACAAAGTCTCATTGGAGATGAGGCAAGTCCCTTCTGCCTATGAGCCTGTAAAATCAAAAGCAAGTTAGTTATTTCCTAGATACATTGGGGGTATAGGCATTGGGTAAATACACTCACTCCCAATGGGAGAAGTTTGCCAAAACAAAGGGGCTACAGCCTCATGCACATCTGAAATCTACCGAGGCAGTAAATAAATTTTAAAGCTTTGAAATAATGTCCTTTGACTTCATTTCTCACAACCAGGTTTACTCTGATGCAAGAGGTGGGCTCCCATGGCCTTGGACAGATCCACCCCTGTGACTTTGTAGGGTACAGTGCCCTCTTGGTTGCTTTCATAAGTGTCTTTGGCCTTTCCAGGTGCATGGTGCAAACTATCAGTGGATCTACCATTTGGGGGTCTGGAGGATGGTGGCCCTCTTCTCACAGCTCCGTTAGGCAGTGCCCTAGTGGGGACTCTGTGTGGGTGTGCCAACTCCACATTTCCCTTCTGCACTGCAGCAAACTTCTGCCTGGACATCCAGGCATTTCCATACATCCTCTGAAATCTAATCATAGGTTCCCAAACCTCAAATCTTGAATTCTGTGTACCCACAGGCTCAACACCATGTGGAAGCTGCCAAGGCTCAGGGCTTGCACCCTCTAAAGCTATGGACTGAGCTTCACCTTGGCCACTTTTAGCCACAGCTGGAGCAGCTGGGACACAAAGCACCAAGTCCCAAATCTGCACACAGCAGAAGGGCCCTTGGCCTGGCCCAGGAGGCCATTTTTCCTGATAGACCATCACCCCTGTCATGGGAGGGGCTGCCACAAAAGTCTCTGACATGCCCTGTAGACATTTTCCCCATTGCTTTGGTGATTAACATTGGGCTCTTTTTTACTTATGCAAATTTCTGCACTGGGCTTGAATTTCTCCCCAGAAAATGGATTTTTCTTTTCTATTGCATCATCAGCCCGCAAATTTTGCAGCCTTTAAGCTCTGTTTCTCCTTGAACACTTTGCTGCTTAGAAATTTCTTCTGCCAAATACCCTAAATTATCTCTCTCAAGTTCAAAATTCCACAGATCTCTAGGGCAGGGGCAAAATTCTGCCAGTCTCTTTGCTAAAGCATAGTAAGAATTATCTTTATTCCACTTCCCAAAAAGTTCCTCATCTTCATCTGAGACCACCTCAGCGTGGATTTCATTATCTATATAACTATCAGCATTTTGGTCAAAGCCATTTAACAAGATTCTAGGAAATTACAAACTTTCCCACATCTTTCTATCTTCTCCTGAGCCCTCCAAACTGTTCCAATCTCTGCCTGTTACCCAGCTCCAAAGTCGCTTCCACATTTCTGAGTATCCTTAGGGCAACACCTCACTCTCTGTAGTACCAATTTACTGTATTAGTCCATTTTATGTTTCTGTGAAGAAATACCTGAGACTGGGTAAGTTATAAAGGAAAGAGGTTTAATTGACTCACAGTTCTGCATGGTTGGGGAGGCCTCAGGAAACTTACAATAATGGCAGAAATGGAAATAAATGCATCCTTCTTCACATGGTGGCAGGAAGAAGAGGTGCCCAGTAAAAGGGGGAAAAAACCCTTATAAAACCATCAGATCTCGTGAGAACTCACTCACTACCACAAGAACAGCATGGAGGTAACCACCCCCAATAATTCAATTATCTCCCACTGGATGCCTCCCTTGACATGTGTGTATTATGGGAACTACAATTCAAGATGAGATTTGGATGGGGTCACAGCCAAACCATATCAATAGCTGATGGCGTAAGTTCCAGTCTAAGGACAGGTGAAAATCAAAGTCCCAGCTCAACCATTAAATCAGTGCGATTCTCTCTTATTTAGCCTTTTTGTTTGATTTAGGCCTTCAAAAAGGAGGGTAATCCGCTTTACTTAGTCTACCAATTTAAATATTAATCTCATCAAAAACACACTGTAAGACATACCTAGAATAAGATATGAGAAAATATTTGGGGACCCCATGGCCCAGTAAAGCTGACCCAAATAACTGACCATCACAATCAGAATCTAACTGGCTTTTAAACCTTTGATTGTGACCATTATGTACCTATTATATTTGAGATCAATGGCTATAAATATTATTTGACCATTGTTCATAAAATTATTGATTTGGACCGAAAGTTAGCAACTGTACTTAGGAACAGAATTTTGCTCCCTTGACTTGTGACTGCAAGGCGACCAAGTTCACACCTAGCTTCTAATTGCATTCTGGCTCCTCCTGTTCCTGGCTACTGAGTGTAAGCACTCCAGGGCATACTGCTGGGCAGTGATTCCAGGAGGACTGACCCAGAGATTTTTTTGCACCAATAAAATTACCTTAGCAAGAATTTGACAGCTTACATAGCAATGTATGTTATGATCTTAACCCACAATTCACTGTTTTTATTTCCTTTTCTAAACCATAATTTTGCAGGATGGAGTCTGCAAGAGACCAATACAAGAAGTGACTCCGGTAACTGAGAAAGGTAAGGCTATATTTAATGTTAGAGGGAATAAGGGGAATTTATACTGTGCATGAACAGACAGAAACTTTCATGAAGGTCATGTATGGTAGGCAGATTACTATATAAATTCAGATTGAGGGATCAACAGGATTATAACAGTCCAATTACCTCAAGAGTACAAAAAGGATCTAACCAACTCCAACACTAGACTGGTACTATAGTCAATAATTTGATAAATAATCTTAGTTTAAAAATCAGTATTTAAGATAAAATAAGTCTTGAAATAGGCATGTGCTGAATAATGAAAATACTAATAATTTTATATTTCTATTTAGAGTTATAGAAAATATTAAGAGGGAGGTGGAGCCAAGACCCACTGTCAATATTAGACAGATCAACAAGACAGAAAGTTAACAAGGATATCCAGGAATTGAACTCAGCTCTGCACAAAGTGGACCTAATAGACATCTACAGAACTCTCCACCCCAAATCAACAGAATATACATTTTTTTCAGCACCACACAACACCTATTCCAAAATTGACCACATAGTTGGAAGTAAAGCTCTCCTCAGCAAATGTAAAAGAACAGAAATTATAACAAACTGTCTCTCAGACCACAGTGCAATCAAACTAGAACTCAGGATTAAGAAACTCACTCAAAACCGCTCAACTACATGGAAACTGAACAACCTGCTCCTGAATGACTACAGGGTACATAATGAAATGAAGGCAGAAATAAAGATGTTCTTTGAAACCAATGAGAACAAAGACACAACATATAAGAATCTCTGGGACACATTCAAAGCAGTGTGTAGAGGGAAATTTATAGCACTAAATGCCCACAAGAGAAAGCAGGAAAGATCCAAAATTGACACCCTAACATCACAATTAAAAGAACTAGAAAAGCAAGAGCAAACACATTCAAAAGCTAGCAGAAGGCTAGAAATAACTAAAATCAGAGCAGAACTGAAGGAAATAGAGACACAAAAAACCCTTCAAAAAATTAATGAATCCAGGAGCTTGTTTTTTGAAAAGATCAACAAAATTGATAGACGGCTAGCAAGACTAATAAAGAAGAAAAGAGAGAAGAATCAAATAGATGCAATAAAAAATGAAAAATGGGTTATCACCACTGATCCCACAGAAATACAATCTACCATCAGAGAATACTATAAACACCTCTGCGCAAATAAACGAGAAAATCAAGAAGAAATGGATACATTCCTCGACAAATACACCCTCCCAAGACTAAATCAGGAAGAAGTTGAATCTCTGAATAGACCAATAACAGGCTCTGAAATTGTGGCAATAATCAATAGCTTAACAACCAAAAAGAGTCCAGGACCTGATGTATTCACAGCCGAATTCTACCAGAGGTACAAGGAGGAACTGGTACCATTCCTTCTGAAACTATTCCAGTTGATAGAAAGAGAGGGAATCCTCCCTAACACATTTTACGAAGCCAGCATCCTCCTGATACCAAAGTCTGGCAGAGACATAACCAAAAAAGAGAATTTCAGACCAATATCCTTGATGAACATTGATGCAAAAATCCTCAATAAAATACTGGCAAACCGAATCCAGCAGCACATCAAAAAGCTTATACACTATGATCAAGTGGGCTTCATCCCTGGGATGCAAGGCTGGTTCAACATACACAAATCAATAAATGTAATCCAGCATATAAACAGAACCAAAGACAAAAACCACATGATTATCTCAATAGATGCAGAAAAGGCCTTTGACAAAATTCAACAATGCTTCATGCTAAAAACTCTCAATAAATTAGGTATTGATGGGACGTATCTCAAAATAATAAGAGCTATCTATGACAAACCCACAGCCAATATCATACTGAATGGGCAAAAACTGGAAGCATTCCCTTTGAAAACTGGCACAAGACAGGGATGCCCTCTCTCACCACTCCTATTCAACATAGTGCTGGAAGTTCTGGCCAGGGCAATCAGTCAGGAGAAGGAAATAAAGGGTATTCAATTAGGAAAAGAGGAAGTCAAATTGTCTCTCTTTGCAGATGACATGATTGTATATCTAGAAAATCCCATTGTCTCAGCCCCAAATCTCCTTAAGCTGATTAGCAACTTCAGCAAAGTCACAGGATACAAAATCAATGTACAAAAATCACAAGCATTCTTGTACACCAATCACAGACAAACAGAGAGCCAAATCATGAGTGAACTCCCATTCACAATTGCTTCAAAGAGAATAAAATACCTAGGAATCCAACTTACAAGGGATGAGAAGGACCTCTTCAAGGAGAACTACAAACCACTGCTCAATGAAATAAAAGAGGATACAAACAAATGGAAGAACATTCCATGCTCATGGGTTGGAAGAATCAATATCGTGAAAATGGCCATACTGCCCAAGGTAATTTATAGATTCAATGCCATCCCCATCAAACTACCAATGACTTTCTTCACAGAATTGGAAAAAACTACTTTAAAGTTCATATGGAACCAAAAAAGAGCCTGCATCGCCAAGTCAATCCTAAGCCAAAAGAACAAAGCTGGAGGCATCACGCTACCTGACTTCAAACTATACTACAAGGCTATAGTAACGAAAACAGCATGGTACTGGTACCACAACAGAGACATAGATCAATGGA